>NW_025335942.1:5882758-5955204 GCF_004798865.1 Varanus komodoensis
ATGGAGGTGGGTAGAGACCTGTTCTCCCCTGCAGAGGAAGGCAGGATGTGCTCCAATGGAGCAAAGCTCAGGGAACCCAGGCTCCATTTGGATGCCAGGAAGCGCTTCCTGACAGTCAGGACCCCGAGGGTGTGGAATGGGCTTCCCCGGGAGGTCGTTGAGGCCCCATCAGTGCGGGTGTTCAAGGACAGGCTGGAGATCCACATGGTGGGCATGTCGTGAGCAGAGCCGGCTGGAGCCGGGGGTCAGACTAGATGGCCCGGGAGACCCCTTCTGACTCCCTGTGTTTCCATGTTTCTAGTGTTTTAAAAAATCAAAAGCTTTGCTTGAATGAAATAAAAGAAAACTCAGTGCTTATCAGTGGGAATTCTCTCAATTTCTTTCCTTAAGTGAGCAGGTCAAGGAAATGGATTGCCCATCCACTCTGTGGCTCCTACGCAGAGGAAGGTAGTTGTAGCTGGTCAGCTGAGACTCGGGTTGCATGAGAATTCCACTTTGGGGGTGCAGCTTCCTTCGACGCAGCTCCCCAGACTCCGGCCTGCTTTCCTATGGCAGTGAATCCAAATTGCAGGATGCAGTCTTTGCCGGTGCAGTCTTTGCACTGAGCATCCAAACTGTAGGATGCAGTCTTTGCTGGTGCAGTCTTTGCACCGAGCATCCAAATTGTAGGATGCAGTCTTTGCACCGAGTATGCAGTCTTTGCTTGTGCTGAGCATGGTGCAGAAGAAGGTACGGGTGGAGTTCACAAGCACCTCCAGACTCCCTTTGGCTCAGCTCGCTTCCTAAGCCAGGACTGGACACAAGAAGAAGCCCGGTCTACAGAAGAGGGCTGGATCCTCAGAGGATCATCTAGTCGCTACGCTAGGCTTGCACAGAATTACACACACAGTGCATTGGGCTCAAACTGGTTCACAGTAAGAACTGACATTTTTATCATTACTTCATATAATAGCTTGCCTTTTTCCTCTTGGGAAGAACATAAAGTGGCTTACACAGTTCTCCTGCACCCCTTTTGTACCCTCACAGCAACAACCCTGTGAGGTAGGCCAGGCTGAGAGTGAGTGACTGGCCCAAGGTCACCCTACAAGCTCCAGGGCTGAGTGGGGATTAGAACCCGGGTCTCCCAGTCCAATCATCCACACCACACTGGGTCCCCTTACACCACACGACACTCAATCACCTGTTACAATTCACCGTAAGCATCAAAAGCCTCACTGAGCATGAAATATAGAACAGACCAGCTAACCATGTCCAGGACCAATAATACTAACGTGATGTCCATGCTAAACGATTCATGAATTTTATGTGCTGAGTTAAAAGCTTATTATCTTTCTTAGCTCAATTTGTTCACTTGCAGTCCTGTGTGTGGTTTCAATCTGTGGTTCAAACATTAGAAATTTGACTTCTTCAGCTTCAGAAGTGAAATAACTTTGGGAGGGGGTGCAAACAGAAATTAACATTTCCTAGGGCTGTGGGGCATAGAAAAGGTTGGGAACTGCTGTTACTCCAGGATGAATAGCCCCAAATACAGAGGCCAGCCCTGTAGGTGGCCATCCCACCTGGGTCACAGAAATGAAAAAGGAAACCAAATTCTAAACCCCTTCACTTTTGAATAAAGAAGAAAAATATTGAGATGAAACACATTATTAGCAGCAAACAATGTATTTAACTGAGCATGAAATACCGGACTGCCTCTGCTGTTGTTGTTGTTAGTCGCAAAGTCGTGTCCGACCCATTGCGACCCCATGAACAACTTTCCTCCAGGCCTTCCTGTCCTCCACCTTCCCCCGGAGTCCACTCAAGCTCATGCCAACTGCTTCAGGGACTCCATCCAGCCACCTCATCCTCTGCCATCCCCTTCTTCTTTTGCCATCTATTGTTTCCAGCATTAGGCTCTTCTCCAGGGAGTCCTTCCTTCTCAAAAGGTGGCCAAAGTATTTGAGCTTCATCTTCAGGATCTGGCCTTCTAAAGAGCAATCAGAGTTGATCTCCTCTAGGACTGACCGGTTTGATCTCCTTGTGGTCCAGGGGACTCGCAGGCATCTCCTCCAGCACCTCAACTCAAAGGCCTCAATCCTTTGGCGCTCAGCCTTCCTTATGGTCCAGCTTTCACAGCCATATATTGCAACTGGGAAAACCATCGCCTTGACTGCTATGCACTTTTGTTGGCAGGGTGATTTCTCTGTTTTTTAGTATGCTATCTAGATTTGCCATAGCTTTCCTCCCAAGGAGCGTCTTTTAATTTTGTGGCTGCAGTCCCCGTCTGCGGTGATCTTGGAGCCCAGGAAAATAAAATCTGCCACTACCACCATGTCTTCCCCATCTATTTGCCAGGAAGTGAGAGGACCGGATGCCATGATCTTAGTTTTCTTAATGTCAAGTTTCAACCCAACTTTTGCGCTCTCCTCCTTCACCTGCATCAAGAGGCTCTTTAGTTCCTCTTCACTTTCTGCCAGGAGAGTGGTATCATCTGCAAATCTGAGGTTGTTGATATTTCTCCAGGCAATCTTAATTCCAATTTGTGGTTCATCTAGCCCCACCTTTCTCATGATGTGCTCTGCATATAAGTTAAATAGGCAGGGCGACAGTATACAGCCTTGCCGAACTCCTTTCTCAATTTTGAACCAATCAGTGGTTCCGTGTCCAGTTCTCACTGTTGCTTCTTGACCCGCATATAGGTTTCTCAAGAGACAAATAAGATGGTCAGGTACTCGCATCTCTTTAAGAACTTGCCACAATTTGTTGTGATCCACACAATCAAAGGCTTTAGCGTAGTCAGTGAAGCAGAAGTAGATGTTTCTGCTATTGCATGATAAAACAAACAAACAACCAAGCCACCAAATAAATAAATATTGAGTGAACTACCCATTGAAGCAAAGTCAGCTGGTTGGTTTAATTCACCTGATCTGCATTCTGCACCTTTACACCTCTGTGTACATTTGCTCACAACACAAAATCTCTCCTGAATTTGCGATAACAGCAACTCATTTGCTATGTATATATTCCGGACATAATTTCATATTTCAGGTTTGAGTGTTGATCTCTGCACCATTTTCAAGGTTGCCAAGAAGAGAAATCCATTATAATGAGATACCAACCTTGAGAATTGCGTTCTCCCAATGAAACGCGGAATGTATGCGTTTGAAGCAACTCTCCGTCTGAAGTTCAAACACCAGTAAGATCCTCCGCATGCAGGGGTTGAATGGGGAGGCAGAAAACTCGCAGCATACATTTTAATGTAGCTTCGGGAGCAAGGCCATGCGGATGTTGCACTTATTGTATTTTCCGCTCTATAAGACGCACCTGACCATAAGACACATCTAGTTTTTAGGGGAGGGATCCATGGAAAGCTTCCTGATAATCACAGGCACATTCCCCATCACTTCCCCATGGGCTTCATTAAAAGACTGGTCGCCATTTGAAAACACACACCGACCTGTGATTAACAGCTCTCACCTGTGCTGGAGGAGGGGGGTGGAGCAGGGTGCGCCGAGTGCGTGCTGGCCAGGTGTGGTGCAGCCGGGCCGGCAGCATGCCGGCGGTGGTCTTCCGGATGGCACGGCAGCGGCGGCAGGTCTTCCCAGGCGGTGGGGGTGAGCAGTCCGTCTATCCGTGCGGCCGGCGGGTTAAAGCCCACGGCACCTCCTCCACACGCCTCCCCCTGAGCAGCACAGCTCTCACCTGCACCGGAGGGGGGCGGTGGAGCAGCCCTCGCCGAGCGCGTGCCGGCCAGGTGGTGCCACGTGGTGCAGGCGGGCCAGCAGCGTCCTGGGCGTCGGGCACACGCACATTCGCTCTATAAGACGCACAGACATTTCCTCTTACTTTTGAGGGGGAACAAAGTGTGTCTTATACAGCAAAAAACACGACAGTTATATGAAAAAAGTGCTCTTTATTGTTTGTATTTCAAGTTTCAGGCTGAGCTAGGAAGGGGAAAATGGACACATACTTCCTGCAAATGTGTAGAAAGCTACTGTGGAAATTCATTTGCTCTAAGGTGTTGTGCTGTGCAGTTGTGTCTGCGTAGCTATCTGAGCCGCTCCAGATGAAACCACGACAGCCTCTCTGAACCGCAGACTTCGTTGAGCAGCCGTCCAGCTGGTCAAGGGTGCGGGGGAAATGCGCCACCTTCTAAATGGACTTCAGAATGCAGGTGGCTTATAAGACACAAGACGCAACACAGTCGCTCCCGAATAGCAGAGCTCGCCTTAGTTCTATATGTACTATCTTTACTAGGCGACGATTGTATTTTTCATGCATCTTTCTCACAAAATGGCCCATGTTCTTCCCATTTAAACTTCCTTGACCCTCTTCGTTGAGTCAGAAACTTTCTGGTTTCTGGCTTGATTTTTGTGTGTGTGGGGGGTGGTGGAGTTACTGGGTTTCTCCCTTTGTTGTTAAAATATTATTTGCTTATAGAACATAACTGACATTTGTCCATTGTGCCATGAGCATGGCAGTGTGAGTGAAGGCCATGAACTCAGGGAACTCCATCCTTCAGTGGTGCCTCAGAGGCAAAGACAGCAGTGGGTTGTTTGTTTGGTCTAAGAATATAAGAAAAGCCATGCTATGGATCAGCCGTGCCGTCCTCGACTCCTGGTTTCTAATAATATGGGTTAAGAGGACGTCTCCATCTCCACTTTCACCAAACATGGATAATTCTAAGCACCTCTATCACGTCTCCCTCACTCACTCTTTTTCCTAACCTAGCCCATCTCAGCTGTTATAACTGTTCCTCACTGGAGATTTGCCCCAATGCCTTCAACATTTTAGCTGCAATCTCTGCAGTTTGTAAAATGCAGTAATGTCCATTTTCTGGTGCAACGGCCAGAAATCTCCTGGTTCCAGGCTTCTTCCACAGTGGCAAAATCCGTCTCCGATTGGAAGCAGGGGCTGCATCCATGTTGGGCAGTTTTCTTGTCTCCCATGACCTGGACTTGTTCTGCTTGTGGGTTTTCTTCCTAGTCGGAGACATAGGAAAGGAGCGGATGAACGCAATGGGGGGAAAGCCAGAGAAAACCCTTTGTCCCTTGTTCTTGTAGGGCAGGACTGGGGAATAGTATAGGAGGAGAGCCCATGCGGTGTGAACAGTTAAAGCGTGGAGATAGAATAATATAGGGGGATGTAATAGCTACCAAAGGTGCTGCATTCTGGGCAAAAAGCAAGGGTGACCTTCTGGCCCAAGAATGGACTTAACCCTTCGTGGGATGCCTTTCTCACACCAGCCTGGAGAACGGATCATTCCCCCCTCCAAGGAATTTACACCACAAGCTTCAAGCACGTGATCGAGAACTGAAGGCAAAGCTACATTTTATTTCATCCATCCCATCATGCATTTCCCACCTGATCCAGTCCTATATCACCATTTTATCAACGTGTTCTTTCCCAGGAAGTAGCAGTAAAGCCATCGTTTGCTAAAGAACTGCTCTGATTCACATTTCTGTCTCTTTCCCACACAGATTATTTTTTTACTCACCCAGCTGAATATGAATATTGTCTGTTCTGGTAACAATGGTGAGTGGGATTTTTTTTTGCTCACGGATATAATATGTAAAAGGTATAAAAGAGCCGTCAAAGTATTGTTCCTGGGTTTCTTGGTATGGCCTTGAACTATGTAAGAATTCATTCATTCCAAATTAACAAGGTCTGCCTAAGACTTGCAACAATAGGCGAGTGAGTGAAGTACAGTCCATAATAGCTGCTGGCTTGGTAAGGCAGAAATCTGGCTTGCAAACACCAAGACTTAAAGTGCCCCCTCGTTCCCCTCATAATTAGACATGCAAAAGGGTCGACTTCAGCGACCATCTCAAATGGGACACTTTCATGTCGAAAGAAGCTAACCAGGAAGAAGGAAAGATGCTGCCAACAGATAACGGAGTGCTAATTACACGATGCAAATCATTAAGTTGCAGAGACATGGCAAGGTGGAAGCCAGACAGGTACTGTGAGAGGAGCTGATCCTCAGGTTGAAAGAGAGGGTTTGGTGGATGCCATTGCAAGTTTGGCTCTTTTGCATGGAGTTCTTTAGGTCTGGAGTCTCTTGGTGTGAAATTTTATCTTAGGGGACCACGTTGGCTGCAGCGGATGCCCAAGCAATGCACGTGGAGTTCACCAGCCCTAGCCCTCCCCTGTCTTCTGAGTCCTCAGAGACATCTGACAGTTTTCCATTGGATGGTGCGATGGACGGAAAAAGGGATTCCATTTCTCCCTTGAAAGTCTAGCTAGGGACAATGGAAAGGGAGAGAAACGAGAGCCCCCTTCTGTTCAGCCATGTAAATTATGGTGAGGCTAAACCTTTGTGGAGCAGAAGTGTCTTAGAATCATCATAGAATCATGGAATAGTAGAGTTGGAAGGGGCCATGAAGGCCATCAAGTCCAACCCCCAGCTGTTGCAGGACACCAATTCACACCATCCCACTCAGATGGCTGCCCAGGTTCTTCCTGTATGTCTCCAGTGTGGGAGAGCCCCCCACCTCTCCAGGCAGCTGGTCCCACTGCCATATTGCTCTGACAGTGAGGAAGCTTTTCCTGATGCCCAGCCTGAATCTGGGTTGTCACAACTTGAATTGGTTATTCTGTGTCCTACAATCTGGCATCAATAAGAAGAGATCTTGACCTTCCTCTTTGTGACAGCCTTTGAGGTTCTTCATTTTTGTCTTCATCTTCATCTTCACTCTCTGTTCTGCACAAATATCACAGGTTCAGGGGCTTTTATGTGCTTCTGTGTGACCACCCTATTAAGAACCCCATAGAACTTGTTTCAGCCTTCTCGGAATGTGGACTAAGAAAGCCTTTGGGAAGGATATCAATACGGTGGAACCGATCTACCCATGCCCTGCTCATTCTGGATTTTGAGAAAATTTAACATTCTTTTAAAAATAGCATTGTAAGACATTCTGTCATTTGAGGATCAGTAGATCCGAATGCAAAATACTTACCCAAAATGAATCTGGGATGAGTGGGTGGAGCAGAATTCATCGTGCTTCACACTTCTAATGCCTGTGAAACATTAAGGCATCTATAACTTTGAAGTGCGTTTTATACTTATACATTCCATTTATGGATGCAAAACTTAAAAGAGGGTTGATAGCATGTGGTATGGGGCATACAGAATAGAAGCAATTAATGACTTGAAAATTAAAGCTATGGCTCCAGGATTCTAGGTTAGCCTTTTATATCCACGTAGCAGGATAAAATTAGCCCAAAAATATGTTGAGTGATTGGTCTGAAAACAGACTTCTCCCTCATGTCCAAGAAGGTGGGGAGGGGGTGTATTCCATCAGCCTCATTTTCCTTTCCATAATAGGTGATCATGGATTTCTAGATCACATCTGCTTAAATAAAAAGAGTATTGAATTCTAGAGTCAAGCCAAAATTATTCCCCAGCTTCTCATGTTTTTTCCCCAGCAGTGCAGAAAATGGAGCACATGCACACAAACACATATTTCATCCAGTTTATCTTGCCAAAAAATTCACCTCCTCATTTACATTAACTTCATTTGCATTCATCTTCAGTTGCCCTGCCAGATTTGATTGGCTACAGAGCATTATGATGTCATCCCATTCATTGTAAGATAGGAGTTACAATCATTCATGTCACTGATTCAGGGCCTCACTGTTCCAGGAAAAACAGCTGTATCGGATAGGATTCTTAAAAGTTGAATACGCACATCACTGGTGTTTTTTGAGGGGATGAGGGTGCTTTGCCCTGGTGAAATAGCTATTTTGGATCTGCATTCGAAGAAGAAGTGTCATATATTCTCAATAGCTCTGCTACTGGCGGAGTAACACATACAGTTTGGCATGCATTTCGCTTCCTTTCACACCTGGTATATATTGACCTCAGCCATTGGGTGCACCCATGAATTGCCCTGCCAAAGCCTTCGGTATATTTAGACAGGTGGCACGGCAAATCAGCGCTGCAAATGTTTCACGAGGAACAGCGGCTGGTTCACCGCATTAGCTGTTTTGTTTCATCCCTCTCTGTAAATTCGTCATGTACAGCAGGTATCACTTTGACTCAGTGCACAGAGGCAGAATGGATGCACAAGTTAGAGAAGGATTTTGCACACCACCTTTCAGAGGGGAGAGCCCTATTGGCTAACGGGTGGTGCAGAAATTCAATAAAGACATCGGGAGCTGGGGAGCAGGAGTCCCAGAACCTCAGTCCCATGTTCTCAGTCAAACCAGCAACCAATTCCAGGTGACCCCAACAGATGATGCCCATCATTGGCAGCACATGAAGGTTCTTGAGCGATCTCGAGGTGGCCTTTGGCCTACAGAAAACGCTGCCCTTTCTCGATGCTTAAGGCCATCTTGCTGAAAGGGCACTGGGCTGTGGAGAAGTCCATGGCCCAGCCGTTTTGTGTTCCCCACCCAACAGACACACACCAATAAACACTAAATATCCGTATCACAAAGATGAATATTCCATGGACTTCCAGGGCAAGTCAGAAAGCTCCGTCTCAGACTATAAGCACATGGGGAAACCCAGTCTTGGATCACTTCCCAGTCGGGAGCTCTTGACAGATGGCAGTCTGCTGATGAGTCAATTATTACTTTACTTCACAAAGCAAAAGATATAGGTAAAAGAACTGCCAGGATTCTGTGAAGATAAGGTGTAGACTGTACACTGTTTGGGGTTCTGGTAGCTTGACATTTGGTATTTTACGAGCAAAGGATACAATTCCAGTTTCTAAAATCCAGTTTTCTTCTGAATTACCTTTCAACTTCTGAATTTCAGGTTTCTCCCAATCCCAGAATATATTGCTTTCTGCCTCTTTCTACAGATGTATTTACCGAAGTGTACAGATATATCATGCCCCACTGAAAGTACATTTGAGCGTCTCTCTTGCTGTTGCCATGCATGGGTAAAAAACTGCAAATGTTATCATAAATGTGTCTGTATCAGTTTTTTTAATCTGGCGGAGAGCCATCCAAGGAAGACGGATTTACTATCTTACTTTAGCCCTTGTGTGCATTTAGACAACTGGTGGATTGTGTGAGTCTTCTGCCCCTTTTCCATTTAACCTTTCCTGTGTACAGAAGCGTAGGTGGCAGGTGGATGGGGAAGGTTCTCCGTTTCACCAGATCTGGGAAAACATAATTTGCCCAGCCATGGAAGACCTGTTTTTTCCTCCTGCGTTTATTGTGCAGGAAGTGACTTTTCTTCTACCATGGGTAGCAAAGGAAACAAGTCTGCAGGTAGAGGAAGGGCAGAGTAATCCATCCCTCTTTTGTACCCCACTCACTCGTCTCCATGGAACTCCCCATTAGCCGTGGTTCCTCGGTGAGATTTTAATATTCCAAGCCACTTTCCCAACCTGGTTTCCTCCAGCTGTCATGAATTTGTATTCCCATCAGTGTCAAACAACATGGTCAATGGTCAGGACTCCTGGAAGTTGTATGTCAAAACATCTGGAGAGCACCAAGTTGGAGAAGAGAGAGTACAGCCGATACACGTTCTGGGCAGGGTCCCTCTCAGATTTTTGCCATCAAGTTTCTAGCTCAGCCATGGAGATCAAGTCTCTCTACATGGAAACAGATGTTGGAAACAGACTTTTCTCACTGGAAACAGAATTTTATTTATGAATTGGCAGCATTTTGGAGCTGGTCTGAAGAATCACTACTGATGTTCCATCTCATTTTTCCTCTGTGAAATAGTTACATGGTTAGAAAAATCTGTCTGGCTAGAGGCAAAACTGAGGCAAAAGACAACGTGGGTAGTCTTGTCAACTGACCAGAAAAAACATGCTGATCTGCTTTAGGCATTTTAAAAACATTTATTTATTAAGAAATAAATTCACAAAGTGAATTAAATGTGGCTTAAATAAAACCATAGCATACAATATACGGGAAGTATAATATCAAATGATAAGACCTTCAAACAGCATCCAAAATGGAAGTTAACAGCAGCTCAACATTTACACCACCTCCCTAGAATCAGATGCAACTGAGAAACAGAGCTGGCTTTTGTCTGGATACTCATGATTCCGCAACCCAGATCGCCAAAGAACCAGTGGCTCCACCAAGTTCATGTAGATGTTAATGGCATGGTGGACAGGTGGATCCTTGTGGAGCCCCGTGGGCCATGGGCCAAGAAGCAGGGCAGAGCGTGTCCAGCACCTGCCTCCTGAGAGACTGAACAGGACTAACTTAACTGAGGACTCTCCGCATCTTGCTAGGTATCCCAGAAGCTATACCATGGCCAATGGTATCAATGGCATGCCGATGATTCAAGTTGGAGCATCCAATCCACCCCACGCTGCCACCTTTTCCAGGATCTCTCTAGAAGATCTAGCCACAACCCAGGTGTATCCGCCTGATGTTATAAGCCAGCATGGGGAGGGCTCAGATAAAGAGGAGGTCACCCACATATTTCCAAGGAACCTGGCCGCCTTACTGGGGCACATAAGCTGAAAGATATTCAGTGAAGCGGATCAAGCGGTAACCTTGGTATTCTCCAGGCCTGTTACTGAAGAGCTAAAGAGAAATCAGATCTGAGTACCTTTCACTGTAAATGGCTCACCACAGGGTTCTGAGCACTATTTCTTTTTGGCACTAAAGTCTTAACAGGTCCTTCACAGCATAGAGTGCTCCCCCGGACAACACCTGGCAGATGCAATGGTAGTAAAAAATACAATTTATTCAGAAGAGACACAGAAATGGGCTCTTAGCTACATCTGGTCTGGGGGTTTTGCTCTGCTCATTGCCTGACTTTTTCTTCATCGCTCTCAGTTCCCCCAGAATCCCGGGAACTGTGTGAAGGGGAAGAAACTACTGAGGAGTGATTGTCTGAAGCTCCTGGAATAGCTTTGCTTTCCAGAGATTGGCCAGCTAGTCAGGAGAACTACCATGTAAAGCAGCCCCCAAATCTTCTCCAACAACTGGGGCGGGGGGGGGGGGGGGAGAGAGAGAACAGAAGCCCAAATAGCTCTTTGTGGAGTGTCCTGTCTTAGCAGGATCCACATCCACCCGTGCAGTTTTCACTAGTCTAAACTGAACCAAGCAATGATCTGTCTCTAACAAGGGAAATCATTCGGCCTCTCACTTTACGGGCATCTTGAGCTGCAGAAATCAGCAGGTGACAGCTCAGGGGCTATTAATAGCTCAGGGGGCTTTGCAAGGCATGGTACTCAGGGACGACGCCACATTTGGCAGCTCTGACAAATGGAATGCGATTGCTGGATCCCCTCTTCTCCGTCGCCTGTCTCCCACCTCCGTGCTCCTCCGGAGTCTGCAGGCAGGTCGTCTCCCAGCCATTATCTTCTTCAAGAGAGAGATTGTGGACTAGCTGAACGGGAATCAATAGCATGTGCTCACATCCATTTGTCAGGATTATGAGCACACCTGCGATTCTCACGTGCACATCCTCAGCTCCTCTTCAGCCAAGCTTTGCTAACCCTCGTTATACTTTCATCCCACATTTTTCCCTGACCCAGGGACCTCCATTTTCTCCCCTTCCCCCCTTCCAGGTCTTTTCTTGGCATCTGAAAGCCAAATGCTGCACAGGAATAAGGCAAAAGATGGTTGGAGGGGCGATTTTGTGCAGGGAAACATTTAAAGGAACAAGGAAGACCCTCCGGGAGGTTGGGTGGAGTGATGCCTTTTTAGGCCAAGCAGGGGCAAACCGGCTTGAAAAGGCCCAGGACTGAAATCTAGGATGAAGCACATGCATCAGCACCTCTTTCCTGGAATGAGATCTGTCGCCTTAGCATTGAGGTGGCAGGCCGACACTCAACAGGTACAATTTCCCCAGTATGCAGATGGGAAGTGCTCACCTATTGAATTTCTTCCTAGCACAGCATCCAGAATCCGCTAAGGGACAGAATAAGGACTCTACACACTGTTCACACCTTTCCACTGCTTGGCGACAGGAGAGCCAAACCTCTAATCTGGCACAATGTGCTGGCAAACCAGCTTCACGTCAGGGAGTAAGCCTCTTCCTGCATGTGATTTCAGCTTTAGCTCCTGAACTACCTTGTGCAGAGCTGAACTTTTCCCTGTTCACACTGGACTTGCATGGTGACAAACATTCCCTTCCAGCTAGGAACGACTATCCCCAGAAGGACGAATTATTGCAAGCCCCGCCTTCAAAATACGACCTGTTTCTCTTACACTAAAATGCACAAAATGCCCCCATTTGCACACTTTTTGTCCTTGTCAAAACAAGTTGTGATTAAAGCAGGAGGCTTCCATTCCTTTCGTCCGGTGCTTGGATTATTTGGGCAGCAAAATCCCAAAGGCGTTTATGCTGTTCTAAACTCAATGATATGCACTCCTCAATTAGCATGCTAGTAATTAAGCACTTTGTTGCTTCATCTGGAACCTGAAAGGCCTATGCGTGAGCAGGGAAAAAACTGGGTTTTCCGATTCACTTGCAACCGGACCCCCCCTGACTTTCCAAAGCAGCCTCTTGGTGGGGAAAAGAAGCGAAAAGGCAGAGGGGGCCGAAGCGGCTGCGTCCTCCTAGCCAAGGGCGGTCAAGCTCCCTTGCGCATCTCCCCTGCTCCAGGAGATCAAGCGTGAGGGCTCTGCATTTGCGATGGGAACAGAGGGTAATAATTTTGTCTCCTTTCTCATGGCAGCGGGCCTGGAGACCACACAGCGCAGGCTTTTCTCTGCTTTCCCATCCCACGCACACGCTGAGAAATAAATTTGGGGAGCCGCTTCCAGGGCAAGGAGGCAAGCAGAGGGGTGTTTAAAATAGGGGGCATTTCGTTCCGCTGTCTTGGGTTGCTTGAGGCAATGGGCAGGACCTCAGAACTGCTATCCAACAATTACAAGAGCGGACGGGAGGGATGGAAAGAGAGAGGAGAGAGAGAAAGGGAGAGATATTTTGCTTGGTGGGTTCTTTGTTATACATGCTTTGCTATATTCTTCTCCGTAGCCAATTTGACTCTCTCAATGCTTTACAAAGTTAAAAAATACAATATAGTGATAAAACAGAATACATTTCAATAGCAACACATTTCAACTAAATAATTAATAAAATGAGCATAAACTACTACATAAATACATCAGAGTGACCTGGCAAGATCAGGAATGGTAAAATTTTTTATTTAAAAATTGTTTAACCATTAAAATGCTGAGAGAAGAAAAAAATGGTTTTGCCTGGCACTGAAAAGTGAAAAGATGCTTTTCGGTATTTCAAGGTTATTTCTGCCACCACATTTGGCAACATCTGGAACGGTCTCCAATGGTTTTTCCTTCCAGTTTATTTATTTCAGTGAAGCTTATGAAATGCTGATCTCGCTGCCTTGCCTCACCTCGCCTATCACTCTCCCATTCACCCATCCATCCATCCATCCATCCATCCATCCCTGAAATCCTTTGCACAACCAAAAGCAAAGTTTCCTCCACCCTTGGGATTTATTACGAGCATTCCAGGGTTGATCAAGCACTTGCCCTAGATTAGGAGTTGGGCTCCAGGAAGACAGCCCTGTCCTCCATCAGAAAGCGCAAGAGACATTCCATTCTAGCAGCGCAATTTACACTCCAAATGAGAAAAGTCCCTAACTCAGTTTGGGATGCCTGCGCAAGGCATCAAGTGCTCCTACTCTTTGCGCAAAGCCAGTGACAAAGCAGGTCTTGGCTTCTGCAAATGCATTCTAGAAGGAACTCAGAAGGTACAGCCTTGGAAAATACCTGCTGGCAACCTTGGACAACCTTGGCGGCCTCTTGGAGTAGCCAAAATGTAGGGCTCTCTATAGCCAGACCTCTCATCTCACATGGTTCCAGACAGCTTCTCATATGCTTCGTTCTCTCAGGTGAGCCCCTGACCGTAAAAGGCAAATGGGAAAGTGAGAGGTGTGAGCTTGCAGGCAGGACCCAGGATGGTGGCCAGGCAGAAAACATGCAGCTACTTGCAAAGATGTGTTTGCACAGGCTTCTTGTGGTGGCTGAGAGGCGCTTGAGGCATTGCCTCCAAACACAGGAGCTTACAAGGCACAGGCCGAGGACCGGAGACTATACAGCGTCGCCCCAGTCCAGCTACATGGCTTGGCGAGAGTCCGCCTTGTGCAGGCCAGGCTGGGCAGTGGTCCAAGAAGACCAGTGCAGAAGGCCCAGGCAAGGCGTGCTGGACTGGCCGGGGAACAAGGGCTCCATGCCCCCTCCTTCTCCAGAGGTGCCATGCCTGAAACAGCAGTTGCTGAGGAGCTGGGCAGGGGGAGGCCTCACGCCCCTCCTGCTTGGGGGATCCTGTGGGCACTGGGTTAGTGCTAGGCTAGGTGGATCTTAGCAAACCAACCCTTGAGAAGGTCATGTACTACCGCTGAAGCGCAAATGCTTGGGCCACCTAATGGGAAGGAAGGACTCCCTGGAGAAGAGTCTAATGCTGGGAATGATCGACGGAAAAGGAGAAGGGGGCAGCAGAGGATGAGGTGGCTGGATGGGGTGGACTCCGGGGGATGGTGGAGGACAGGAGGACCTGGAGGAAGGTTGTCCATGGGGTCACGAAGAGTCGGGCACGACTTTGCAACTGAACAAGATGGACCCAGCAGGGCTTATTTTTGCCCCGATGTTCCTCAAACACCCTCAGGACCCAAATCTACTGGTGCCTCATCCCCATTTGGAAATGACCAATTTCTCTATCGAAGCGACTTCCTTCTGGCAGGAAGCGCCCTTGTTCTGCCTTTCTCCGATTAAATAGACATATGCTCTAGAGTTATCATGAGCCCAAATATTTTCTATTTATCCTTCCTTCCCCTCCAAGTATTGCTAATCCCCTCCTGCCATTGCTTTCCCCCTTCCTCCCACGCTGCCTCATGGCTGTTTGCATTCTTTGGGCTTTAGATTGCAGGCCTTGCTGCAGAAATCCATATTCCTTCATTCTCACTCAGACGGAACAAGGGAATGATGGCAGCTGCAGAAAGGGTATCTTTAAAGTTTGCAGCAACACAACTACTTCGTATGGTTGCTTGGTTTTCCTACTTCAAAACCCGTTTTATGCCAGATCAGCTTTGATTTCTCCACTATTCCTTGCCTGAGGAGTTCCTCCAGCCCCTGAAAATGCTTCCGGGAGACTTTGGCGAATGGGGTGAGCTGTGATATAAGTGTAGGGAGGGGTATCCCCCATGGAGGCATCCTTCCCTGAATGGGAAGGACCAGTATCTTCCATTCCTTCCATGGAGTGGAGGATACTGTCACCTTTCTAGAAAGCAATCCAGAGCCAACTCTGGGACTTATTCTTCACCCATGACCGGGTGAAGCAAGTGTCTGAATCACCCATTTCTCACTTTATTTTCACCGGATAGTTTGCTTGCTAAAATGAATAATTTTCATGCCTGCTGATAACAAGCGAACCCTGCCAAGGATTAAATTGGTGTCACGTGGCATTTTGTCTAAATCACTGAACCGGGCAAAGTGATGACGGTCGAAGAATAAATATAGTTCTTCTAATTAATTCCTGGCACCAGGTGCCTCCTAAATGAGTGACAGAAAGATGGGGGACGTTGCAGTGAATAGGTCCCCTTGTCTTGCAGAGGTGTTTGTTGCTTGGCTAGATGTTGGGGCTTGGTGGGCAAAGCTCCGGGGTCCCGCCCTTCATGCTTTCATGCTGCTCACACAAAGGTCCACTCGGGGATGCCTTGCCTGTGTGAATGTGACCCCATTCTGCAGTCCAGAAACAAATGGCCACCCCTGTGCTTTGTTCTTGTTGTGTTGTGTTTTTATCTATTTATTACATTTCTATCCCACTTTTTCCCTTTAAGTCAGCTCAGGGTTGCTTCCATCATTGCCCTCCTCCTCTCATCCTCACAACAACCCTGTGAGGGAGCCTAGGCTGAGAGCCTGAGGTTGTTGCAAGCAGTACATTCGGCATGAAAACTGGCCTTAAGCCCCCTGCCTGCAAAAAGGAAAGTATAATATTATGGGAAATTTGGGGTGGACTCAGATTTGCAGGATCTTCAGCTGTGCAGACAGAAATGGATCTTTCTGTTTACTCCTTCCAATAACAGCTGCTTGAGTCCCCTGAAAATGTTACATGCAGAGAGTCCAGAAACGGGCTGAGCTGGGACAGAGAATCCCTCAAAACTGGGCAGAGGGCCCTTTGGGAACCAGTCCTGTGTGCCTTCCATGTTGCATGTCAAACTGCTTTTGAAAAATCAGATAACAGTAATGTCTTGAGTGGAGCCGGGGGTCAGACTAGGTGACCCCAGGGATCACCTTTGACTCGCTCTGTTTCTATGTTTCTGTGTTTCTAATAACGGGGAGGCAAGAGCTGGCTATTAAGCAGTGGTTGTGAGGAGTTCCCTCTTTGCACACATGGCATTGGACGGGTCAGAATTCATTCTCTGCATCCCAGAAAGTACTTTGCGAATACACCTTCAAGGTAATTAACTGTAATCAGAAACAGGCCATCAACTGGTTCAAAGAATTCTTAGTCGATCCATCAGCATTTTAACTTGCTTGATTTGCATTTAAGTAACTCTGGAGGCTTACTAATATATTTAAAAAATATGTCATTATCAAGGCACAAATATTGCCCAAAACCTCACCATCAATAAGTCCTTTTGTGAAATAACAAAGAGAATAGAAGCAAACTTATGATTAAAAGCTCACACCAGAATTTTTATTTGTATAACTTCTTGAGGAATGAAACCAAAAGGCATGTCCCTATTTCATAGCCACATCGATTACAAGAAGCCTGCACCATGGATCCCTGGAAGTTTAGACGACTGAGCTCCCATTCCCAAAGCCACAAGCGACTGGAAAACGTTGAACAAACTAAGTGCCATGACATTTTCTCTAAATATAGAGAAATTATCACATGCAACAGTCACATGCAACAGGCCTGATTGGTAGAGGTGGAACTCATGGGTATGCGAGAGAAGAAGGAATAATAACTCGTATTTGTGTGACACGGTACTGGAAATGTTCTCCATTAAACTATCTAATAAATACGGAAGCTGAACCTGGGTATGTTACCTGCATTATACAGATTCAGCGTGTGGCAAAACCATTTGTCTTCTATGTCAAGTATGAATTGGTTTGTCTCCTCTTGACAGTGCTCATCATTTAAGTATCTAAATCTGGATTTATATAAATAACATCAAGTAAAATCTTTCCTTACTTAATTGGGGATTATCGCATTTTGGTGAGGCAGCTCTGTTTGATACTCTTCCTTCCCTTGGCTTGGATTTACAGGGAAACCTGCGTTTAATTAAACGGGATTGCTTACTTCCAAATGTTCCAACTCGGGGATCATGTGAAAGTACAGCAGCATCTATTTTCACTAACATGGGGAGCTTTCGGAGGGAACTTTATAGATGCAAAATAGCAAACGGAAGAAAGGACATAGGATGCATTACAAAAGCGCCACTCTGAAAAAACTCTGGGGTTTTTTTCAGCACTAACTGGAAAAACAACATGCATGTCAATGAAAAACCTGTTGCATATTAGCAGCCTCATCTCATGCTGGTTGCTCTAGTTGGTGGTTGCAAAAAACCCAGCGTTCCATTTTTCTGGGATAATACAACTTTCCACATCTGAGATTTTGACAGCAATGACAAAGTGTCTTGAGAAAGAAATGTCCAAGGAAAGCATAGAAGAAACTGGTGGAGAAGAAGCTTAATTGCAAACATCAGAATGAAACCAATCAGACTTGATGTCATGCCAGACATTACCCTTATGAAGTCGCTTTAAACAAACAATAAAATAAATAATAATTTATTATTAATGAATAATTATTATCAATTTAAGTGAGTATAAATAATTAAACAAAGCCACTTTAAATAAACAATAAAACAAACAATAATTTATTATTAATAAATAATTATTATCAGTTCAGTTTGAACAAATATAAATCATAAAATAAAGTGAGATGCTACATGCAAGAACTGTTTGCGGAATTATTTTTGGTTAAATTGCAATTAGTTTCGCATGCTTAAAGCCAGGAATAAGCCAGGGGGTTGGTGCCGTATCTATGGGTCTAGAAACACACCACTGGGAGATTTGGGGATAATTATGTAGCTTTGTTAAAAACTGGTTGGACGCCTCCTGTTTTGAGGGCAGGTGGTGGACTGATTGGGATGCTGATACATCAAGAGATGTTAGATCCACCCCACCATGGGAAGGGAGAAGATTCAGCAGGGCATCGGAAAGGGAAGGAGAGGGAGGCAGAGCATTCCCAAGGGAATGTAAGAAGGACTGCTCAAGATTCTGTTGGCGTTCCTTTGCTCAGTACCAAGACAGACCTCTTTTTTTCAGTCAGACCAGCAGCTGTTTGCAGCTCCATAAGGAGAAGGCATTTTGTAATCCTGAGGGTCTTAGCTACCTGTTAGTAAAGAAGTCATCCTTAATATTTTACATTGGAACAGACATTTGTTGTTACCTCTTCTCTCACTTTTGGCAGCCGTGTGAGTGAAAGCCCCCCGAAATATCCTTACCTTGACAGGCCCACTCAGCTCCTGCAAATTCACAGCTGTGGCTTTCTTCACAGTTGATCCCTCCCAGAGCTGGCCTTCCTTTTCTTCTTCCGCCTTCCATTTTCCCTGGCATGAGGCTTTCCTCCAGGGGGTCCTGCCTTCTCATGATGTGCCCACAGTGTAACAGCCTCAGTTTTGTCCTTTTTTGCTTGAGGAAAGGTTGTGGCTTGATTCGACCTCAGACTCCCTTGTTCCTCTTTCTCTTGGTGCAGGGAATTTTCCAAGCTCTCCTCCAGAACCATGTTTCAAAGACACCATTTTTCTTCCTGGCAGCTTTCTCCCCTGTCCAGCATTCAAACCCCGCAATTGTGACTGGGCGTGTAAAAACATGGGGCGTGTACATCGCTTGGAAAAGGCATTTCCCCACAATTGTTAAGGGACCGCCGTTGTAAATTCAGGGACGGGGAAGCCAGAGGGGAGTGGCTGATTTTCTCACTGCTCCTACTTCAAAATATGTTGTCCTGGCAGGTAAGGGAAATGCGCTGGAGAAGATTTTTTTCTCTTGCTGTCTCATATGCTGAAGAATTTGGAAGCCAGAAGGATCCCCTTGTGCATGAAACAAACCTGAAAAGGCCCCGGAGCTCCTCTTCGTAACCCAGGGGTACAGACACTGCTGCATGTCCACCCAGGTCAGCCTTGTGTTCCTGCCTCTGCAGGTCATCAGTCTAGCCCAAAGCAGCTTTAATAGACTGTTTCTGCTGCCTGGGACATTCCCCAAAAGCAATGCCTCCAAGCCCTGTCCATGGTCCTACTAGTTTTGGAACACTCTCGTCTAGCTTCCCCTGGGGTTGGACTGGGAGAGGATTATACATCCATCAACATAATCTTCTAACCTATCAATCACCTGCCCTTTATTATCTCACACTTGTAACCTATCAAGTGCTTGTAACCTATCAACCACCTGCCCTTTATTGTCACACACTTGATTTAGATTTGAATAAAAACTCGTACATTTAGAAAACCAGACATATATGCCTTTTTGAAAAACTTGAGGAAGTATGTGCCAACTCAGTTAATCAACCAAACTTATCTGTTGCTGGCAGAAGGAACACCTATCTTTAATATTCTTCTGTTATTCCTGATTACAAGAAACATGCAAGAACTAAAATAGCCTCATTTAGAGAAACAAATAACTCTCACTCCCACTATTAAAACCGACCAAACTCATTAATCAATGAAAACTTCAGTTGATTTATCTGCTGATTAAACCAGTTTGAGCAGGCTTTAATCATAACATTCAATTAAAAATGCATGAATAGAAACCTAGATCTGAAATGGACACCTTCCTCTGTGTGAGATCTTGTACATTGTGTCTGCATATCCTATTCTTTTCTTCTCCTCTCCATTAAAACATTCTAGGTCCAAGTACCATTGTCTCTTTGAAGTATGCAGACCAGCAGGAAAAACAAACCCATTAAGCAACAGCAGTTGAGCATCACTTGATAATCACAGAGTAACTACATGTAATTATCCAAAGGCTTTCTGGATGTGGGGATTGTAGGTTCTCTAAATTAAGAGGAGAGAAATGAAGCAAAACAAGCCTTCAGTCTTCAATACATGAAAATAGGAGAGATCAGAAGTGGCGGTAAATGGCGGAAAGACAATGGAATATAGCTTGGAAGCTTTAGAGTGCTGGATGTCTAATTGAGTAATCCAGGGACCTTTTGATAGTTCCCTGGTTCGTTTTGCTAAACTGGGACAAAAGCGAATAGAGCTTTTAAGGCAGCAGTCTCCACCCAGCCTAGCTGAAATGCTGGAAGAAAAAGGAACTGGAAGAAAATGTTTGACCTCAGATGTAGGAAAGAATGCATTTACTTAATGGGCTACCTGAGAAATAACAGGGTTTTTTAAAGCCCCTGTTATAAGTTTTACCTGTCTCTCAGCTTGCAGTCCTGGGCTAAAATAATTCTCTGTGATCAACCCGATTTCTGCAACCTGGATAAAACCTTAAGTTATTTTGATGATTTGGGGACAAACTCTAGGAGACAGAGGGACCCAAGGGCAAAAAGGAATTTATTTATTTTATTTATTTAGGGAACTTCTATGCCGCCCCATTCGCCGAAGCCTCAGGGCGGCTCACAAACATAAATAAATAACACCATATAAAACAATATAATTTAACAGTATAAATTAAGTCACCCTGGCCAAAGAATAAAATGAATAAATAATATTAACAATTAAAATAATGTTTGAATAAAAAGGACTTGGCCTGGTGCCAAAAAACAAATAATGATGGCACCAGGCGGACCTCTCTGGGGAGCGCATTCCATAGGTTGGGCGCCACCGCAGAGAAAGCCCTCCTCCAAGTACTTACCCTCCTAATTTCCTTCACGGAGGGTTCCCGGAGAAGGGCCTCTCCTGCTGATCTCAAGGGTCCCCAAATCTCCCAAATATGGCATATTCTAGTTTAGAAGGCTTGCCACTTGCATCTAAGACTAAGGAAGATCTCACAGCCTTCTGGAGACCCTGGGAGGACCTGACTGGGAACCATGAGGTTCTGCACCCATGCCATGTAACATTGGCATATGGATTAAACGCCACTGCCTACTTATTAATATTTTTATTTATTTTAAATATTTCTATCCTGTTCAATAGCCAGAAGCTCTCTGAAATAGTTCACAAAGCATTACAAATTTACAGAACACCCATTGCTGAAATATTTACATAAATACCCAAATAAATAATAAGAACAGACCCTATAGGCCAGGCACATATACCTTGTCTACATTAAACACACATTATGCGCATGACAGATAAGCCTGAGGGCAACAGCAAACCAGAATGAAAACCATATAAAATGTAGCACACATCTAAAACCTTAGTATTACAATGTTGGGAAAATAACAAGGTTTATTTGGGTTTATTTGTGTCCCTCTCTGAGGAAGCTGTGTTTCAAATACCTAATACAAATAGGAGTTGATAGAAGAGATTACAGGGGTGCAGTCAATCCTCAAATTATTTAAATATCATCCAGATTCCCCTGACAAAAACATTCTTCCCAGTGACGGCTGCTTAGCTCCTCATCACCGCTCACGTGGCCCCGGAAAACTCTCGGAAATGTGCTTGCATCCACGTCAGAGCTTTGTCCTCCTTCACCTCGGCACAGGAAATGTGGACGGATGCTGACATCAGCGTGATGAACTGCACAATAGCCTGTCCTTGGTTGGAACTTCTTTAGAAATCGATGGCGAGAACAAAGCGTGTTGAGCAAATGCACCAAAACCTGACAACATGCAGGAGAATTAGAAAGGCTCAGTTCAATGCATGCCATTGATTTCACCTTGCTTCCACTAGTTAATAGGCTAATGATGAAGGCTCTTGTCTAACACTCTCACTCTCTCTCTCTCTCTCTCTCTCACACACACACACACAAACCAAGCTCTTTTGTTTGCATGCTGTTTCAACGTAATAGCAATAGGCTCTCCAGAGCCTGGTTGCACTGCCCATCCGACTTCTAGAGTTTGTCCCTCTCGAGGGAGGCAGGCTGAGCCAGGATGAAGTCTCCAACTCCTGGAGGCACCGCCAGGGACCTTCGCAAGCTGCCCTTCCTGACAGCCCGTGTCCCTTCCCGCCTGCTACCCTCGCAGTGGCCGGGAGCAGGACCAGGGCCTCAGGGAGTCAGCGTGCTGTTCCCAGCAGCCAACCGTCTCCCGTGCTCACCGCCGTTGGTGCCAACTGGGAGAAGGGATGTGGCAAGCGGGCACACAGGCCGTCATTCCCAAGGGCCAAGCATGGCGCTGCTTCCTCGGGACTTGGGCTCGATTCATGGTGGGCACCCCGTGGACCCCGGGTGTGCATGCCAGGAACTTACTCCCTCGGCTGGTGCAATGTGAACCGAAGTCCAGGAAGCCAGAACAAGGGAATCCGGCAGATTTTCCACCCAAAGTGGTCTCCTTACGCATCCCTAGTCTTCAGGTTTCCTCAGAGGTACTCTTTCATCCTTTGCTTCTCCATTTAGTAGAACAATTTCCCAATCAAACTTTTTAATAGGAAAAGCTAGGGGAGCTTAAGCTCATGAAAGCTCCAGGTTCAAATTCTCTCTCAATCTCACTCCATAGCAACTTGAGTTAAAACGGCCTTCTCTCTTTCTCTTTTATTAATCTATTATACAAGATTATCTGTCCTGCACAGGAATTTGTGTGGATGATTTTTGAGATTATGTTATACAAAGAGTTATGAGAGCTTAATCCTAAATTAAGTGCTGTTAAATTTTATCATTGAAACTGACCCACAAATCCAAAAAGGGAGCAAAAATCCTTTTGAGGGTCTTAAATGGGGGATTCTACCCTTCTTCGCTATCTCCGATTACTTTGCAGTCAGTCAGCTAAAAACAGGGCTTTTTTGTCATAGAACGCACCAGAATGGCGTTCCGGCACCATTTTTTGAAGGATTTTTCCAAGGGATTTTTCCAAGTGATTGTGACTCGCCCTGTTGGGCGTAGCAGTGCCTGCGGGCTGCTTGTGTGTGAGCGCTGATTGTGAGGGCGCTGCTCGCTTGGGACGCCGCTTGGCTTGGGATCGGTCGTGTGGCCGCGCGCTGAGTGCTTACTGCCGGCGGCAACCATTATGTTTATGTGTGTGTAGAGTGACTGGCTACGTGCAAAAGGTAAATAAGTCCTTTATTTCAAAAAAAAGTTGGTGAATTGAAAATCTTTTTTAGTGTAAAAGTGTGACCCCAAGACGTGAGTTCCGGCACCTTTTTTATTTTTTAAAGCACTGTGCAAATTCATCCACCACTGCTCTTCAGAGAAGTTGCTCACAGAAATCCTTGGATCCTTCCACCAAACTGGAGTGATCCAGATTCGCTGAAGAATGCTTTTGCAGGCAAAATTCAGCGCAGCTTTATTCCCTACTCAACTTCTATTTGTTTTCTGGGTTTCGTTTTCAAGAAAAGAATAGGAGAAGGAAATGATTAGAGTTGTGTAATCTCAGAGCTAGAGTTACTCAGAATTTTCCAACTGCAACTGCTGTCTCACTGCACTTCTGGGGTACATTCCACATCATCGCTGAATGCGATTAAACAGAAAAAAACCTCAGAGACTATTTTCAGAAAGGATGTAGCCATGTTGGACAAGGGGGTGCATTTTCCTTTAAAGCCCACTGTCAATTGTGAGGAGACTGGTACCATTTGAACGTCCAACTTGCCGTTGCCAGCTAATCGCAACTAATGACCAATGAATGCCAAAAATTGCAGAAACCTTTTTTTAATGGACAGTAGCTGCACGGTCAATTTGCCGATGGTGGTTCTCTCTTTTGTTTGCTGCAATGTGTCCTTCTGCATCTAACACAGTGCAGAACAAAGCTGGAATGAGGGCAGTGGATTCGATTGTACGTTATTCTCCGGATTTATTTTGCCCACTCTTGCAAAAAGGGCCATGCTGTTAAATGACCCTCACCTTCAACTGCAGCAAATGTATGAAGAAAATGTTTTTAAAGGTCTTTTTGGAAGGCACTGAGAAAAGCATAGGACCATGCGCTCACCTTGTTGTGAAGAGGCCAAAGAAAGGCTGAGAGACGCTCTTCTTGCTACCCCTCTTCACTGGCCACATTTGAATATCTTGGCCTGAACTCAAGGAAAAGCAAGCAGACAATAAGAGGAAGAGGCAGACTTCAATTAGCACTCCTGTGCAAAAATCCATTATCATTAAGCAAAGGAACTGGCTGTGACTGAAAACATCCAAGCTGCATTGAATCCATGCCAGGTTCCCCAAGCAAGTGCCCATTTTCAGGAACCAGATTAAAGCAGTCGGTGAACTAGGAAGTTGCGCTCACAATAACGGCAGCTTCTTTTGTCTGGTTTGCATCACCAGCCCATCAGGAATGAGGATTCCCGAGAAGCTGCAGGAAGCCCTGACCACCAGGTTGCAAATGCTGACCACCCCAAGAGGACTTACCGGAGGACTGGCCATTGTGTGATGCACACTCAGTTGTCAGGGGCTGCATATTCACAAGGGCAGCTCGGCACGGGATGCAGCTCCCTGAGAGGCCATTATCCCTTGATGTGCTGTTGGAACCTGGTACCGGGTCCACTGTCCAGCTGGTTCTTGACCTCTAGAAATCCTAATGTAATTCTCTGAACTAATACACAAGATGATGCTCGGCTCCCATGCTTTTATCTTTATGGAAGGAGCCTCAGAAAAGGAGTGCCACAAGGACTGTTGATGTTGCACATGTTTTCAAACTCTAAATGGAGTCATTTTCATGCTGAGAAATTATCACACAGCAATAGGTGTTCTTACAATAAACTAGAATCATAGAATCTAAAATAGTTGAGTTGGAAGGGGCCATGAAGGCCATCAAGTCCTACCCCCTGCTGTTGCAGGACACCAAGTCACACCATCCCACTCAGATGGCTTCCAGTCTCGCCTTGACTGTCTCCAGTGTGGGAGAGCCCCCCACCTCTCCTGGCACCTGGTTCCACTGCCGTATTGCTCTGACAGTGAGGAAGCTTTTCCCGATGTCCAGCCTGAATTGGGGTTGTCACAACTTGAATGCATTCTTCCATGTCCAACACTCTGGCATCAGCAAGAAGAGCTCTTGACCTTCTTCTTGGAATTGGCTGGTTATTTCCAATCAATGCATGAAGCTGGTCCTCCTCACAGCTGTAGGTTCTGCTCACAACCACCACTCCTCGGTCCAAGTTCTGTCCCAATTTTCTTTTCCACTAGGTATTCCCTCTTCCACGTCTTCTCATGTGTGTGCCATCTCCTTCCCTGGTCGCCTACTTGTGCCTTTTCTGAAGCCTGACTGGAGGTCTTCATGACTTGACCTACTAGATGCTGGGACTGTTTTCTGCAAAATGAGCAGTTGCCTTTGCAGCCAGTTCTCTGTGCCCAGAGGAATACGGAGAAAAGTTGCATGAATCCCTGGCACCTGTTCTTCAATTTGCCAGATAAAATGTACTTTTTGGCAGATTAGGTTCAATTACCTCCAATTACATTGACACACTTCTGGGCTAGGACACCACACAAGGAGCAGAAGCTAAAACAAGATTAAATTAGAGCTGTGTGTAGAAAAGAAAACATCATCAGCATGTGATCTACTTCAGTGAAAGAAACTTAGGCAGAAAATGAAAAAGTCGTTTTAGCTGCATCTTGCAATTATACTAAGGTGCGGTAGCTAATGTTTCAGAATTAAAATGAGCTGCTGCTTTCCAAGGTTACTTTCATGGAAATAAACTTTTAGAAATTTAGAGTATTCTATCAAAGCCTTGAAGTACCCGGAAAGATCTTCTATATCACAAAGGTAAAACAATCATTCTGACTTCAAATGAACATAGTTCAGGGACACAGCAGAAAGTGAAAAGTGCCCCAGCAAATGAGAATTAGTCATTAGATCTACAGAAAGGGGTCACCTAAGGAAGTAGGGGTTACTGCGGTTTCTGGAAGAGCCCATGCGCTACTCACCCACATGCGGGCTCCTTTAAGTTTATTTTATTTATTTTTTAATGGAAGCGACATGCAGAACCCAAGGAAGAAGACTGGAAGTACAGAACCAATGGGGCACCAGCTCCCCAAACTTTTGTTCCCCAAACTTCTGCTATTTGAGGAGCTTGGTTTTCAGAACCAGAAACGTGGAGGATTATATTCACATACTGGGGCATCTGTATGCTAGATGTCATGTTTATAACATGGTCTTGGACATCTTCCTTCTACTGAAGAAACTCTTATTATTAAAGCTTCCCCAAGGCTTCATACCTCTGATATTCAGTGTGAGTAATTCTGTACAAATCTATTCAATGTCCATTAACACGTTGGTTGCTGCTTTGTTGGAAAAACCAATTCATTCCTAACTCGCCTGTTTCTAAGTTTGCTTGTTTGCTCAGACTTGTTATTTGTGATGTGACAACTTCACTGAACATTGATAGATCCTGGATCACATGTTTAGGGCACAATTCTAGCTCAACTCCTGCATTCTTTTTCAAATGGAGAGCAAAATACAAAATAGAATGCAATATGAAAACCTTTGGAACACTGAAAAGTTTTAGTAAAAATGGCTTTAGTAAAAAAAAAAAAAAAGTATGTGTTTTCTAATTTCCAGATCATAAACATCTTTCTTGATCTTTCCACCCATTTTTGAGTTGACCAGGAAAAACATGGCGTCATTGTTAGATATGTTAGATAAGTTTGTTTGCTGTAATTTATTAGTTTTTCACCAGGTATTTTAACCCCTAGGGCAGTTCAGTGAATCGAATAATTCACGTGTTTTTAGCTGCTGGCTGATGCTTTTTAACTTTGTGGTTATCCTTTGGCATTGGGTGCCCTCTGAAAATATGTATAATTGAAGGATAGCATAGATTTTCCCCCCAAGCATATTTGGAACATAGTGGAGCCAAAGCCAAGACTGGAGCTGTAGGACTTTATTATTCTGAACACTTATAAGAAATGCACAAGGAACAGCTATCATGAATAAATGGATATCCCCATCTTCAGATGCAGCTATAAATGGAAATCAGTGATGAATGGAGCAGTCGGCTTCTGCCGAGGAAGGCAGCATGAATAAGCTGTTTCTCATTTGGGAAATTCATGATGAGCCAGGCTGTAGCCCAAACATCACGCACAAAATGGAACAGTTGATGGTCGCAGCATCCATTCTACATCACTCTGGAGGCGTCTAGAGATGCAGGTGAGGGCTGGTGTGACCCGCCATTCCTGGACAGGAGGGGAGCCCCACCAAAGCCAGCTTAGTTCCTGACCTAGTACAGAGTGGGTTCCAGCCTGATGGATATTCCACTTGAGCTATAGGCATTCACTCTGCCATTTCCATGCACATACGCACAAGTAATCCTTGAAATAGTCTGTAAACCTGGGTCTGTCGTCTGGGTAGCCAATCAGTTGGGGGACTGCTGCACTCCACTCCAAGGAGAAGTTCTTGGCAAGTTTTCTTCTTGTTGAACCCAGTATTCAAGAATCCTTGCTTCGGGGGCAGGAGAGAGCATGCAGGACAGGCAAACCGATCTCGGATGGTGCTTGGCAAGCAAGGATCAATTGCAAAAGATGGCTCATGACAACCGAGTGGATTGGTTGGGGCAACCATGGCTATGGAGATCAGAAATGTAGACATGCCAAGAGGGCTTCTCAAGATTTCTGGTATTTTCTTGCTTGCCAGGTTATGAGGCCTCTTCACATTCTTGCTCAGAGCCAATCTTGTTACTTTTCAGACATCTTGTCAAATTATTGATTGATTTGCAGCCACCTTTCTTGCAATTAAAAATGGCATTCAAGTGGCTTCCAAGAACAATGTGATGAAGCCAATAATAAAACAATGCATTAGCCACAATTCAAAATGCAGCAATAACAGAATACAAGCAACATTCAATCTAAGAGACCTTCTTATAAGCCAAAGGTCTTCTTCTGAAGAATCCACAAGAATTTCTCTTCAGCTCCTGCTTTCTACTGGCTTTCACTTGGGATGATTTTATTCATGGCTTTCTCCATCTTTATTGTAATCATTGCCATAATCACTGACACCATCCTAAGTTCTAATATTCTATTTAATTCTTGAGAGTCATTTGCTTCTGGTATGTTTCAGTTTGGTCAGAAGGCAGATCTTCTAATCATGGCTTCTCCGTTTCCTGTTCTGGATGTGGTGCATCTCCTTCCAAGAGCCACATCACACATCACAAGAAACGGTCAAGAGCAAAGAGCAATTCCACATTTGTACTGATGGGCTACTTCTTTGCTAGGATAGACCCTGAATGAAGTCTTGTTCTTCTTTGTCCTTTGATCTCCCACTTTCAAGCACATGATGATGTTCTAACAGAACTTGGAGTTCATCAGCCGCACAACTGGTAAGTTGCCTTTTTCAGAATCTCACTCTTTTGCTTGCTGTTGCTAAAACACCATTTTTTTTTCCTGGTCATCCCTTGCATAGAGTACTCTATTTTTTAAAATTTGGTTTATTTCCCATCTCATTGGCCAAAAAAGCTTCCTAGCATGAAGCCCTTCCCTCCATGACTTATTTCACTTCTACAGTCATTTGTCCAGCTCCTGCCAAGTCCACCATCTTTTCCCCCCATTGCGACAAGCACCAGGATACTTGCTTCTCTGTTCCCAGAGATTGGCACTGCCCAAGAACCAGTGCTGCATTTTGGGGATTGGGTAGACCTGGAACCCCATTTAATTTCTGATCTACTGCACTTCTGACTTGAACCCAGGATGCTTCCAGAACCCCAAACCTGCATTCCTTACCTCCATGCAAAGATTCCGTCTATACCCTGGCGTTCACCAACCAGATGTCCTGCAGGTGTTTTGAACGACAGGCTCCAGCATCCCTCACTGCCTGGGCTCTGCAAGTTGAAGTTCACAACATCTGCAGAGGACTCGATTGGGAAAGGCTGCTCTGCACTGAAGGAAAGCAGCAGAGAGAAACCAGCCAGAGTCAAAGGACAAAGTGGTCACCTGGTACCACCAGAACCCTACCAAACTTCTCGACTTGCTCAGAAGTTGACCTCTGGCTTCTAGCTCCCGTATAACACTTTTGTTTTGTATTCCCCAATGAAGAAGACACAGGAAACTATGAATGGTTTTCATAGTTACAACTACCCAGCCACTTCTCCCCAGGAAACAAAATGGCAAAACAAAGAGGCAATGCATCATGTATCTTTTTAATTTAAATATTGCTTTGTCAGAAAAATGTGATTCTTAAACTTCCAAACATTTAAATATTGTCCTGCTAATTCAAATATAAATGCAGTCCATCAATAATCCTACTGTAGGTTAGAGGTGATGCTAAAAGGAAAATGTGGTACTTTGTCTTTCCATGTAGGTCAAAGTTATTAGTCAATGGTTTTTTTTTTTTTTTTTTGCCTGGGCATTGTAATTTCATATCTGTTTCGTTTTTGGGACAGAAGGAAAGGAGGTAGCAAAGTTAATCATAGCAATTCAGCACGAGAGATTGAGAAGAATCAGCCCTTTCTCTACAGGTCATTTTAATGATGGAAATTTTCAACCTACTTTTCTACCTAGAGAAGATCTCCACACACACACACACACACACACACACACACACACACACATCTGGGGAACAGCTGGGGGAAACCTTAGAATGCAAAATGACCCTGCATTGTAAATTCATTAATTGTTGAGGAAATTTGCAATCAAGCACAGCTAGAAATGTGTGCTTTGAGGAGAAATACATTTACGATCGACACTGTGCAGTGAATCTCTTGGAATGTGCATTGGAAGCCACATTTAAACATGAATTTTCTGACAAATGCAGGAATAGAGCAGAGTGGATTTCTGAAGGGGCGCACACTGAAGTGACCACAGATGGATCTGTCCACGAGAAAGCTTTCCTCCTGTGGCCTCACAGAGTGAGAAATGCTTGATGAGAGAGTGGGGAATCTCCCCCTGGAGCATCACGATGGACCATTCCTGCTACCCTGCATGCTGCTGGAATGCGAAGGACAGCATTGTTGGAGGGTCCCCCAAGATCCAAAGCAGGTTTCTGGGCTGCGTAGGAAGCTTAAGCCACGTGGGCATCCCTCCACCGCAGACCTTCCCTCTCCAGCACAAACACAGTGGCAGGACCCACAACTCATCACAACAGAGGGGCATCCTTGCCTCCCCTTCACTGTGTGAGTGGTAATGTCTGAGCAGAGAAGCCTGTGAAATCTCATGTTTTGGTTAATAACAGTACAATCAAACACCCATGTTTGTGGAAGTTAAGGGCACAGGACCCTCGCAAAGGTGGAAAAACCACAAATATTTCTACGCCTCCTGCAAATCATAACACGTAAAACTGCTTACCACACGTGTACAGGATTGCTTCTCCCACAATCTCTCTCTTTGTGTGTGGGTGTTAACCTAAACTGTTGATATGCACACCTAACAGTGAATTGAGAAGCATTTTTAATTTTTAAAAGAATCACTCACTTATCCTTTAAAATAACCACTCACGTTATGCTTATATGGAACAGACCTGTGGTTACAATTGATATTTTATTGTCTGTCCATCTGTCCGTCCATCCTTCCTAGACCATCCCTTACTGAGGTCTCAGGACAGTTTAACAGTACAACAATGTAAAAAAAACACAGTGTCCTAAAAGTTCCAACTGACAATAAAACTCCAATTAAAGCAGTCATGTCTTAAAACATTGGGGAAATGAAAAGGTTTTAGCCTGGCGCTGAAAAGAATAAAGTGACGGTGCCAGGCGAACCTCTCTGGGGAGCAAACTGTGTGCTTCAGAGGTGCAAAAATTTGTGAGAGACGCAAGATACACCACACGCTGAGAGACAAAACAAGTGAGCAAGTCTAGTTACTACTAAGGCAAAGAGTGTGGTGTCCACAAACAGGGTACGTAGGCCACAGTTCTTTAGCGTACTGGAACTTTTTACAAAATTTCAGTTTTTATAATAAAATTGTGTACTGTACATATTTGTGGTAGCAAATGATAACATAGGTTAATAATGCACATATTTTATGCATGTATGACTTGCTAAACTTTTGACAGTTTTCGTTACATTTTCTAGGCTACGCTTGTCATCTGTGATTTTCCACTGTAGGCCACAGAACTCCCCCCCCCCCAAAAAAAAACCCATTTAATTATTGATGGCAAACTGGGACACTTTGAGCCAGTCACCTACTCTCAGCCTAGCCTACCTCACAGGGCTGTTGTTGTGAGGGTAAGAGGGAGCTATTGTTGCTCTCTTGGGAAAGAGGAAAAAAACCAGTGGGATATAAATGCAACATCCCAATATTAATGCATTTCTCTAAGAAGCACTGTCAGCAACTTAACACCACATCCCTATTTTCCCCCAACAATGTTTGGAAAAAGATAATGTCATGAAAATTGCATGAAATTCCTGTTCCTTCATAGAGTTTGCTGGATACTGAAGGATTTATTTTGTGTAAATGTGGTTGGGCTGAAAATGCCCATGTGGAAAAGGACGCACATGAATTGGAAAGATCCATAGAACCTCAATATTGTTTAGTTGGGGCCTCTAGAAACAGATCTATAATCCTTCCCAGCTCACAGAAAATGGTCTTATTAAAGAATAAGAAGATTATACTCGCTAGCTCCTGAAGAGCCAGAAACCTGGAAGACAACCTAGTTCTGAAAGAATTTTTTCTTCTTCTCAATTTAGGGTGCTTAAATTATGTCTGAGCTGCCAGCAATTTTCTTTCAGTTCCAGAAGCTTGATCAGCTTCTGGTAAATTGTAAGTCCTAATGGATTTTTGTACCTTCCTCTTTTCCTTCCAAGAAGTATCGCAGTGTTCTTATTTCCAGACAGGGATAATCTCTGTGGAACACTCTTTCCCCTGGCTTTATGTTGTTTTCGCTGCCTGAGCATTATTTGCCAGTGAATCTATTTTTGACCGTGCCTGCATCTTTCCTTTGACCTTGACCATCCCTGCTTGCAAAACAAGCGTGGTGAACCTGAACCTCCAACTAGGGATTGCCCCAAAGCTACCAGAAGCAAAAGAGAGGCTTCAGTACAAGCCACTCTGTGTTCAACGTCTTGTCAGAATGGATGGCTTCTTCCTGGAAGGGGGCGTGCATGTGTTTATGGAGAGGGTCCACCACTATCACCATTTCTGAGCACAAGCACCTTCTGTTTTTTCAGGTGTGAGGATGCATCCCCTCCAGCAGTTTCTTTCCACTTTCCCTTACATAAGAACCATTCTAGATCAATGGTGCGTCAGATGGACCAGTGACCCACTGAGTCCAGCAGTCTGTTCACACAATGGCAGACCTACTGCCTTCAGGATTGCACAGTTGTCTGTGAGCTTAAGTGCTTAAGTTCCCCAGTAACTGGTGTGCATCGATATCCTGCCTTCGATACTGGAAGTAACACTTAGCTACCAGGATTAGCATCCACTGAGAGCTCTCTCCACCATGAATCCGTTCAGTTAAAGCCATCCAAATGGGTGGCCACCACTCCATCTTGTGGAAGTGAATTCCATATTCTCATGAAGTGCTATGTGAAGAAGGACTTCCTTATCTCAGTCCTACCAATCAGCTCAACATCCTGATATTATGGAAGAGGGAAACAGTGTCTCCCTATCCACCTTCTCCATACCACAGATGATTCTGGACACCCCATCCCATCTCCCATTCCTCACCCTTTTTCTAAGTGAAGCTGTCTCAACTCTTGCAATATTTCCTCACTGGGGAGTTGATCCAGCCCCTTGATCTTCTCAGTACTTTTTCCGTCTCTGCAATACCCCTTTCAGGTGTAGCAACGAGATCTAAACACAATATTCTAAGCACAGTTGCACCAGAGATGTGAATAACCACACTGTGATATCGGCACTTCTGTTTTGATTGCCTTCCTAAATTATCCCTGACAAAAAGGAGTTTGTCATTTCCACAACAGCTGCCCTCCACATGGACATTTTTATCAAGGTACTCCAGGTCCCTTTCTTGGCCACAGCCAGCATCAGCTTATACTTGAAGGTAGGACTTTTTTCCCCCAGTGTGTACTACTGTATTGCTTTTATTAAACCACATTTGCCATTTCGATGCCCACCCTTTCCGGTTGGAGCAGCCCCTTCAAAGCTCCTCACAATCCCCTTGGGCTTTAACCACCCTGGGTCATTTGGTGTCCCCTACAAACGTGGACTCTTCATTTCTAATTCAGATAATTTATGAATAGGTTGAAAAGTACTGGTCCTAATATAGAACCAGGTGGGATTCCATTGATGACCTCTCTCCATGGGAAGAAATTGTCATTTATTCCCACCTCTGTCTTCTGTTCTTTGATAAGAGACCCATATGGTTAATGGGTGGGATAAAAAATCTAATAAATAAAATAACTCATTTCTGATCCATAAGGGGACTAGAGGGACTAGTCCTGCATCTCCCAAAATATGGCCTTCCAAAGCTGTTACCTCAGAATCAGAATAACAACTGGAAGAAGAGGTGGGGTGGAAATTCTTAGCTGAAATGCCAAGACCAAGAAGCTGGTTCTGTGCAGCTCTTTGCTGAACAGGCAGGGTCAGAGGTGAGTGGATATACCACATCTCTCCCATTATCTGAAATCGGGTCAAAAGGACAAACCAACTCAATAGCATCTCCTGATCCTGCCATCTGGCCCACAAGAAGCAGCAGCCTCCTTTAGTGGGGAGCTGACACCTTTTGGTTCAGAAGGAGGGAGAAAGATCCAGTGAAGAGCCACCCCTGTTTCCAATTTGTTCAATGACACTTACATCCTATAATAGGTTCTGGAAACATGCCCTCGCTCCCTGGATTAAATCCAGAGGTGCCGTGGCACAGCGGGCAGCATACAAATGCTTTGGATGGATGGACGGATGGATGGATGGACAGATGGACAGATGGATGGATGGATGGATGGATAGCCTCTGCTTTGGTTGGTTCGCTGACCAACTGTTCTAGGGCATGTCAGGCAGGACTTTTAGAAATGTTACCTCTTTGTCAAAACCGGAGCACACAGTTCTCTAGTCAAAGCTGAGCTAGCTGAAGTCACCCATTTTTATAGCCTTTCCTTGTTTGGAGGCCTCCCTGGTTTCATTTCCCTCCTCGAGATCATCCTGAGCATTCTGGTCGGCAAGTGCCTACGACTAAGCTAGTCTTGGAGCCAGGTTTTGCCACCCACATTCCTTCTGCAGAGGAGACTGCACCTTTTGCATTTTCAATTTCAATTTTTCTTCCCCAAGACACAGAAATATCTCACATGCTCCACCAGTTCCATCGGATCCCATTTTTTAAAACTCACCGGAAGAGCCTGAGATTCAGTCAAGGGGAACCAGTGTGAAATGCATGAGGAGGGCTAACCTTGCAACGCTGCTCTTTGCTTTTAGTGGCTTCAGTGGTGTTACAATCCATTTTGGGGAAGCCCTAAAGTGTGCCTATTTATAGGCCCGCCACCAATCAGACTTGCAATCACACACACACACATACACGCTACACATACACAAAGATTTCCAGCACAGCCCTCCATATGTTGAGAGAAGCTGACTCAAATGTTCCCTCTCACAGCAACTTATTTTCAACCTGCCTTTTCATTGCTTTTCCCTACTTCTATATGATGATTTAGAGTCATAGGGTTGCATACAAGATCACGCTAGTATAAAAGGAGCAAGAGGTGGTGGTGTTCATCACAATGGTGCATACACTAGTGGAAAAATGAGCACAACTGGTGCAAGCAACAGAAGTCACAACTGCTGTGAAACAGCTTCTGCAAACAGAATCGATGTGCGGAATTTGATACTTGCACACAGATGGGAACAAGTTTCTGCTGCTGACAGAAACTTGGAGCTGGGAGAATAAAAGCACTGGGTGCAACTGAGAGCAATAATATTGCAAGAATTTGATGGATATGCCAGTCCCATGTGATGCATAGAATACTGGAGATGGACCAGGGTTCTCCAAACTAGTGTCCTCCAGGTGTTGGACTATAACCGTGATAGATAATGGCCATTTCAGTGGGAGATGGTAGAAGATGTCTTCCAAAACATCTGGAGGGACAAGCTCAGAGATGACATGGGGAAGTCCCCTCCCCCTCCACATTGCTCCCCAAGTTGAGGAGCACCCCAGTGCCCAGCCACAGCCGTACCCCTCCATGGCCAGGCACAGGAAGGGACAGGTTCCTCGTGCCAGGTTAGAAGCCGCATGGAAGGCTCCTGAATCCCAGCCCCGCTTCTCTGTGCTGCACAGGGATGCCCAGGCGGGAAGCAGAGCACCACAGGTGATCCATGGGATACTGCCAGGATGCCTGAGAGGGAAGGGGGCCCTCAGGCTGCCATTAAATGTCATCCCTACTGACACAGCATTGGTGTCCACCCGACCTCCAGAGAAATGAAGCCCAGGCCTGAGGGACCCAGGAGGAACCGGCAGGGCCAGGCCACCCAGTGGCTTCAGCGACCAGCTAGGGTGGAGAAAAATTTGGGAAAGTGCTTTAGACACTCTTTTTTCTCTCCTCCAGGCTAGAAATGAGAATTGCTTACAGAAAACAATGTAGGAGTCACTTTAGATCCGATCCCCCACAATGATAACAAAAGCAATGATAACAAAGGGATTCCCCTCAAGACAAGGAGAGGAGTTATTCCAGTCTTTTCTTCTAGATGTAGGTGTTGGCATGCTACATCCTGGAAGCTCACAGGACTATTTTGGTTTTACACATTTAGATACTTCTGCATGCCTAGTAGAGGGGAGACCCCGATTTTGCAGAAACAAATCCTTTTCAGGAGGTGGTCCCATTTGACTTCCAGATTAATGATTGTTCCAATATTCAAGGTCATTGCTGGAGATAGTGATTACTTGGTATAGCCTTTGCACTTTGGTTTTTGTCTGTACATCTTTTTTTCTTCAAAATATCCCATCCCTTATAAATCTCCCCAACACCCAAACTTTGCCACTTTACTTTGTGCTCCGTCCTGTTTCACTGCTGAAACATAAGCACGTAACTTCTCGTTCTTATATGTTATTTACACATTGCAATGTTTGACAGTTTATTATTTATCAGTGTTGTTATTTCTATACCTCCTGTAGCCAAAGTTCTCTGGGTGCTTCACAACATTAAGTCACCCATCCCAATTTCAGCTAGGCCTGATCCTGCTTAGCTTCCAAGAATAGGCAGAATCAAGCACTTCAGGCTATACAGAAGCTAAATCCAGGCAAACCTTGCCTGTGTTGGATAAGTCAAATGCAGCCTACCATATGGATCAGGTGGCACAATAGGAAAGCCAGACAGAACCTGGAACTGCACAAGCATTCATGTGAACGCGCCCATGTGAGCAGGCAGGTTCCTGAACGAAGCTCAGTTTATCACAGGGCCTACACTAGAAAAAGTAAAACTCAGGAGACTAGGCTACTACCATGAGGTGCTTCCAGAGGGACAAGTCCTAGCTCTACCAATTGAAAGGCCTCCCATCTTTTCTTCCTGAATAGATTTTTTGTGGTAAGCAGAACAGCCGAAGTAGCAGAAAAATCCAGGAGAACCGATATTGCCCCGAGCTCCGGTAAAACTGAAATTGTCCGGATCTTCTGCAAAAGTCTGTGAATTCAGTCATTGTACAATAAAGCCTTCTCCATCATAAATTTCCTCTTCAACACTGGAAAAGTGAGGAACTGATTCTAAGAAAGATTCTGGACTGTGCAGAAATGGATAGATTGACTTTATCACTGAAGGAGAAAGAAGACACTGACTTCTATCAAACTTGGGATTTTTTCTATGAATGGCTGGAGAAACGGGACTTGGCTTAGATTTAAAGATGTTTTTAAGTTATGATAAACTGATTTGAATATGATTATAGAATGTTAAAAAATATGTAGCAGGGAGTTGACCCAGTAAGTCCGATGTATGTGATGATTGATGTTTTTAGTATTAGTTTAAAAGTTTAATAAAATTTCCTTTAAAAAAAAGTTTCCTCTTCAATGTTACATAATTTATCTAGAAATGATAAGTAAAGACAATCAACCACTGGCCATATGGTGACTGAACATGATGAGCATTAACCATGTGCAGAACGAGTCTTCTGCACTGTTTGCCAAGTGCCACGAAGAATCCAACCAGCTGATTGAAAACGGCAGGATACAAACAGGCGGCCAAGGTTGTCCTCACTGTGCAGCAGGCGTTACAGGCTAAGTGGATTTACAGTTACGTTACCACTTCACAACTGTGATTATTCACTCACACCTCAGAAATTGCCCCCCACCCACCCCCGACATTTCTGTTTCTGTGCTCCTGCTGCAGTGTTTGAGGAGCACAGCGATGCATGCAATTCCCCTCTGGTGCGCATTACGTTGCGCAGGGCGATCCAGCAGACAGGTTGATGAAGATTTGTTCCGCTTGGCGACGATAATGAGGCTCAGCTGTGGCATCGGCAGCTAGTTTAAGGAAGGCTTTTTCTGCAGAGAGAGATCCTTCTGGTGCTTAACAGCCCATAGGACGGAGACAGTGTGTGGGAGATCAGTGCCGACTGAATCCATGAAAAGAGCGAAGTACGTTGTACGTGAAAGGGGAGGGGGAGGCATGTGGCAGAAAGTGGGACAGACACAGGGCCGTGGCTGTGGCAAGGGGGTTTTGCTTTCTTTTGAAGCGGCCTTCTTTGAAAGATGAGTAATTCTAAAATAAAACCCACACACCTTGGTGTGGGTACTATCCCCTGAAGCAAATTGCAGGAAATTCTCAAATTGCAAATGTGCAAGTTAACACCAGAAAAGACTCCCTCGGGTTTGGCATTCCTCTCCCAAGAGTGTTTGTTGAAGTCTTCTTTGCATTGGTCATTTCGACTGCTGGTGATGCTTACAGAGGGCTTGGGCATTCTGAGCCTCACCAAAATGCATACAGTATCAGCAGCTATTCTGCTAGGATTTTGGCATGGGGCAGCTTGGATGGGGGAGAGCTAATTGTGGGAGGTGCCGAGGGGTTGCTGCTTGCAAAGTCCCCTCCCCTGAATCCCCCAGTACATCTATAACATCACAATATTTGGGGGTCCTCTGTGTCGGTGTGTGTCTGTTTAGTAAGTGAAGGGTATATCAAGGATTTATATTCCCCTTTTAAAAGTGTGTGTGGAGGGAGAGAGGCTTAGTCTGCTGATTCACAACCAGAGTGGCCAGTCCTGTGCAATAGTCAACCTGATCCGTGGATGTCTGGAAATCCAGCTGAGGCTGTTGGGCTCAGCCTTATGGAGAAGAGCCCACTGTGACCGTCTGCTCTTTGAAGTGGCACATCCCCCTTGAACAAAAATAAACCAACCCAGAATAGTCTTTCCCAGGACCGCAGCTGCAGGAAAGGGCTGAAGCCACTTCCCTTGGTCCTGAACCTCCGTCAAGCCATGTGCTACTGATGGCGCCCTCCATGAAGCCCTGCTCAGCTCCTGCAGGTTCAAGGCTGTGGCTTCCTTGAGGGAGTCCATCCATCTCACTTGGTCTTCCTTGTCTTCTTCGCCAGCATGGTTGTCTTCTCCAGGGAGTCTTGCCTTCTCCTGATGCGTCCAAGGTTTGACAGCTTCAGCTTTGTCATTTCTGCTTCCAAGGAAAGTTCTGGCTTGATTTGCTCTCGGACTCACTTGTTAATTTTTCTGTCGGTGCAGGAGAGTTGCCAAGCTGTCCTCATGGGCTGCTATTAAACAAGAATCAAGTGTGCTGCCAGCAAGAACAAACTGCTTGATGGAACACCGTGTCTACTCGGGCCCTGAAGTGCGCTGTGGTGGGAATGTCACAGCCACTTGGCTGCCTGGCTCGCTCAAGCCAGGTTTTGATTTCCTTGTTGAGACCTCTTCATGTGGCACGGCAATCCTTTGGGGCTAATTCGCTGCATTCTAGCTCCACTCATCAAAAAGATGCTGCGGCATCCAATAGACTTGCAGCGTCCATTTTTGATGAATGAAATAGAACCTGAGGTTTTGTTAAGCCTTCAGAAACAGAAGCAATCCACTGACTGGGGAGAAAGAGGAACATCGGCACATTATCATCCTAATTCACCGAGAATAGATATTTATCGATATGGACTGTGGGATGGGGTGAGGTTCGGCCTCAGTGAATTCCTGGTTCATTGAGGTGCTAGCGAATATGTGCAGGGATCTTGTCGCCCCTATCCAAGGCCCAACAACAGGTGTGCTTGTCCAACCACCCCACACTCACCGCTCGTTGCTCCAGATGCATCATCATGCAGTCAGTGGCAGGATGGATACCCCGCTCCCTTTCCAGGTGATCACGTTGGCCAGCGACTACTTTCAGGGTGCTGAGGAGAGCTCTCCACCTTACCTGTGGTGTGTGGATGACATGCAAAGTCACGGAAGGTTAGGCAAACCCAACGAGATGGGCTTTCTGAGGAGGCTTCACAATGCCAGCTGTGGGCAACAGTTCTGCAGCCATGGAAGGTTGGCGTGTCATGCCATGCCTTGCAAAGCCAGTCACTGCCACAGCAGAAATTTCCCCCTGCGCCTGAACACACCCACACGGCTTTCTGGAGCTCTTCTCCCCATTAGAGGGACGTGAAGGGGCAGAGCGCTGTGGCAGAAGGGGAAACTCCCTTGGGGACATGGTGTGCGGGAAAGGGTTAAGCATTCCTGATCTGACCTGGGACTGATCTAAAGGAGAACCTTTCCATTCTTATTTGTTATTCCCATTCGCCTCTCATTTCTGCCTGGGTGCGTGAGGGTTTTACACTGGTGCAATCACTTTCCTCGGGAGGGTTTCCTGACATCGTTTGTACAAGGAGCTCTCATATCGTCTTGGCTTGCCGCAGATGGCCACTCCTTCTGCTGGGAGAGAGGAAGGTCTCGCTTAAGGCAATCATTTCATTTCCTGCAAAATTTCACTCTGAATCAGCTCGCTTGTCAGGGGTTTGAAATCCACAGCTTTTCTCATTACGACAGCCAGGGTGGCTGCTGGATCAGTGGACACAGAGAGAAAGTCGGTCACTCATCTCGCCAGCATGCTGGGGGCTCTCTTTGCTCCCACCCTGCTCTGCTCAAGCCCCGCTGCTCCTGTTTCTCTCCCTCTAGTCCCTCTTCATACCCTCCCATTCACTTGAGCAGCACAGCAAATAGCAACTGGGCAGCAGAGGACTGCCCCGAAGCAAGATGTAGGGTAAGAAAGCAGCGGCCACCCAAGCCCGGGCAAATGGTGACGATGGTAGGAGAATGGCTGAAGGACTGCCCCTGAATTCAGCAAGACTGGCCGCTTATGCTTCACCAGCCCAGGGGACAAAAGATGCCTGATTTGCATAAAATATGTATATGCTAATTCAAGATGAAAATTCAGAAACAATTAGACTTTAAATAGAAAAAGTGGCTAGGGCTTGATTTTAAACAGGACTTGAAGCCCTTCAAATAGAGGGTCCCCCCCTTAGTCTATTTCTGTATTTATGTGGTTAGGTATTTAGGTCCCACATTTATAGCAGGAATAGTATTAGTAGTAGTAGTAATACTAATAATACAATGATAATGATTTATTTTAGTTCCAATGATAATGATTTATCACCCTTTAGGCAAAGTATTCTTCAAGGTTTGCAAGGCAACTTTTAAATTAAGAACATGATTCAAATATTCATGAACAGATACATCGAAAACACAATTAAAACCCAGCATGAAAATAATAGGGAACTGTTCTCTGGCGGTTCTCCAAACGGAGGACTGTCCCCTATAAAGAGGACACGGGGCCACCCCACCCTAATGCCTTGCAACTGGGCGAAGCAGCCTGCTTGGGGAGGGGGTGTCTTAAGAGAAGGTGATCGATAAAGCCTGAGACGTCTTCTGGCACTGCTTGAATGGAGCGTCGTCTTTCGGGATCTGCACAGCTGAGGAAGATGTTTTCGAGCTGCGGCCTGGATTGGAAGGAACGGGGGAGAGCGATGGGGGTCAGCTGGGGCAGGGCGATGGTAGCACTAACAATCCCCGCTTGCTTTGGCCTGCGAAAGAGGGGAAGAGTCTGTTGGAGCCTCCCTGGGCTGGATTCCTGGAACAATGTGCAAACACTGCAGGCAGCGAACAGAAAATGCAGAGTCATATATTCCCAACGACCCCAAGTGGAAAAGAGTCCGCGGCAGCAGCAGGCGCAGCCAAGCAATCAGCAGATGCAGGCTTTCAAAGCTCCGGTCACCAGCAACCCATTCCACAGATGGAGGAGACCAGGGCGAAGGACTTTTCAAATCACGTGTGCAAAGGATTCACACAACAATACTCCTCTGGACCTGCATCGCCCTGTTCCGTGAATCATTCCTGTGCGCAGACAATCCAGTGACTCGAAAGCCGTGGCTGCAAGAGTGTGGGAGGGGATCCGTGTCTCCACACTGAATGGTAATGTTGATGGGGCCACACCGAACATCAGTCTTTGGAACCCAGAAGTGACCCACTGCAAGAAGAAAACTGAGAAAATAATCACACACACACACAGCACCTGGAATGCTCCAACTACTTCCACCAAGTTCTGAGCACCCCAAAATACCCAGCTTTACAGGATCATTCTCTGCCCCCAAAACTCCTCTCCATGCATTTAAGAAATCAAACATCTGCATGGAATAAGTGAGGTCTGAATACCCAAAATCCACACTTTCCCATATTTTCAGATGCTTTCAAAGAGGGGGAAAATGCCTGAGCAAACACAGCAAAGACATGGAGGAAAGCCAGAAAGGGAATCAAAGCTGTGACTCCATGAACTCGGTAGGGTTTACTTCTGAGTCAATGAGCACAGACCTGCTTTTCAAGAAGGACAAGGAAAGAAAAGGAAGCACTGCCCAAAGGACGAGGGGAGTATTCATGCGCTTTGGCCAAAAGCACCCAAGTGGTGATGGGAGTCAAAATGAAGGGGGTGTGACCCTCTGGACATTTTTCTCTGGCCAGGTCTTCACAAGGGCCAGATTCAGCCTCGGGGGCCTCAGGTTCTGCACCTCTGCTTTAAGGTTGTTGGGTTTTTTTAAAAAAAATCCGTTGTGCTTGTTTCTGACACATTTTTGAGGATTATCTCACTATGATGTGAACTGCCCTTAGTATTCATGTAAGATGGAAGGGAGGGAGGGATAAAAATATTTTAAATATATACATTCATAAATAAACATTAGCAATCCTTTCTCTTTATGGTACCAAGGTAGATCACCATAATAATAAAAATACAGTGGAACCACTTTTAAGAGCCAGTATTGATACATTCAAGGGGGTCTATCCAAGTGTTAGTCCACAGAAAAAGAAGCAGTGGAGACTTTAAGTCAATACGTTATTTTAGCAGGTCTAATCCAAGTAGGAGAAGCACTTGATAAAATTCAGTAGCTCCCTCCACTGCAATCAGAAGAATCAGCTAATGCTGACGACGGACTTCTTCAGTCGTTCTAAATGTCGTCACAAGGAGCATTTGCCCTTCTTAATTAATTAATTAATTCAATTTGTATGCCACAACAATAGCCAGTATTTGAGCTTTCTGTGCAGCTCATGACAATTAAAACAACCAAACATTCTAAAATCTGACATAAAATTAACATATTTAAACATATTAACAACATGATCAAAATATAAAAACATAATATATCAGAATTAAAATATTACACCAATGCATTAAAATAAGCACATTTAAATTAATATCAACCACCAAATAACAATAAAACACTGGCCAACACAGATTTTTATGCCTCAAATGTGAGACCTGTTCCTGGGTAACCCAAGGGGCACCAAATTTTTCCTATTAGCTCTGGCTTTTGAGATACGGCATAAATGCCCTTATACCACTCTACACTCTGGTCACCCATAAAAAGTCAGAATATTTTAATGTAGTGTTTATTTAATCTCCTTATAGCATGAAAGAAACACATTAAAAATTAAAAGGAAAGTGAAATACGACAGTGCTTGAACGGCAACATTGAAACAATATGAGTGGGAATACGCACACACCTCCTGTATGATCATAACTATAATACAGTTAGAAATTATCCTTTAGAATCCAAGGTTTCCAATGTAAAATTACAGTTGGAAGTATGTAAATACTCTCACAATATCCGCTAACTTGTAAGCAAAACACACAAACTGGGTAACGGAAAAATAAGCAAGATCTTCTCAAAACCTGACTAAAAAATTGACCTTATCCAAGACTAAGATTTGACCAAGAAACTGTCGCCGATGCAGTCTAGCCAATGCAATTTTCTGAATCAGCGCCCCAAATATCCCCAAGGACAGGTCTAAAAAGCAAGGTACCAAGAAAAAAGATTGTTGTTGTTGGGCTATAATAGGGACAGTTAAAATCAACTGCTAGAATCAATTATTAAAATAGTCACAAAAGAAGAATGCCTTTGCCTGGTGCCAAAACGATAACAGCGACGGTTCCAGGTGTGCCTCCGTAGGAGACCCTTCTTCTAGCCAACTTTCCCCTCACCTCCCTAGGGGTTGGCTTCTTGAGAAGGACTTGAGAATCGATCTTCATGGATGGGTAGAGATGTACAGGAGAAGGCGGTCCTTCAGGCACCCAGGGGCCAAGCCTGGGACAGGGAACGCACAATTCCAGCATGGCGTGACGCCTTTCCTCTCAGTCCTCATCTGAGCACGTAGTGCGTTTCCACTGGAGATCATGGGAAGCACATGAAAGAACTTAGGAACAACACAGTCCAAATTAAGTTTCGGAGACCCTCTTAGGGACTGCATTGTACCGGTGGTTGGGCTGGAAGGCACAGGGAAGGAACCAAAACTGCAAAAATATCACCCTGGATTGTTAGTCTTCCAGTCCTCAGAGAGAATCTCCAACTCCCAGGAGAGGCGTTCCTCCTCTTGCTCAATGCACGGGAAACCAAAGAGGGTTGGGAGACACAGGCCCAGGGCAGACACGACTTCTCCCAGATTCACCCCCAAAATGGACGCTCCCCACCCCGACTCTAGCAGGAAGATTCTGCCTTGCGGGTGCTTGCTTCCCTTTTTGCTGCCTTGCACCTCAAGGATGAAAACTCTGCACAGAAATCCAGGGATCTTGTCATCGTAAATTCAATGGCACGCAGTTCCATCTCCTAGGAAGAAGCTGGCCCTACCCTCCAACCGTCCTTGCAGAGGAAAACAGGGGGAGTCTTCTGTTCTTGAAGTACTTCTCGTCTTACATTAACTTGCAAAGCCTGGGCTTTCCTGGAAATCCCCCACAGCCTGCTGCATCACTTTGCACTCAGAATAGCCCCCTGCCCTGGGCTGGATTTTGAAGCAGGTGTTTGTAAATCAGGCTTCAGCTGGTTTCTTTTTAAAACGAGGAATGTTTGATCCCACAGTGAAGTGCAGGCTTTTTCAGCAGCATCTTGTTGGCAGCTATGAACAGGGAAAATCAAGCGGCATGTTCAGAGCAACTCTGAATCAGGGATGTCTCTGTTGCTGGATATCAAGGTGCATTGCTCTTCCCAGAGCCCAGGTGGGGTACGTGTGGTCCAGGTTCCCAAATCACTCTTGGCAGGCATAGCTTGTCCTTACGTGTGAACCCTGTGATGCTGGGTTCTCAAGCTACTGACTGCTTTGCCAGCTGCCCTCCAGCCCCCCACCCTTTCTTGGTCACACGCAGCAAGAACCTGCATCTGGCAAGGCTAATTACACAAATTAATTAGGTCTGAGGAAATGGTTCACCCCCAGTTTTGGAGGGAGAGAATCACAGCTGAAGAAACCAAATGTGTTGATACAAGATGGGGAATGCGTGGCTTAACAGTACTGAAAAAGACCTCGGAGTTACTGTGAAGAATGGGCTAAATATGAGCCAACAATGCGATGCAGCTGCTAAAAGGGTGAATGCTATTCTGGGATGCATTCATAAAAGTATTACTTCCACATCATGAGAAGTAGTAGCTCCCCTTTACTCCTCACTAGTCAGACCTCATCTGAAATAGCATCCAGTTTGGGGCATCAAGATTTAGGAAAGATGAAGAAACATGGGAACAGGTCCAAAAAAGAGGAACAAAAATGATCCAGGGACTGGAAACACCGCCCTGTGAGGAGAGACATGTTCAGACTAGGCATGTTCAGCCTTCAGAAGACTGAGCGGGGGCATGGTATCCCTCTAGAAGTACCTCAAAGGCTGTCAGAAAGAGGAAGGTCGAGGTCTGTTCTTGCTGAAGCCAGAAGGCAGGACACGGAATAATCAGTTCAAGGAACAACAACCCAGATTCAGGCTGGGCATCAGGAAAAGCTTCCTCACTGTCAGAGCAATACGGCAGTGGGACCAGCTGCCTGGAGGGGTGGGGGGCTCTCCCACACTGGGGACCATCAAGGAGACACTGGGCAGCCCTCTGAGTGGGATGGTGTAACGTGGTGTCCTGCAGCAGCAGGGGGCTGGACCCGACGGCCTTCATGGCCCCTTCCAACTCTACTATTGTATGATTCTGTGAATCCCAGGACCCAAATAGGAAAGCCATATCTTTTAAAGAGTTCAAGCAGTACATCTCCCTCTGGGCGAACTATGTTATATCCCATGTTATTCTTTTCTAGAATAAGCCCATGGAACTAAATGGGAGAGTCAGCAAGCTAGTCAGCCGAGCTCAGCCTGGCTTCTGCTGGTGGATCTAAACTTTTGCATAGATCAGGACATGGGAGTGTGATAGAACATCCTCTCTCTTAGCACAATCAAAGCTTGAGTGGGGCAGCCATCTTGGTTTTTTTCCAGATTTTTTCAGCATTATATAAATGATTATTTACAATCTTACAACTGTATTATGGTTCTCATCTGTTTGATTGCTTTTTCTTTTTTTTGAAAGGGGGTTAATGTGTGATTTTATTGCATTTTACTGAATGTATCATGCTTTGGGAATATTTTGCAACACAGATCAGGTAATCCATTCATAAATAAACTGCCGAAAATAAGTTAGAGCCACATTAGATGCGACCTAGTTATGCATGTATGTGCAAATAAGCCGCACATCACAAGAACACCTCCAGGGAAATCATCAAGAGGAAAGTAAATGTAGAGTAGAAACTGCACACACACACACTTCCGAGTTCGCATTCCATGGAACTCTGCATGTAAGAACACAGCTCTGCTATTTTCAAAAGAAATACTTCAAACACCAGCCAATTCCTGGATAATGGCGGCTAGCTAGGATGATTGAAAGATGCTTTCCACTTCCGTTGGCCTGTCCTTTTAAGTGCTGGTTGCTGCGGTGGCGAAGCTTGGCAGGCAGGTGCGGCTGGGTCAGCACGCCCGGGCTGCGGAAACCTCAGCACTGGCGGCGGCAGTGGCAAGCGGCAGGGCCAGGCAGGTCTGAAGGCAAAGGCGGAATCGGGGGCAGCGAAAGGCGTGATGCCCACGAGGGGAGGAAGAAGCAAAGGCAGCGGCAGGCACAAGCTGAGGTCAGGGGCCAGCAAGGCAAAGCAGGGCCAGGGACAAGACGCGGCCAGAGAGGACGAGGCATGGCTCCCTGGCAAGGTGCAGCGGATCCAGCATCAGGAACCAGCATGTGGCAGGGGGCTCTGAACCATGACGGGAGCCTTCCCATGGTGCAGTGGGCCTTCCAGATGCTTCTGGCTCTCCACTGCTGGAAGCTGGATACTGGGCTGGAGGATGGCTAAGCAGGCTGGTCCAGCTGCATGCAGTGCTCTTCGTCCCCAGAAGGAATGACGGGGACTGTGTCTTGCAAGCATGTCAACAGCAAATAGGCCTCTCTCTCCTGAGAAAGGAGGGCGCATTGCACTGAAGAGGAGATTGAAAAAGCAGATGGCTTTTACAGAAATCGCACAGGAATTCACAGCCAGTTCTGCACTGGATTGATTTTGCTCCAGTTGTGGTTAAAAAAAACCCTTATGAATATGCAAGCATATTTAACTTCCCAAGAACATCTCAATAACATTTGTGCATGACTTTCTTTATTAATGCTGATTGTATAGCAACACTGAGTGCAGCTTATATATAAGCACGTCGATATCTTCATGCTAACAGTAAAGTTTCGAAAGCAATTAAGCACATTTGAATGTATTAAGAAGCAGAAGGCTTAAAATAAAATGCCTCCCTCCACAACACACACTGTGTGCATGAACCACACACACACAATAATTGAAAATTTATTGCTGTAGGCTGTTGAGAGGGTAGATAAATTCTAATCAAAGTTTTTGTTTAAGATTAATTCGGGGGAGGGGTGTTCTTTATATATATTTTTTTGTGAATAACAACGGGCTCTAGAGTTACAGGGAGCTCAGGAGGTGGAGAGTGATGCAAGCTGCTTTGAGTCTTTCAAAAGAAAAAAGTGAGATACAAATCTAATAAATAATAAAGAGAAATACAAGGTGATTATATTCAGTGTGTTTCTTCCCAGGTCACTGGTTGTTTTGTTTGTCTTTGTTAAATAGATGCTCATTTTTAGATTTTCAGCAGAGTCACACGTCACCTCTAGAGGCAACTCCTCCCTGGTTCCAACATCACTTTTCTCTGAATATTTTGCATCTGAGGGTTCTGTAGCCCAGCTCATCTGGAGGGCATCGGCTTTGGAGAGGCTTCCCTGGGTGTTTCTGTTGTGGTTTGTCATTCTTTGCCCTTGTGCATTTCAAGAGGTTGTGCAAGTGCGGTATTTGTGCCGTTTGATGCGAAGGGAAACACAGGCGGAAAACAGAGGACTGCTGCATAGTGAACCAAATGTTGTGCATCCCATGAAATGCAGCTGGATGATATCATGACCAGGTTTCTTCTCCCATGGACTCAAGAAAGACTTTAGAAGCACAGGCCTTCATTCAAGCTCCACCAGTTCAAAACATTTCTTTGAGGTGTGGGAGAACCGTCTGCCCATGTGAAGGGTCAAATCCAAATGGAAACAGTCCCCCCCTTTCAGGAAAACTTCCAAGTCCCTGCTCGGGGTGGATCCCACTGCTTGTGGGCTGGAGGGGAGGAAAACCGGACCCTTTCAAATAGCCTGCACACGTCGTCTGTCATCTCTTTACAAGGTCAAGGAACTTCCCCTCCATCTTCTTCCCACCAACTCTGAAATGCACCCTTCCTTTTCCAAGGTGGCCTGGTTCTCATGCTTGGACTGAGCACCTTTACTAGACAAGCTTGGAACTGCAAGCTCACCTGCCAAAGTCTGTCCTTCTGCCCTCAGCCAAATCTAACGGAGCGGATGATTAAGTGCAAGAGCTGAGTCGCCTCTCTGCCAAAATCAAGGATATTCTTGCAATTAAAACAAAGATCGCAGGCAAACACTGGCTAGAAAAGAATAGTTAAGGCTGCAGCAAACTCATTCCTGAGCACCAGAGCAATGGACACGGAGCATCAGCTTCAGCACCGTGTAAACACTGCCTTGTGCTAGCGCACGGCTCAGAATCGATGCTGCACCCGCGCATCTCCTGGTCTTTCAGCACCATCTCCCTTCTTTCACAGGCTGGAGGCATCAGGGGAAACCAAAGGTTGGCGTTCATTTAGGTGGCTGTCACCTCAACTGTCCCAGTAGCCATCTTCGACATGGTGCCAGCTAGATTTTTTAGACTCCAGCTCCAGGAAGCCTGGTCACCAGTCAGGCATAACCAGGGTTGCATTCCAAAACATCAGGAGGGTACAAGGTCAGGAAGGGCTTCTTTAAAGGACTGCTTCTCAAAGAAGCAAGGAACGTGTGGCTACACTACTTTGGAAATACCCTACAGAACATGCTTCCTAGTCCTGTTGCCCGGAAGTCAGGTTCTGCCACCATCCGCGCCTTTTCGTTCTTGTCCAGGATTGAGCTTCCCGGGCCTTCAGCCAAAGGTTTTTGACCCCTGGATTTTGATCCCGACTGATAACCCCGTGGCTTGACAGAGGGATGCCCAACACCATCTCAGTAGTGTGCCAAGCAGTGCTCGCTTATTATCCCACAGTCACATGCAGCCGGGATGCGGATAATAATTCCAGAATAGCATCCCAAGACGTAGCCCGTTGAGTGAGCGACTTGTATTTAATGAGTGGGGAGATATGCCCTGTATGTGGCAAATCGGAGTTTAGCCACAGGGCTCCCCGCAAAAGCTACTTAGAGCAGCATGACTAAGTTCTGTGTGTTACACTAAACAGTGGCCCCACCCCAAGAGCCGGGGAATAATGGAAGTAACATTCTGCACGGCTTCTGCAATGTACAATCAACCGATTCCTTCAATTGGAATGCTCCAGAAAACTTGATTATCTCAGCATGGCACTAAAGATGCTGGTGTCAAAATCATGAAATTATAATTGCAGCTTATACTAAAAAGGGGGCGCTGAGTGAAAGAGCTGTTTTATAAATAGAACGGTAAAGATCACCTTAGCTGCAGCTCTAGGCTCACCTGCCATTTGACCCTTGATTGTTATTCCTTCCTTAAAACCTTTTCCCGCAGAGCTACCTTTGATAGGAGTTGAACAAGCTAAAAGTTGTGGAGTAATGCAAGTGAGCTTTCTAGCTGTCGGGTAAGAAATGGAACAAGGACATTGATCACAGGGCCGGGGAAACGCAGCTTTCATAAGTGGTGATGTTACCGATTGTGGGCACGTGTGACTATTTTGTGGAGGTTATTTTGATGATGATGATGATGATGATGATGATGATGTTGATGACGACTCCTCTTTTTTTTCCCTTGTGAAGATCGTGGGTTGGCCTACAAAGCTCCATTTTATCCTCACTGCCACAATGCTGTGGGCAAGGTCAGGCTGAGGGTGTATGTCTGGCCCAAAATCACCCCTGGCTGAGCAGGGACCACAACCTTGTGGGCCACCATTCTCAGCACCACACCGACTCAGATTTCAGTAGCAAACGGCAAACAAAATATTAAAGGAAGCATTTCCTTTTAACGTGGAGTGAAATGTTCTGTTGAAGCTGAAAGTTTTGGTAGTATGGAAATTTATTTTGGTTGATTGATTGATAATTAATCAACTACTTATTCTTTAGCTGACAGCCCCAATAAAAATGCTTGAAAGCTTATTTCAGCCACAATAGAAAAGTTTAGCAAGAAGGTTGCTTTGCGGTGCTGGAGGGAAGGATTGCCGGATATCAGGCATGGATGCTGTGCGAAGAAGCCGTTGTACCTCTAACCTGTCACGCCGCCCCCCTCAGCTCTGGCTCTCGGCTTCCTCTCCCTGGCACTGCTCCAGTCTGCCTCTCCACTCCTCTCCTCTCCTCTCCTCTCCTCTCCGACCGCCGCCTACAGCACAGCCCTGACATTCTCCAAGCATTGGGGGGCATTGCCGGGTTGTTCCAGAAGATCGATGCAAAGCGGACATAATGAGCATGTGATGGGGAGCAGACTCCGTCTCCCACGCAAGTGTCAAGTGCAAATCAGGCCCATTGGAGCCCTGCATCCTGCAGTCAGGATCTTGACATGCACATGTCGGCTTCTCATGAGCCGAGCCAGCTGGAGTTGGGGGTCAGGCTAGGAAGGCCCCTTCTGACATGCTATGCTCTGGTTTTGTTTCCATGTTAAGCGCCTGGAGGAGTGTTGGCGTTTGGCCCAGTTGGGTTGCTTCCTCCACAACTGGGTGGAGAAGGACGGGACTTTAGCCACATGTCCCGGCAGCATCCTCAACAATGGATGCACTAGGGGACCTGCATGCAGCCGAGAAGTTGGCAGATTGCATGGAATAGCGATGCAGTTCCTCCAGAATCCACAAAAGCACCCTTTTGGATCTTCCGTCTAAAGTGCCCCTTTTAGATCATTCCTCCGAGCGGGGCTCTGGGGTGAACTAGAGGATGAAACAAGAGTGGTGGACTTATAATGGGAATATAGTCCTAGTCTTTCCCTCCCCGCTTCCATTTTTAGCCTATGCATGAACAAAAATGGAAAGGGATTATCTAATCCCTTAAACTGCTTGTGGCCATTTCATTGGTTGTCTGTGCCTATTTAACAGGGTAATAAGATTTTTGAAGAAACATGGCATTGGAAAAGGAAGGCATTTTAGGAAGGGAGTCCTTCACTTTTCTCAACTAATAATCCTTTTTGCAGCCACAGGAAAACCCACGGAGAGGTAAGAGCTTCCATCTTCCCCGTTCTGCTTTTATCTTAAGGATTATAGATTCATAGATCTTCAAAGCACTTTGCAAACACTCCAAGAGTACCAGATGTGAATATTGGCCTCCTCTTCCACATTTGAGATGGAAGCAGCAAGTCTGTTAATAGGTTCCCAGATCTGAACAGTCCTTCTCTGAAAGCAAGCTAACACTGGGAAAATTCAATACAGAGTGTGAAAGTCATTCTGTGGAGATGCCAGCTGGCAAACCTACTTTATAAAAACCTGCTTTATAAAAAGCTCCAATTAAGGCTAAAACTCTATAATTTCCCATGGTGTCTGTACTTACATCTGTTGGGTGACAGCAGCCATAACACACATTTCATGCTCAATTTGCTATCACTTTCCCCTACGAATTATAAATATTGCTAGAGACCTCCTTTTTCTAATAAAAATGCCTCATTTCTCAAGACTTTTACATGGAGAAGAGTTATTCTCAAAACTGTTATCTGTGCTTCAAGGCAACTTTTTAGATCTTTTAGATTAACCAGAAACTTTTTAAATTTCTGGTTCATTTCATATGCACCAGAAATATGAACCAGTTCACCCAAGAAACTAACAGAGAGAAGTTTAAGTCTGCAGTAGTTTGAATAGCAAGTTTATCATCCTGGCATTACCTCAATTATCTCACTTTCTCTGTCTCTGTTCCAAGTCTGTGAGGCCTCTTATGAGAGCTACAGAAAGCTGCTTCAGGATGGAAAGGTCACCAGGGTCCACAGAACCTGCCCATAACAGGTGTTTCTTGGACCAAAGTGGGGAATGGCTCTCAGAGGAAATTTAGATATTGGGATTCCTCTGCGAAGGGGCTCACTTATCCCTTTTTCTCATCAGATGGCGGGCTGCTCAGATGACCTGCCAAAGGCCTCGTGCATCTCTGTTCCATCTGCAGCACGTTTTCTGTGCTGGGGAAAAAGAAGGAAGAAGTGGTAGGAATGCGTGAAAAGGTAACCAGTGCAAAGCAAGAATCCCTACGAAGCTTTGATGGCACCTCCATTCACAGAATGCGACAGAAGGTCCAGGTTGTGTTGGCCTTACCTGTAACTTCCCCACGCTTCCCACAGGTTTTTCCTTCGTATTGCAGAAAATCCATTCTGGGAGAAAGTGATAGGGATGAAAGGATGACTTGAAACAAGGAAGCAGGAAGAGTGAAGATGTAACAAAGAAAATTCCTTAGCCACAGGGGGAGGGGGACTGGGATCAGAGAGCAGGAGGGATTGGCAGTAGACAAAATAGCAGCACCCTTGCTCAATGGCCTCATGAATATTAACTAACGCATCCCGCATAGAAAATCAGCTCATTATAATTCACCTGAGAGGGACAAATAGGAGGATGGAAGAGATTGCAACCACCCAGTACTTTGGCCAATGAGGGAGAGGAGGAGGGAAATGGTGGATGGGGAAAGGGTATAAATATGGGATGTGAACATGTGCTTGGGAGTTGGAAAGGGGAAGGAAACCCTCCGACTCCCTGTATTGCAGTAAAGTGTCAAAAAAAGAACTCTCTGTTGCCTGGTGTATTTTCTCTTCTGGGGGAAGGAAAGAGAGTTACTAAGAGATAGGATGGAATTGCTACCTTCAGATGGTCACTGCTAGGACTCTAAACAAAAGCATCTAATGTCTGGACTCCCAAGAAAGCCCAAAGCAGGAAGCACCAAGTTCTTTGTCAACGCATTTCTGTAGACAGACTTCTGCTCATGGTTCTGAACTATAAGTTTTCCCCACCCTATTTTAGAGTATTCTCCTTAAAGGAAGTGGATTATTCCTGCATTCCTGACTTGAGGATTTTGAGGACTTTCTCAGAGTCCCTCCGGAGGCTTAAAAGATGCTATTGTATTCATGCAATAGTCTATCTGCAAGAATGTCAGAAGATAGCTTCTCTTTGAGCGACACATAGAAAAAGAGTGGTATTCGCAAAGCTGTGAAGGATATGATGGATGTGCTGCTTAATCTAATTTGTCCCCTTGACTTTGAAAATACAAGACCACATTTTATACCATCGCATAACAAATGCAGCCATTCTAGGCAACATACAGTTTCATCCATTTATTCTGATAGGAAGGATGCAAAGCGAGTGGCATTTACAGACTTAACAGGCTACCCATTGCTAATTAAATGAAACGGCTTCATCCAAGAGATATTGGCAAAGTGACGAACAACTGAGTTAAAATGCATGCATATATTTTAATAAGTAGCAGATTAAAAACATCACTAACTGCAAAGGCAAACCACAAGAGCAGCATTAGCCCCTCAGCCAGAAGCTTTTGGGAACCAGAGAGGTTTCCTCTCTGTTTTCCTGCACAAACTCTGTGATCTGGCCAAAGGAGAAGGTGGAGAGTTCCACATGGCGGGTGCCATCACTGAAAAGCCTCTGCTTCTCAGGACTGCCAACCTAAACTCAGAGGGCAGTGGGCCACCTCCGGTGAGGAGCTCAGCGTCCATTGGAAGGTGGCCTTGTACAGGGAAGGCGCTCATCTGAGCTCAGCAGAACTGCAAGAGGCACATGCTAACCCTTCCTCCGTTGTTTAGCATCCCTTCCATTTCACATCTGGCTCCCATCAGTTCTCTGCTCTTCTAGCTACTACATTTTATGTGGTCCCCCAATATAATTATCATTCAGTATTTCTAGTGTATACACAGGGGCATCTTCTTATATACATTTACTCAGGGGTAAATCCCACTCCCTGGGAGGTGAGCTCGGACTGCACTCGTGAGCTTGTATTCTTTTTAAAGCCATTAATTTAGTGGATTTGTTTTGGTGCTTGTTGCATCGTGTCTCGATGCCACAGGCATGGTATTGCCCCCACACCTCCTGCTGCCTGTCTCCCTTGAGCCTCTCCTCAAAGCCCTTTTCCCCAGATGGATGGAAGAAGAGACAAGCTATAATCTTAATTCAGTCCCCCATCTTCTGTTTGATGCAGCCTTCACCTCCCTTTTGACCCGTATGCCCCAGGAAAGCTTGTGTTTCTGAGGCAGGAGACTGATGAGCACACACACCGCAAGGTTGAGTGGCTGCTTCATCATTTTATCGCTGTTTTATTGGCATTTTTGCTTCAGTTCACTGCTCCACATTGGAAGCTGCCATCAGGCCACCGGCCAAAGGTGAGATAGCCCTCTTTTAAGTGAACGCATTAAACTCCTCTTTCAAACCACCTTCGTGCAAAACATCTTCAAGTCCAAAAAAGCAACCATTTCTTCCAACCTATATAAGATCATCTCCATGTGAGCTAGCAAGAAATTGCCACCCTGAACAAAAAGTCTGTAGGTCGTTACTGTTGTTTTAATTACGGGTTGCATCCAATCCCGATTGTCTGACAGCACAGCAAATTTGCTGGGGGATCCATTTTCCATGCCCTCGTGGTGTGCTCCAATATCTTCTCCAGAAGGTTGAGGGACCCTCCATAACAGTTGTGGGAGGTGCACAAAGAACCGCAAGAGAGAACAGAAGGCCTCCTGTGTGAGGAGATTTCTCTTTCGTTTAAGCCTGTGCTTCTAACCACACATCTGCTGATTTGTGCTGCTATTTGGCACCTTTGAAAATCAGGCCATTTCATATCCTAATACTGATTTTATCGCCTCGCTAATGCTATGCTGTCACAAAAGACAGTATGGCAATCCGGGCCCAGCTCGTGCACCGGAGTGTTTGATTACACAAACTGGAGACCTACAGAATAGCTTAATTCGCCATTTAACTGCAACGGCTTCACCTGTAACACGTCCTGGGACTCAGTCCAGCATCCGCCACGGAATGAAGGAGGAGCTGCCTCGGAGAAATCATTCCCCCCGGCTCATCTTCCTCCATCCTCCACAAAGGTTGATTATCCCAAAGCCCCACCGTTTGAACCAAGACGTGCTGTGCCTCCAGCTCATGAAACTCTTGGCCTTCTGTTTAAAAAAATGCAGTAATGGGGGTTTTCTAAGGCACACCATTCTGGAAAATGTTTTGCGGGGACACCAGAAGGAGAATGCCGTGCATTTTTAACGTCCTGAGTCTGATTAATCATTTATTTTTCCAATAGAATATACACAACCTAAGTGAGCTGCATGTGTTTCCCACTGAAATTTATGGGACTTGCGTTAGTCTTGCTTGGCTTGTTGTTGTGATTCCAATGGGACCCAAGAGCAATGAACTGGATCTCAGTCAAGGCTGGCCTTTTCTTAAAGCATGCACACACACACACGAGCTGCAATTAGCTATTTCTGGCTAGTCCACGGTGCTTGTGTTTTAAAATAGCCTATTGTTTTTGTGCATCAGAATAATTTCATACCGATTTTAAAATAGAATGCTTTGTCCGATGGAACAACCGCACAGGTGGACAAGGGTTGATGCTGCAACTTGCCCATCGCTCCTCAGAGTCCCTGTGCAGGGTCTGTTATCCCCCCCCCCCCACACACACACACACACTTTTTATTTTTAATGTGCAAAGCAGCATTTTTGGTGACTAGGCAGGAGCTTGAGGTGACTGTCAATGGTGACTCTTCTGAGCTGGTCCTTTCCCTCTTTCCTTCTGATGATCAAGCTCAAGACTCTTCCTTGAAGTGATTTTTTTTATTGAAACTTCACTGGTATCAGAACAGTATGAACTGCTCAAGTTGGGAGAGAAGCGCCTGCCCATGGAAAGCGTTGAACCTTCCCCTCCGTCGCTCCCCTTCAGTGGAGCTAGCTCCTCAGGGTGGCGCTTGCTACCAGAGAGCAAGATGGCGGGGATGTTGGAGGCCCTCTAACTGGGCTGCTTGCTTCTCCTGGTGCCTCCTTGCTGGGTCAAGGAGTGGGTGGTGATGGACATGGTGGGATGAGAGCTCCGGCTCCTTGCAGAGTAGAGTCAGGGCCAGACTCTGGATGCAAACAGAAAGCTCAAGGGGAAGCCTCTTCAGACCAAGTTGGAGGAAAGCCTCACCAGGTAACAAGGCTGAGCTTGCTTCTGCAGCTGTTGGCTCTGGCAGCAATGGACAGCATGGATTCACTGAGGCTTCGGAGCAGCCTCAGCTGTTGCTGTTGCCTCGTCTCATCATCTCTGACCTATGGCCACCCTATGAATAAACGTCCTCCAAGATGTCCTGCTTTTGTCAGCCTGCCTGGTTACAGCAAACTCAAGACTGTGGCTTCCTTGATGGGATTGATCCACCTCTTCCTCCTCTTCTTCTGCCAGCAGGCTTGTCTTCTCCTGGAATGTTTGCCTTCTCATGAAGCAGGATAGCAGGCTCATGCCCTCATACTTCAGTCTCCTGTTTCGATTAACACTCGAAAATGCGGGGTGGTTTTCTCATCAGATTCCCAATTGGCAGCCATATTAGGAACTCCAATCTCTAGTGGCAAGAAAAGCTCTGTAGCTTAAGCAAGAAAGCTTCTGCAAAAGTTGGCCAACAAAGCTCAGACAGAACCATTGATCTTTGCACAGCCCATTTTATACTTAAGTAGCTTTCTCTGCCACTTTGAATTGGCGTCTATTGCTTGCATGCACACAAAGCAATTATATTTTAGTCAATTGTTCTGGATCAATATAATCTATTTCCTGCAGTATCTCAAGAGTTGTTTTAAATCAGTTATCAAACCCATCCATCCATTTCCCTCTGACAATAAAAAAGGTTTATTTTAACTCATATTAGAAATAACAAATCGATTCTTCTATCCTTTAACACAAAAATGGATTCCTAACCATGTACTTTTTTTCCTGGGAGTAAGTCCCACTAAATACAACAGGATTAAAAACTAGTTCTTTTGCCTGCAGCCTGTCCTGACCTCCCAGAGAGTAAGGCATCCAGGCTGGCTGAACTGCAATTATAAATTGTAAAATGAGGAATACCACAGAATCATAGACTGCTGGAGTTGGAAGGGGCCAGAGGGCCATTGGATCCAACCCCCTGCTCAGGGCAGGAGTCCCAGTGAAACCGTCCCTCTCAGGTGGCTGCCCAGTTGCATCTGGAGTGCCCCCGGTGTGGGAGAGCCCACCGCCTCCCTCGGTCATGGGACCCATCATCTTACTGCTCTGACAGCCTGGAAGCTCTTCCTGATGTCCAGCCAGAACCTGGATTCCTGCACCTTGAGCCCAGTATTCCATGTCCCACCCTCTGGAATGATCAAGAAGGGACACAGTCCTTCCTCTTTGTGGCAGCCTTTCAAGTACTTGGAGCGTGCCTGTATCTTCTTCCAGCCTCTCCTCACAGGGCTTTGCTTCCAGTCCCTGGATCAGCCTCGTTGCCCTCCTGGGAACCCTTCCCAGCTTGTCTGCCACCTTCTTAAACTGCAGTGCCCAGAGCTGGACACGGGACTTGAGACGGCGCCTAACCAGCATTGAGTAAAGGGGAACTAGCACTTCATGGGGTTCGGAAGTGATCCTTCCATGAACACAACCTAAAAGTGCGTTGGCCCTTTTCGCACACTAAGATATCCCACAGCACACCATAACACTGCACTGGTACCGGCCCTCGGCCCCGATCCCTCGCATTTTGGCAGCATTGCGACTCGAGTCAACGATGCGGCTGATGAAATGGGCCCATTTATCCAGCACCACATTGTGTGTGAAAAGGAGGTGCTTTCCATGCTGTTCTCCATGTTGCATGTGCACTGGCTTTCCATGTTTAATCAGTCCGTAGTATGTTTGGGTCAAGTTGAACAGCAGGGGGTTGGACCTGATGGTCTTCATGGCCCCTTCCAGCTCTCCTATTCTATGAAGAGCTCTTCAGAGGGTCATGGGCCCCCGTTCAGCCTGGGGTTCTGGGAGCTCCCGACTTTCTCAGCAGGTCTTGGACATGCATCCCAAGCCTCCAGGCTTGGTTAGCCAGTTCCTTGGCACCCAGGGCTCTCCTTGTGCCTTCTCTTCCCCTACCTTCCTGTCTCCTCTGTGAATGGTTGAGAGAGACAGCTATGAGCACAGTTTGTGAAGCGCGGCTGGGACCAGGAGTGCCCCACACCCATACCGCTGCTCCCGTCAAGGATCAAGGGGGCCTCCGCATAAATACATTCAAATCCAGACTGAAGCACCATGTCATGGGCAACCTCCAGGCGAGCTTGTTCGCCTCCGTTTGTCCTGCTCTAGCATCATCGCCTCTGAGTCATGTCTGCTTGGCGTGGCTGCTGACGGCAGAGCGCTTGTTATCCTGCTGGAGGTGCTCCGGATTGCTCTGCGTGGGCATCACAGGCTATGTTTCGGTTATTTGGGGAAAGGGGCATCTCCCTTGGACTTTCCCCATGGTTATCCTCCAATATAGAAGCGATGCAGTTGGACAGTCTTAAGAATGGAACTTTGCTGTGGCAGCATATGCAACGGACCGAAGGCCAATGGCCAGGAGAACAGCATGCTACCATATTTATTTATTCATTAAAAGCGTTTCTGCAAACATCTTGGGATGGCTTGTAATAAATGAGCAGAATAAAACAAACCCCACACTACCCAACCATTAATATACTAAACCCCAGTTAGAATAAATTAAATGTTAAAATAGCAGGAAAATAAAAAGGGGTTTGCCTGATGCCAAAAAGAATATAAGGTCAGTGCCAGGCGAACCTCTCTGGGGAGTGTATTCCATAGTTGGGGTGCCACCGCAGAGAAGCCCTTACTCCAGGTAGCCCCCTCCTGATCTCCTTTGAGGAGGAGCCCCGGAGCAGGACCTCCACCTCAGATCTCAAGGGGAGGGGGGCACATAGGGGAGAAGACGCTCCTTCCGGTATCCAGGACCCAAGCCGTTTAGGGCTTTATCGGTCATCAGCAGCACCTGAAATTGGGCCTGGACTTCAACTGGCAGCCAGTGTAACCAGCAGAGGACTGGTGCTATATGTGAATACCTGCCGGTCCCCATTAGTACCCTGGCAGCTCTATTCTGAACCAATTGAGGTATCTGGGCCGTCTTCAAGGGCAGCCCCACACAGAGCACGTTGCAGAAATCCAACCGGGAAGTGACCAGGGCATGAGTCACTGTTGCAAGGTGATGCTCACCCAGGTAAGGACGCAGTTGGTGGATCAGCCGGAGCTGGAGGAAAGCACTCCTCGCCACCGGGAACTCCAGGGACAGCTCTGGGTTGAGGAGCACTCCCAAGCTGCGTATCCTATCCTTTAGCAGGAGTGCAACCCCAGCCAGGACAGGGCCAAAATCCCTTGCCTGGAAGGCTGAACTGCCCACCAACAAGACTTCCATCTTATCTGGATTAACCACAGACAATACCAAATGAATGAATTCCGCCACCACTTCGGCCCTGCCCTTCTAAACCATTTTCTGCAGTGGCATATTGGGAACATCATAAGAACAATGGCAGCTCTTAAGAAAAACGAAGTGCCAGCAACAGCTGTGTGCTCTTGCCCGCTCGCAGCTTTCCCCCAGCCACCCTTTCCCTGAGAGTCTTTTTTGCTATAACTGCAAATCAAGTTTACTTCCTCTCTGTGCAGCCTACATTCACCAATTAATCTGAGTTTCAGCACTTAATGGAGAATCCCTTTTAACTTTTAACCCCCTTTAATTTGCCCCAAACTCATTTTTAGAATTATATTTAGATCCACATTTTCAGGATATTTTATCTCAAAGCGGGCATTCTCAAACAAGTTATCACATGGTTCTGAGCCCCAAGCAGGGCTAGAGCGTTAGGGAACCACACAAGCCAGTAGTCAACCCGAATCTAGGAGGCTGTAACATCCCGACTTCTTCCTGGATTTCTCGCCTGACTGGTGGGGAGCAGTGGCACTTGCCCAGGGGAAGGTTAAGATCTTTCCTGCTCTTAAATCTTTTCGTCCCTGCAAAGTTCCTCCTCATTCATTAAACTGGACAACAAAATGTTTGCTTACATGACACAGAGTACAGGCCAAACTTACTGGTGGGAAGTTTTGCACAATGCCTTGTTAGGTGGCTTTTTTTCAAGTGCATTCTGCCTAAACATGTAACATCTCATGAGACAAACATGCAGTTGGAAGCCTGCTCTGGAGAAGTACACTCTCCAGAGAGCCAAAGTTTGCTACCACCTTCTTTCCAAAGAGCCCCTTGGCAGGTGCCGAGTATTTTAGTTCTTAGTGGGATTGCTCTGACCCTGCAGTCCCACAGACACTGCCCCCGTCTCCATTTCTCTGCCAGTCAATTGGTCCTGCCACTCAATTAGTCTGCTTTTCCGTAACCCATGGATTACTTCTGCAAATCTGGATTCCTGTTCTTGGCAGCCCCATTTCTGCAGGAAGAAGAATCCAGGCTTCATGGCTTACAGTGGGGGCAAAATAACTCCAACGGAAAGATTTTCAGGGATGCGCTAGCAAAGGGTCCAGAAATCTTTTTTGAGGTAGGAAAAAATACTTTGTGGGGTAATTGCACAAATGCACGCTGACATTTATAGAACATCTTCAGGCTCGGTGCAAAGGAGGAGAAGGAATAATGATTTAAAGAGCAGATGGCAAATCTTCCAGGGATGCATGTAGATTAGGATATCGAAATAGCTTTTGCACTTCACACATTAGTACAGCGCTTTCATCATCCCTTTAAAATCTTTCTGCAGCCAGGAAAAGAAAACCATCTCTTGCTAAATTGCAAAATTACAGTAGAAACCAGCGACGCTGGGGTGCTGTCGGAAAAAGCCACTTCTGCACCAGGAACATCACCTTCTGTACTCAGGAACAGCAATTTTCTATGGGCTAATAGTTTTATCGGATATTTCGTTTATTTGTTTACAAAAGAGAGAGCAGAAAGTGACATCAAAATATGGCAAGCCGCAAGGAGGAGGTTTTATGGGTGCATTAAAACAAGAGCAAGATAAGGAGTTAGAGGAGGGATGTATATGGAGTCTCTCCTTGTTGGCACGTGTGAGTAAAGACATTGGACTGTCGTTATTTTCCTTTTAGGTTGTCCCTATTACTGGATGATGGGCAAGGCACTGGTTTGTATCTCTTCCAGATGGAAAGGGAAGACTCTTGCTTACTCTCCCAGCTTCACGTAAGCATCTCTCCCTCCCTCTTGTCTGCTCCTTCATCCACTGGTCCTCCTTGAGTTTCCAAGTAGCAACCATCTCTTAGTAACAACCAATTCATACAGCAACCAGGACGATAGGTCAGCCTCTGAGGGCTACATTTCAGAGGCCCCCTTTCCGCTCTTCTTTCCCGCTGCTCTCACTATTTTAGCACCTTACCAGGGCTGTGAAGTATAAATGGTTGAACTGGCAATTTAATTGTCAGGGCTTTAAATGACCTGTTGATTTTTTGACAGGGAAAGATTTCATTCTGTCGCGTCAGAATGGCTGAAGTGGCAAGCTAAAAGCACATATTTCCATGTGGAGATTATCTTACTCTGGTGGGTAACTATATTTGGAAATTAAAAATACAGCCTTTGGTTCCACTGCGGGGGCACATTGGCTAGGACCCCCAGGGGTCTGGCTGAAAGAAGCAAGAGCCAATTTTAACACCTGTTGTAGCAACTTGTGGGGGGCCATTTGGTGCCCATAGCATGGAATGGCAACAGACTGCAGCCTTTTTCACCCCAAAACCCACATGCTGTGTTACAAGCTGCTAAAAGAGAGGTCCGCCTGGCGCCATCGTTATTTGTTTTTCGGCGCCAGGCCAAGACCTTTTTACTTAAAAGTTATTTTAATTGTTAATTGTTGATTATTTATTGGGTTTTAATATTGTACCGAGATGTTTCTGGATTTTTAAAGTTAATTGTGTGTATTGTTGTTTGTTTTGTAAGCCGCCCCGAGGCTCTTTGTGAATGGGGCAGCATAGAAATGTTTTAAATAAATAAATAAAAAATACGGTGCAGAACACAACTCTGAAGGAGAGGAGCACCTCGTCTTTCTCTGCCTCGTCCCACATGGGCCTGATGAACTGAGCATCAAACCTAACATTGTGTTCTGTAGACAATGGAAAAGGAAATTATCACTGTATCATCTCCCCATCTGCAGATAACTTAAGTTCAGGGTGCAAAAGATTTAAACTCTTCCCTTGGATCATAAATGGCAAAATGCCCTCATAAAAACCTGGTCCCTATCCTACATTTTCTCCGATGCTGAAGTGCCGCTTGCAGCCAAAACCACTTGAAAAATTACCAGATTCTTTTTAAAAAGCGATTGCATTGTTCCTCCAAAGACACGTTGCTCCTGCTGGGATGGAATTGAGTGTAAACAGCCTTATGACAGATCCATTTAAATGGGCCAAGCTAAATATGCAGCCTCCCACATCCCCTGGAAATCAGGTCCAGAGCCTGGGAAACCCAGCAGAGAGAAAATTTGGGTGGTGCGGGTTGCCATGGGGAGGAGACAGGGAGAAAGTCCCTCTGCTAGTCTGATATGAAAGTTAACCCCATGTTCTCAACTAAACCATAATAAAACTGGTACTAAGAATGATTCAGTTATGCTCCACCTCGATCTTTTCACCACTGTCCTAAAGTCTGCACAAGCCGAAGTTTATACAATCCATTCTGGGCAGTAACAGAGTCCCGTATTCCGAAACGCAACAAAGCGTTGCAGGTTTCCCTTTAATATTCTTGTTTTGTAGCGGTTCCTATCTGTTGCTAAGCATTCATTATGCTAGAATATCCATGATCTTTATCTTTAAAATAATAGAGAAAAGAGATCAATAAAAACGGTATCTAGCTGACCTCTTAGACAGCTATTTTATTGTTCTTTACACAGTCCTCATGGAGTACAGAGTTCTTGGTGCTAAGCGTCTGCTAATGTTGTCTTCCAGTAAAGGCATTGATTTTCACCTCATGTAAATTACATCAAAGAAGAAATTGAAAAAGAAACATGCTGAAAGCCAAAAGAAAGAATATCGGTTTTGCAGTTAGTACCCAATTAACCTGTAAAACCTGAGAGGGAGAGTGACGGATACCTGCTTTTCTGCCCCTCCTAGCTCTCTGCAGACAAGGGCATTTCAACAAAGCACAGGTGCTGAGTTTAGTCTGATGTCATCTTTAGTTGGAGTTTTAAATGCCCTACTAGAATCATAGAATGGTAGAGTTGGAAGGGGCCATGAAGGCCATCAGGCCCACCCCTGCTGTTGCAGGACACCAAGTCACACCATCCCACTCAGAGGGCTGCCCAGTTTCTTCTTCAATGTCCCCAGTGTGGGAGAGCCCCCCACCTCTCCAGGCAGCTGGTCCCACTGCCGTATTGCTCTGACAGTGAGGAAGCTCTTCCTGATAACCAGCCTGAAACTGGGTTGTTGCAACTAGAACTGGCTATTCCGTGTCCTGCACTCTGGCATCAGCATTGACCTTCCTCTTTGTGGCAGCCTTGGAGGTCCTTCTAGAGGGAGATCATGTCCTCCCTCAGTACTAAGGCCAGCCATAATGGGGCAGACAGGAAAACTTCTCCTTTCCCCAAATAAGGTCAAGCATGGCCTGGACAAATAATATGCTCAACATGGTGGGCATACCTAATATTACACTCAATTATCATCTAGCAACCAATTTTCTTCTAAAGCAAACCCTTTTCCTCTTGCACTTTATCTTCAAGTAAATTGTATGAGGGCTTCAAGGGAAGCAACAAGAATGGGGAATGAGCAGCAGCCGTTCTCTGTACAGCTGGAGAGAAAGGACTTTGCAGATTCTGCATTTGGTGGGACTTGTGGTGCTGCATGAGTTCGATGCATCCAGAAGGCAGCATGGTGCAGCTCAGCAGAATGGCCTCGTATCTCCTGCACGTGCACATGAAAACCTTCTCTAGCCAAGATACGTTCTGCCAGCCGGGCTTGTATTTATTTATTTAGCAAGCTTCTGTGCCGCCCCATTCGCCGAAGCCTCAGGGCAGCTCACAACAATAAATAAATACACAATTAACCATATAAAACAATATAAGTGTATAAGTTCACTCGTGTAGCTTCCTCTTCTTGCAAGTCACCAATTCACTTCTTGCCAAGGCCTGGGCAGCAGGAAAAAGGGGTGTCCGATGTGGACGACTGAGGTCTCTGACTGGGGCTTCTGTATCTAGCTTGCTTTATTGCAACTTTCCTCAACTTGGCACCCCCTGGAGATGTTGGGCTACAGCTCCCCAAGCCATGCTGCCTGGCAGATTATGGGAGCACACCTGGCAGGTCCTGCACACCTGGCAGGTGCCACATTTTGATATTGACCACCATAGAACCAAATGTTACGAATTCTCCTGCATGATTCCCTGTCATTCCAGTGGGGCATGTACAGGAGAGCCTTCTCCGAAAAAGACTATTTTCTCAGTAGGCTTCTCCTGCATGCAGCTCAGTAGTCCTTTCTATGGAATGGCTCAAGATCTGTTTTTAAGCAGAAAGTCCTGGCTGACGCCCAGGAATGACCAGGCTGCAAAACTTCCATGTCATGGAGTTCCATGCAGGGCCAGTTGGGCTGAATGCATCCCACATGGATTCGGAAACTGGTTCTACTGAGCCGGACCATGAATCCTTACACTCCAACACTTAGTTATTTCTATTGATTTCTCTTGTGCATGTAAACGATACTGAGAAATTATTCGCCCTCCTGTAAATGAAGAAAGCTCTGCATGCACCCATTAGACATGCAGCCGAACAAGGTGAGAGAGCTACAAAGTGGGGAAGGACTCTGGCATTTCACGGACTCTGGCTGTGTGCTGCTTTTGAAAGCTTCTCTTTGTTCAAAATAACCCTTGGAAAAACCTGGGGAGAAAGGCCGCAGTTGCCTTGCAGCTGGCCTGACTTTTCTCCTACAGTGCATCCTGAATTTGGAAGCTCATTTTGCCACTCGCAGACTCTTCCCCTCTGCTCCCACCTCATTTCTCCTGCATGCCTACAGCCAGCTGGGATCTGCCTTTACAGAGTGAATGTCATTGCGGATTCTAATTTGAAGCGAGAACAAAATTGTGTTTCATTTAGGAAAGAAGCAACACAGGAAAGGACTCAGTGAAAGCTTGCCTTTTCCACGAGCAGTTGAGCAGCATGGAAAATGCAGAAGAAGCAGGGATGGTAAGACAGCGTGTGGAAAATGGCTTCCTTTTATTCAGCCTGTTGGACACTTTCCATTTCAGGTTTCATCAAGCAGTTACCTCTCTCAAAACGTGTTCCATCTATTTATGATGTCTTGCAGGCAATATCTGGAGACCAAATCCAGATAACTTGGATGTCAAGGAAGGTACCGTCCTGTGTATGTTTGGACAGAAAAAAGTCACATTTTCCAGCCTGCCGGGATTGTAGGCCTTTCTTCTGTCTAAGCAAGCATAGGGAGGCACCCTTAATGGGTTAAATGCAAAGGTGTCTTGCCGTGTGTGGATCGCGTCTCCCACTCACAGAAACTCTGTTTCACACTAGGCTTCAAGGGCTGCAGCCACATGAGGAACATGTTCTGCTCACACAACAGTTTGCACATACCTGCCAAAAATACTTTTATACCACCAACAAATTCTTCCTAGAGCTTCTGCACAAACTTTTTCCAAACAACAGGAGACGTTCTTTCCTTTTATTCACAAGTAACTGTAACCAGCCCAATATTTTTGACTGCTTGTGTTCTCTCGGTCCAGGTTTCCACTCGAAACTGTACCAATGTCAACAATACACAAGAAAGACGTTACAGTCAGTAAACTGGAACAAAGTAACCCCTGATCTTCACTCATTTACCCTCTGGTCCTAAATATGCCTTCTTCCACAATTCAGGAAGGTGTTCTTTCACCCATGAAAGGGGTGGAATGTTTACTTCTCCAGAAAGATGCGCTAAAAGACCTTATTATTTATTTATTATTTGCATTTATAGACCACCCTAGTAGCCCAGAGGGTCCAAGCCAGGGCAACCATCTGTGATGGCTTTAGCTGGACACTGCTCAGCTCATTCAGAATTAGGTCCCTTTGGATTTGATCAGTCGTGCTCCTGGGAACCTGTGTATAGGGAGTTTTTCTCAGTTTTGAGCAGGGAAAGCTCTTATCTCCTATCAGCAGCTGAGTGGAGATAAACCCTTTTCTCTGCTCAGGACTGAGGTAAGAGCTGAAAACTACCCCCTATTGATCTGCGTGGATTAGGTGAGACACTCTGATGAAAAAATACCAAGAATTGGCTAATTTTAGAGGCCATGCGGATTTAGTTCTGCTGTACCCTGACTTAATGTTTGCTTATACCGAGAAAGTCTGATTTCAGATGCAATTCACCATAGCATCCTCCCGTTTAAATGAACGGGGCCTGCAAAGGTAGGTGGATTGCATTGCAGGACAACCCGATGATGGTGGATCGCGCCCTCTTTTCAGGGCAGCATTGAGAAATGCTGCTTCACACTGCAGAGAAGCTTCTGGACACAGTAGGACCAGTCCTTGGGTACTGGCACAAATGGGCCTGTTTGGACACAACGTCCCAGCTGCATCAACAATGGCGAACCAGGTGAGAAATGATGTTGGACCACACACCTTCCCCTCGCCGCCCCCTTTTCCTTGGTTTGCTGGCTTGAGCTGTGGTTTCCTTCAACACAGGTTCCCATTCTGTCTAAAACTGGGAGCGGTGGCTTCATACTGGTTTACAGCCAGGATCTGAGACTAGGCAAGGACAGCTGCAGTCCCCGGAGGTTCTGGGGCAGATGATGCTCAACTGGGTAAGGGCCGGTCTCTGGCTACACCTGCAGGGAAGCCCTGTCCTTGCACAAGGCAGTATCGTCTCTTCAGAAGCAGCCCTTCATGTTCTCACTCACGCGCTCTTTCCCATCCCTGGCATCTTAGATCCTTTTCTACCGGACGCTGGGACCTTCAGGAAGAAGGCGCAAGGTCCCAACCCGAGGGGTTTTCCACTAGGCCATTCCCCCTTCCTTTCAGGGTTTGTCCCTGTTGTTCCATTTTCCTTTTCATACAAAAACTTCTCAAGACAGCCGTTAAACCAGGTCTGCCTCCTCCATCACGAATGATGTCACCTAACCTCTATTTTCTCTGTTATTTTCCTGATTATATGCCTGGCCGGTTTGCACTGCAGCAAACACAACAGGGTAACAGCTTGTGTTTTTGGCTTTTACCCTGTTCTTGTCTCTTCTTTCTTTCCTTTTGCTTTCCCAATGACATTTTTATAGAGAACGCTTGGTGTCTGGGGGGAAAAAATGTGGTTTCGCACTCTGTGGCATCCCTTACCCTACACCTGTTGGACAGGAAGAATGAACCTTGGACTCCATCCGCCATTTCCCAGCACCTTCACGAATAAGTGCAGTCGGAGCTTAGCTTTTCTTCCCCCCTTCTTTCAATTGTCAGCCTTTCAGCTGTAATAGAAAGCCGAAGGCAGACAAGATCGTCAGCTCGCTTGGCAGACAGAGCAAGGATGAGAGTGCTTAAAGAAGAAAGATTAATCCTGTTGTCAGACATCACTTACAATTATTTTCCAGATGCATCAGTCTTCCAGGGGATCTTAAAGATCCCACTGCACCCAGCTGGGGCCTGCTAGCCGCTAAGTAGTCTGAATAGTCTTCTTCTTCTCTTCAGGTTATTATTTTATATATATTTAACCTGTTTTAATATGTAGTTTTAAATTTTGTATTACAAGCTTTCAATGATGGTTTAATTTTTTTAATATTATTTATTTATTTATTTATTTATTTATTAAAACATTTTTATGCCGCCCCATTCGCTGAAGCCTCGGGGTGGCTTACAACAAAAAGTTAAAATAACATTTTAAAATATAAACAGTAAAATACAAATATATAATATAAAACATACAATATAAAACAATATAATACAGTGGATCATTTACTGGTTTTTAAAATGTGCTTTGTGAACTGCTTGGACAGCAGTTTGGCTGTTGCTGGTATAGAAATTATAAATAAATAGTATTGTTTCATGCCTTCTACCCTCCTGGAAGGTGGTTTCAGGGTGTCTGCTTCCTTTTCTGGGGAGTATATCAGAAACTTCTGTTCTTCCTACAGTTTTTGTTCACATATATACAGAAAGAACAAATCTGGTACAGAAGCCTTTAAAGTAGCATCAGCTCCTCTCATTCCTGAAACTTTTTTGTATATGCATGCATTCAAACTCACCGGGCAGCTGATGTGCTAAGAAATATCAGGTTCTTTGTAAAAGGGCATGGTGTATACAGGGTGGATTTTACATTGCAGCCTGGCAACATGGAAAAACGAGCTCGCTGGCAGAGGTCAAGAGGAGAGGATGCAAATTCCATTTCAGCATCTATGAATACAGAAAGGAGACCTGATTAGTCAGCCACCTGCCTCCACCAGCATGGCAGAGCCAGAATGTTGGGGTGGAGTTACAGTTTGGCAGAAGAAGAGCAAGGGAACTGCTGGGGAACAGAACTTCTTTCTGCCTGGGGCCGCATTCCAAAGGTGGGTGGAGCCAGAGGCAAATGGGGCGTGGCCAAATGTAAAGGGGCAGTGCCAAAGTGCCAGCCTGTTCAGGTTAAAGCTCCTACCACCTACGCCTTAGGAGAGGCATTGCAGCCTTTTAGAAGGGGGCAGCCTGTTCTGGACACACCTGAGCACACGCTCCTGCGTACCTAACGGGGTGGGGTCTTCGGTGAACCCAAAGCCTTTTGCTGCATCCAAGACCATCATGATGCCCAACCCATGGCCCTTTTACACAGCTCCTGGAAAGGTCTTTCAGTAGTTGTAGACCTATAGAAGACCTTTCCTAATGCATCGACCTTGTTATGTAGAATTTTTCAGTAAATATAGACTGAGACAGCAGATGGTTCTATTCTGCTAGAAAACATCTCTAAGCAGTCTTCCTATCATTAAAAGCACTGACCGTGTGCAAGGTTGGAAGGCGATCAGCAGGTTTCTACTCCTTGGCAAACCTGGCTGCAACTGACAGGGGTTCTGTGAAACCAAATCAGGTGTTTCATCTTCTTTCCGATGGTAGAAATCCACACATTTCTATATATTAAATGAATGTGTTCACTATAGATATAACCTTGTTTTATACATGTGAGAGGTATAACTTCCACTTATCGTTTTCAAGCTTGGACTGTGCCCAGTTGTTCAAAAGAAAAATGCAGGGAACTATTTTTCACCGCTGTGGTGTAAGAGGAACTGTTATTTTGTGAACATTCAATAGAGTTTACTCATTTTAAAAAGGCCCTGCTGGTTTAAGAAGGGCAGAGTTGAGGTTCTCTCATGCTGGACCAATCTTCCCAAAGCCAGGAAATCAGAAGCAAAGGGAGATCTCTTAACAGAGGGATGAGCAATGCCAAAAGCAGGGTTTATTTACAACTTGTGCCCGCCGCTTTTCCTCGGTCTTTTAGGCTCAGATCCAGGTGTGGAAGATGGAGCCTGCTAAGATGCTCCCATTGATTTGGCTCAGTCAGCCATGGATTGAGAAAGTGGAAGGGCGAGGAAGGACTGCAGCCTGGTGGGGCAGGCCCTCTGGGTCTAGACATGGGGTTTCTTCAGCAGTGGGTCTGGCAACTGGAATGCTCAGGCAAGGACCAGGATCTCCTCCCTCCTCTGGCTGCTCTGCTCCCAGGCAATCCATATCTGCCCTCCCGCCCCTTGAGATCGGCGGCAGAGGCCCTTCATTTGGATTTTATGAGGTGCACTCCCAGCCCCGTATCCCACGAGGATGCCCTTTCTACTCACTGCCATAGCAAAGCCTCAATGGCCCAGTTTATCACCACTGTGGGATGGACTTCTGGTAGATGCTCCTGGTGAAGGGGTGGCTTCACTGAGCGAGGTTTTTGCTGCAGCCGTTGGAAATGATGGGTTGAACAGAGGAGATCTGATGTCTTTGTGTGTGGAGGACCCTTATTTCATGAGGTTTCAAACAAATGTGAACTTTACTAAAAAAGAAAATAAGCAAAACAGCACTGCTCTGTCTGACAGAAGTGGGACCTAGATGATATCACTGGCAGGAACTGGGGGTTCCGAAACCGTCTGAAGCAAAAGCACTTGCTTCCTTTTGCAAGCTCCTTGCTCTGCTCCCGAAGCAAGTGTTTCTGCTGAAGGTCAGACGATGGGTTCCCAGAGTACTCCTCACATGGTGCACAGGCTGGCTGGGATGTGGCCCACTGTTATTGATTGATTGATTGGTATTTATTTAGAGTATTTTTATCCTGTCCTACATAATCCAGTTGTCCCAGGACAGCTTACAATAAATAGGCAATGAATACACAAGAATCAAAAATACAATAACAAAATACAATTAGAAAATAACAAAATGTGACTGAGAATATAATAAAACCAGATTAAAATGATTTAAACCATAAAATGTTGGGCAAATAAAACGTTATTTACCTGGTCCAGAACAGCAGATAAAGTCGGCACCAGACGAACCTCTCTGGGGAGCACATTCCACGGTCGGGGCATCACCACAGAGAAGGCCCTCCTCCGGGTGTTCACTCTCCTAACCTCCTTCAGGGAGGATTCCCCGAGCAGGGTCTCTGCTGCAGATCTTAGGGGGTGGGAGGGCATGTCGGGAAAAAGATGTTCCTTTAGCTATCCTGGTTCCAACCTGTTTAGGGCTTTATAGGTCAATACCAGCACCTTAAATTGGGCCCGGACTTCAATCGGGAGCCAGTGTAGCTGGCAATATATGAGAACACTGACTTGATCCAGTGAGGTTTGGTGGCACTCGGTAACGACCTGAAGAAGGTAATGCAACAGCAACATGGACACTCACTGGAGGGAAGATCCCTCCAGCTGTGCCAGTGGCTGGGAATATCGACCCGAGGCCTCTTGCTTTTCTGCAACCTAGGTCAGGTTCCTGAAGGTGAGCCCGGGGCATGCAAAGGTAGTTCCTATGGCCAGGAACACCCTAAACCCCCTTTTTAGAATTTGTTCCACAGCAAGATATACAACGTTTTTGGAAATTATTATTAATGTAGGGAATTATTTAATTATAAAACCAAAAGAAAGTATGATTTTGTTTTGTGCATTTGCACTAGTCGGCTATATCATAGTGCCACCTAGAGGTCATATAGTGGAAAAACAGGAAACACTCAAGGTAGGCCAGGGATCTCAATTCCATAATAAAAACTGAAGTAGAGTCATAGGATTAAAAGCTGATTAACAGCCTCTTAGGGTTAAAAGCTCACTCTTGTTGGGAAAGCATTTTCCATCCCTGGAGGGTAACATAATGTGGTGTAGTATGTACTGTGTTTCACTACAAGTTGGGGATACCAGATAATTAAAATTCCCTCTCAGTTAAGAAGTTCACCTTAGTCAGTCAGCCTAACCTACCTTGCAGGGTTGTTGTGAGGATAAATACTGAGTTCCTTGAAGAAAGGAAGGATGTCAAAGGCAATAAATGATAGCTTTCCAGTGGCCAGAAGCTCACGGCACTCCTCATCGGCACCTCCTGCTCCCTTTTCCAAAAAATGAAATTCTGAACGGGATGGTGGGGGCAACCTTACATCTGCCCTCCAATTCAGTTGCCTGAATGAAAGGCACTTTTCATAACTTCTAATTTAATTATAAACCCAAACACCAAATTATGTTGAATATCTATTATGTCCGAATGGAATATCTGATATGATGTCAGAAAATCTGTTGATACAGAACACAACTGTATTAATTCCACTCAGCTAGAGTGAATTATTATGTACTCTTATCACCGAATTACGGCGTGGAAATTAAAACCAGGGTACGATCCTGGGCGGGCATCGTGGAACATTATGGCATCCGACCCACAGGACTGGCTGAGCTTCCGTTCCAGAAGCGCAGCTTGGCCAAAGGAGCACCACGCGGAACCGGGACCCGCCGCCCACCCATGAGGGTCGCTCCCCCCTCTGCAGCCACCCCAGGCGGGCGGCAGCTTCACGGCTCTTCGCCGCGCTCGGGAAGCCTCCGGGTGGCGGAACGCGCGCAGGGTGTGCGCGCGTCCTGGAGAGTCGGGGCCCCGGGGCCCAAGGCGCGGAGGGAGCGCGCGCCGCTCGGGGGCCTGATTCCATCCCCCGAAGGCTACCCGTGGCCCCGACTCTCCTCCTCGCGGGTAATCCGAGTCGAGCCCCGCCGGGCATTTTACGCAGGGCTGCGCGCCCGGGGCGCACCTGCAAGGCTGTCCTCTCGCAAGGGATCCGCCAAAATGAAGTTCAGCGGCGAGCAGGCGCGCGCGCCGCTTTTAGGCGGTCCTCTTTGGGAGATCTCAGAAAAAGAGGAGTTTTGACGGAGGGGGCAGGGGAGGCTGAATAGGTTCATTCGATCCGGTGTGACACGGGTGTCCACGGGTGTCACGCGCGTCGCCCGGGCAAGTGGCCAGGCTTGACCCGCGGCGCGGAGTCCGTTATGCGATCGCCCCAAAACGGCCATGGAGCACAGCCGGGAGCGCTCGCCGGCGTTTCCGGAGCGCGCCGGCAGCGGCACTCTGCCACGCTCAGAGAAACCTTCGCCCGCGCACATCCCGGGGGCGGGGCGGCCCGTGTGACGGGCGCCCCCCTCCTGCCCGTCGTGGCGGCGGTGCCAACTCGCGGCTCGCCAGTTCCCGCCGGGCTCCGCCGATGCGGAGAGGCGCGCCGCCCTCCCCGGGGCACGGAAGGCTCTCCCGAGGCGGAGCGCGCAGGCTCCAAGCCCGCCCGTCGGCCGGCGGAGCGGTGGCGCGCCCAGACCGCGCCGGAGGGAGGGCGGCCGCGCAGGGAGCGTGGAGCGAGCGGCACTCCGGGCGGCGGCGGCGGTTTTGGGGTCCGGTGGCTGCTCGGCCGCTCGCCTCCCCGGACGGACACGGGCGACCCTCGCCCGCCCCACCCCTCCCCTCCCTTCCCCCCCTCCCCGCCGCGCCGCAGCCCGCCTCGCCCTCCCCCGCCCCGCGCGCATGATGCGCAGGCTGGCGCGGCGAGGCGCACGAGGGGGCGGGCGCCCGTGGGCGGCAGGCGGGCGCTCCTGAGG
>NW_025335942.1:5955304-5969625 GCF_004798865.1 Varanus komodoensis
CGAGGGCGAGGGCGGAGGCGCCCGGGAGGACGCGGCGCGCGGGGCCCGGTGCCCCGGCCCGTGCCCGCGCCGCTCGCCCCGCCGCGACTGGCTGTACGAGTCCTACTACTGCATGAGCCAGCAGCACCCGCTGCTCGTCTTCCTGCTGCTGATCGTGATCGGCGCCTGCCTGGCCCTGCTGGCCGTCTTCTTCTTCGCCTCCGGGCTGGTAAGCCGCCCCGCGCCCCACGCCGCCCCGCGCTCCCCCGGGGAAGGACCTCGCCGCCGGCTCGACCCGGCGCCCGGCGGCGAGAGGAAAGCGGCAGGGCTGAGGCGGACCCTGGCGAAGAGGTGCCGGGGCTGAGCCCTGCCTGCTGGAGCAGGAGCGCGGTTCTGGCGCTCGCTGGGCGCCCCGGCCCCGGCCCCGGCCCCAAGCGCAGGTTCCGGGGCAGAGCCAGCCGAGGGCTCGGTTGGGCCCCCCGCTGCCCTGCATAGGTTGAGCATAGGTTCAGGGACGCTGCCTGAGCCGTGCGGCGCTCGGCTGTGGCGCGGAGCCGGGCTCTGGGCATTTGCCCTGGCTTTGCTCCCGCCCTCGCAAACTTCCAAAAATCTGCGCCTCTTGAGCGCCTTTCCTTCCCTCGCTGACTTAAAATAAGAACGGGCGCGCCTTGCCTCGTTCCCAAGCGCTGGACGTGGGACGCGGCGCTCGTGATTTCAGGAAACCCTTCGGCGCCTGAATCGAGCGCCTTGGCGCAGCTGCTTCATTTCTCGGGAATGGGAACGTCCCGATCTGGGGCATTTTGGCGTCGCGCTGAGCTTTGCCAGGCACCCGAAGGCGGCGCAGAGAGCTTTCAGTTGCTCGCAGAGCCCTTTACCGATGCAAAGCACAGTTCGGGATCCGGTTGCAGCCTTGGCAGTATTGTGGTGAAGTTCGTGTGATCGCGCTTGGTGTTCCGCATTTTGCTGCCACTGTTAAGCCGTGCAGCCTTGTCCTGTGTACATCTGCTCAGCAGTAAGTACCATTCCATTCCATAGGATTTACTCCTAGGAAAGTCTGTGTAGGATCTGCCATCCCGCCGACTTCGGACCCCGTGTCCTTTTCTACCGCTTTACTTCCCCTTCCGAAGCGCTACACTGCTTAGCATATCCTGGTTGAATTTATTCCAGCTAGACGGCCCCCCATGGTTATACTGGCCGTTCGTGCTCCTGTACAATGGATGAAGCTAATTGAGGCGATGCTGCTGTTATTTCCCTGTGGTTGGTACCCCGCAAGGCACAGACCCTCTGTCCCCGTCGCTATGTGGTGTTTGTCTAGCTAGCTGATTTGCACTGTAACTGCCTTTTTATCTCCCAGCATGTAATTACTTTGGATACTCTCCTGGTTAGTTTGCATACATCCATGCAAATAACAAGGGACTGCCAATTAACAGACTTCATCCCCAAGGTCGTTCCTGGGCACTTTCATACCATGCCGCTCTTTTAGCAAAATTTTCTCCTGGTGGAATAATCTCGGGCATCAGCTTTAGCATGGTTCCTTGGAAAGAAGCCCCGCAGATTTCAGTGAAGTTCATGACCAAGTAAAGTGCTTAGTCTGCAGCCCACGTTTAGTTCCTCCAGTTCATTTCCTTGGCTTCCTTTCTGCCGACAGATTAACCTTACTAGCAGTGTTCAAGCAGCAGGTTTTCAAAACTGGAAAAGTGCATTCTACACATCAGCAGGACTGTCATTTCACCGAAAGGAGTTAAAGGCAGCCTTGTGGTCGGGCTTTCTGTTTCTGTTCCTGTTGTAATGTCGCCAAAATAACGCAGCTCACCCAATGAGAGGCAGGGCAGAAACAGCCCCCAAAGCTCCAGAAGTACACAGAGATGTGAGACGGGGAGAATTAAGCCTCCCAACCAGCTCACTGAAGATTGAGTGTGTCTGGTGACCATTGGATGATGGTGGTTGGGTTGGGTTATATAGGAGTGTTGAATTGCCCCAGGAGCACTTGGGCATTCTTGGAATGTAAGCCAAAAATTAGATAACATTTAGTGGGGTAAAGGAAGGGAATATTGGGAAGGGAGAGGGCTATGGTGGAGGAAGCTATGCCTGGCGAATTGGAACGCTGCGGTGCAACTTTTTGCCACAGGAACTGCTTGTTCCATATGCTCTCCTTTTGTGTCAAACGACCAGAGACCCGTTTGCTTCACATGCAAAGCCTCCAGTTCTCAGCCAAGGGAAACTTGAAAGCATGGGACTGGAACTCAGAGGATCTGGGTTCTAGTCCCCGCTCAGCCATGGAGCCAACTGGGTGACTTTGGGCCAGTCACAGACTTTCAGCCCAACCTACCTCACAGGGTTGTTGTTGTGGGGATAAGATGGCGGAGGAGAGATGATGTAAGCTGCCTTGAGCCCTTTGTAGGAAAAAGGCAGGATATAAATAGCAATATAAATAAATCCCATGCTTATTCCTCGTGCTCCATTTCAAATCAATGGGGGGTTCTGTTATAGACTTGGGCAGGAACAGCACTGCACCCTAAGCCGGTTGTGGGGAAGGAAAACCAGTGAATGTGTAATCAGACGCTGTGAGCTGGGACCTGCTTCCAGGGTGAGAGAGCAATTCTGCAGACCTCTGGAAGGCACCACCCCACTTTCTTGCCTCCCTTCTGCCCACTGTGCAGCACCGGAATTTCAATTCCACCGCAGGGGAGAGACAGCAAAGGGATGGAGCACCAAGCCAGATGGATGAAGCTCTGGCTGCCTCATCCAAGGATTCGGCGGGCAATTTAAAGGCACCCTGGTCGTGATCTGTTCAGCCTAGTTTATGTATGTAGAGTCCACATTTACGGAGAGTCATTCCAAGTCTCCCAGGAGAATGTGCGTGACTCAAAGCCTCGGCAAAGGACTTGGTGCTGAGTGGATGGATTTTGACACTCTAAGGCACTTTCGTCTGCCACATTAGGCCCCCGCAACCTGCAGACGTGTTGGGCTAACGGGATTGGCTGTGCTTGCTGGGAGCAATGGGAACTGTAGTCCAGCACAACTGGACTGCTTCAGCTCAGGGGAGAACTGAGGGGCAGTGCTTTTCCAGGGCAACAGGCGAGCTCTGCAGCCTCAGATCTGGGGTGGTCTTCCAGTGGGCATTATATGGTGGGTCCATGAAGACCACTCATCTGCAAACTTGTAAGCCTGGGGAATGGTCGGTTGGAAACCTGGCTGCTCCCTCTCTAGAGGAGACCCCTTTGCAGAGTTGGCTGGGGCTTTGCTAGCGTTCCTCGCTGAGGGTTTAAACTGCATAAACATGCAGAGAGTTTGGTCAAGCGGGGTCATGTGTGGCCAGGGGAACTTGCCAAGTCTGACTAGAACTTCAAGTTTTATACATGCTTTTATGGCGTGTGGAGCAATGTCAGTTTCAGGGCAGATTCCAATCAAAACCGCCCAAGTCAAAGAAATAGCTTGCAGCACAGTGCTCCTTCAGCTCCTGTTAGACTGATGCTCCTCTCTGAACCTTCTGTATATATTCATGTGGGTAGAATATCAGTGGGTGGAAGCACCGCCTGCAACGCACAAGCCTGGCCTTGCAGACATCCCCGGACCGAAATGCCTGTGTCAAAAAGCTGCACAATATCCTCGGCCGTAACGTCTGAGACCTTCTTAGGCCTGTTTTAATGCTCCTTGCTGTAAATGTGTCTTAGCTGCCGCCACGAACCGAGGGGCTATTGAGAAGTCCCGAAGCCTGGCAGAGGCTGGGCAGGCTTGGGGAGATGCTGTGAACGCTATAGCTGGTTTGTCGCTGGCATTCCAGGCATGCTGTTGTGGGTGCAGGGAAGTTCCTTTACGATGCATTTAGAAGGCTTTGTTTCCCAGTGGTTAACAACGAAAATAGTATGTGGAGCACGAGGAAGAATCATCTGCGTAGCCTTTTGTCCAGGGAAGTAGAAGCACTTTTGCTTTCTGGACACAAAGGACCGTAGCTCTTGGGTACATCTGCCAGTGGATGCTGAACCAAAGCCTTCGGGTTGCTGGACATTTTTTTCCACTTAAAGACCTTTTTAAAAACCCGGCTCTTCTTGCCCTGACCTTATTCACAGTCAAGCAATTTATCAGGTCTAACTCTCTCTTTGTATATAATTTTCTGTGTACCACATCTCTGCCCTGCATACGAATCCATAATTTTTGTATGGTAATCAGAAAGATGAAAGCAAACAGATAATTATGTGTATGAATATCCATATGACATGATTTAAACCTTAGGTATACACAGAGTAAAAAGATTAGAAGTCGCAAAAATAACCCTGATTTCCATATTCTAACTTGCAAAATAGTTTGTAATGGAAAAGCTGCAATTATACAGCTGCAGAAAACTGAAACTCGTTTTCATCATTTTTAATATTCACACCTAATGAGAATATCCTTAGCCTATGTTGATTTTTTAAAAATGGCAATAAATAGATCAGCCAGCAAGTGCCTGGTTTGCTTCTTCATTCCTGATCCACAGAAAAATAAAAACTAGCAAAGCATGCCCCGAGGAAATCAGACTTTACTTTTTGACATATATTTTAAATATGAGCAATCCCCATGCACATCTTCAAAAGCTCCTTGCTAACAAAGAATTGCAGATCACTCTTATTTTCAGATGCTGCCTGCTTATCATTGAGAGCCATGTATAAGTAGCATATTTTCACCCTGCCTTGTTTTTAGAACCTGAATTTCCCCATGTAATTGTCAATAAAAGCAAATCACCTTTCCTTTAGACACCTGGTTTATAATCCTGCTATCCAGGAATAAATAAGAAAGCACTAACTTCAAGTGCGACTTTTAATGGCGCTGTAAATTCAGCCATGTTTTTCAGGACTGTATGGCAGAGCTAAGCAGTTGCATGTCTCCGTTTGCTGAGCCCTAGCCAAAGCCACGATCCAGAAACATCTGAAACCCGTTCGGTGCCTCCTCTCTAGTGGCTTGTTGTGCATCTTCAGTTGTGACGCCCTTGTTGCTGCACAATTTGGAAAGAGTTTCAAAAAGCAGCAAACTGAATGGTACACAGCAAGAATCTCCCCATTTCTACGGTTCTTCCCTTACATTTTAAAAAAGCTGTTGGATGCTCCAGAATGTAATTCTGAGTTTTATAATGCTGCTGATATGAGAAATCAGGTTTTACATATATGTTGTACACAGTGCTATTCCATTCTTTCGGTGATTTTCCTAATGCACAGACGTGGACGTTAAAATGCGCAGAGTTTAAAAACTCTGCCTGTCCATTTTGAGCATTTCTCTACATGCCTCCTGACTGAAATCCCATCTAGGAATTCAGTTCCAGCTCGAGCTGTGGGAGATAGCAATTCAAGGAAGAGTTGCATCCGCATTTGAGTGTCTGTTCTTGGATATAGAAACATAGAGAGTCAGAAGGGGTCTCCTGGACCATCTAGTCTGACCCCTGGATCTGCTCATGACATGCCCACCATGTGCACATCCAGCCTATCCTTGAACACCCGCACCGATGGGGCCTCAACGACCTCTCGTGGAAGCCCCTTCCACACCCTCGGGGTCCCGACTGTCAGGAAGTGCTTCCTGGCATCCAAATGGAGCCTTGGCTCCCTGAGCTTTGCTCCGTTGGAGTGCGTCCTGCCTTCCTCTGCAGGGGAGAACAGGTCTCTGCCCACCTCTGTGCGACACCCTCGCATGTGGGGTCAAGATTAGAATGAAGGTGAGAGAGGGGCAGGAATAAGGACGTCATGTCTGTTTTGTCGGACGTAGCTGGCTAGCTGACAGTAAATGCGACAAGCTACTTACTCTCTCGTGTATTGTTGAAACAATATTTTATTTATTTATTTATTTTCCAATTTATTTCCTGCCTTTTTCCTTCAGAGGGCTCAAGGCAGCTTACATCATTCTCCTCCTCCATCTTATCCCCACGACAACCACCTTGTGAGGTAGGTTGGGCTGAGAGTCTGTGCCTGGCCCAAAGTCACCCAGTTGGCTCCATGGCTGAGTGGGGACTCGAACCCGGATCGCCTGAGTCCCAGGCCCATGCTCTTCACCACTGTGCCACACTGGCTCTCACTAGTGGAGATAATAATAATCACTAATAATAAGAGGCAAGTCATGTAGGTAGGGATTGTGCGATCCCTCTCTGGAGCTCCGGGCTAAGCCCTGCAGGTAACCCCACCTCCCAGGTATGCACAGGAACTGCTGGAATTCAAACGTACCAATCAGCACTTGTGGTGAGGATTTCAAACCAATGGACCTCTGTTGTGGCCACCTGGTCAGCAAGGGTATCAAAGAGAACCACACCATGCATTCTGGGTCACTTGCTCTTTTGGTCAGCTCGAACTATTCTCAGGAATAACACACAGTTTCTTTCCTCTTGTTCTTGCTGTGCTTGGTTGCGATTGCACGCCAAGGCCAGATCCCGTGCGTCCTTCAACTTGCTGGGGCTTCTGCTCCTTGCAATAACTGCAGACTTCTATCCATGGGGCTAATGATATCATGCAAGCTCTGTGCAAGAGTTTGGCTATTGGATTGTACAGAAATGTAATAAATGAATAAAAATATCAAGAAACATTTGGACAACAGATCCATGATGAATGCTGTGCGTGAGCTCTGCTCAGAAGCTGTTATTCGTACGTGGTGGTTGGGTGGAGCCAACGGACATGATTCCCACTAATTTGGACAACCTACCCATGTAGAATCAATAGAACTTGTGTGACGAAGTGAAGAGCTGGCCAGAAATAGAGATGTTGTTGAAGAATAAGTCCAAGTAGGTTGGACACGTGGGAGGGCCCTCAACTTTCCTGGACTGTGTCCCTGATTTCTGCCCTACTCAAATACTGATAACCACAGGCCTCCCAGTGTTCGGAAACGGAAAAAGCTCTGCCGCATCCTAGCCGAGCCCTCTTTCTCAGCCTCGCAGCTCCTCCCTCCCGTGCCGTCACCACCTTCTACATGAACAGGGAACTCACTTGCCAAGTACTAGTTTTTATCTGGCCAGTACAGCCTACGACGGAGATAGCAGCGTACTCGCGGGACCTGCAAGAAATAGCTGTGGGAGAAATGGGCGGAACGCTGTAACGAAACCCCACGACGGCCAACCAGGGCTGAAGATGGACCAAAGCCACAAAAAGGGGTGCGCAGTGTGCAAGCTGCCTGCCACTCGTGGCAACCCCGTGAATGCAGGCTCTTCGGAACGGCTTGTCCAGGGCAGCTCTGCTCAGCTCCTCCAAGCTCAGGACGGTGGCTCCCCTGATGGATTCCACTCATCCCGTAGTTGGTCTTCCTTTCCTTCTTCTGCTTCGACTTTCCCTAGCATGATTGTCTTCTCCAGGGAGTCTTGCCCTCTCTTGATGTGCCCGAAGCATGACAGGCTCAGTTTTGCTATTTTTGCTTCTGGGGAAAGTCCTGGCTTAATTTGTTTTAGGATCCACTTGTTTGTCTTGTTGTCCATCAAGGGTCCCCAGAGTACCAAGCTGTCGTTGCCACATTGCATTTAGATCCTACCCTTTTTCCTCTTGTGAAGAACCGAGTGCAGCTCCCCATTATCTCACAACAAAGCTCTGTGAGGCTGGCCAGGCTCAGAGTGAATGTCTGGCCCAAAGTGAGCTTCATGCCCAATGGGAGACCAAAACCCGGATCTTCCAGGTCCCCAGCCCAACGGCAACCACCAAATTACATTGGCCCATTTTAGGGAGCAGGACTGAACCTTCAGCGGCATTTACTTCCTCCTCCAGCTAAATGCCCCTTTCATTCAGGGGCATGTACTTTTTCATCCAGGGAAAGGGACAGACCCATAGGGCGGGTTTGCACAAACCCTAAACCACTTGGCTAAATTTTCCAAGGGGTTCTCTGTGCCCAACAGACAGTTGGACACAGAGAGGTAGTGAGTCTTCTCCTCTTTCCCCCTACAATTTGCCCCTGGGTATCCCAAGGGACATCAGGTGCAATGAGAGGAGCTGGGTGACAGCTGCCAAAAAATGCTGCCCCCTGCCCCCGTCTTCTCTGTAGATGTGGTGGGATCCTTCCTTTCATTTACTCAAGTCCTGGAGAGCAGCCAAAAGAGGGACAGTGATCAGGAAACAGATTGTGCGTGAGAAAGCAACCAGTTGTCATGTTCTGCTCTTTCTCCTGTCGGGCGCACACTCTTAAGGACGGGTGCAGCATATAGCAATATTTCAGCATGACTGTCATGCAACATGTGTATGGGGTACCTTCATGCGTGTGTGTGTGTGTGTGTACACACCTGTATCTATTTGTTTATTCAACTTATATTCTGCTATACTGGTCCGAGGACTCTCCAAGCTGACTGCATGAAATAACAATATGCTGTTGTTCAGATGCCAAGGTGAACAATCACTGTTGGGGTACAAGTTTTGAAAGAATGAGGGGAAGGTATGTATGGAATGTGGCCACCTTGTTTTTTTTAAGGAGTATTGGATGCCACCACTCTGTTGAACCAGGATCCTGTATTAATAGATTTGAGGCAGTTCTTAGGCTCCGGAGAATGACTAGGTGCCAGCAGCTACTTGCAAAACCTCCAAGCTGGACCTGCAAAAGAGAAGAATTCTTTCAATCTGAGCTCTCATTTCATTCCTGTAAGAAAAGATCGGGGTAATTATCCAGAGTAATTCTCCTGGACTGCAGGAGGGAAAAATAGAGATGGAACATTTTCAGAAATATGTAGCAAGAGTACCTTCTGTGTTTGGAAGCTTCCAGACTCAGCCCAAAACCGTATTTTCTTGCATCCACCAGAGCCAGATGTATTCAATAGCCATCTTTGTACTGTTTTCAACTGCAAGCTTTGTGAATTATGCCGAAGGAGACTGAAGGTTGGAATAAATAGCTGGCTTAATACAAACTTTTACATTAGCAGAACTTAAAATGGTTGTTTCTTTACTATTTGGTTCTCCGCAGGTCTACTTCACAACTTCTTCACCTTGTGAATTCTATGGGACTGAACTCTGTGAGGGTTTGTAGACATACAGCTTTGCAACTAAATGCTCTGCAGTATCCCATTGAGATCAATCAAGCTTACTTCTGGGGATTTCAGCTCCAGTTCATGAATTACACGAATAATGGACTTCTGGCTTGCTCTTGTTTCCCCTTTTTCTTTTGCCCTGTTTGTTTAACTTGCTTATTCTATGGGATGTTATAACAATTTCACTTGCAAGGGAACCCCCACAACGCACATATATTTTATTAAAAAAAGAATATTTTCCCTGAAGCTCAGTTTCACCACCAGATAATGTGAAAGTGTGCTCAGTTAAATGTGCATTATACTTGGGGTTCAGTCGGCCGGTTTTAAATATTTTACGTAAACAATATTGGCAGTCTTGTTGAAGTATTTTAATATTACTCATCCTGATCTTTGGGCACTTGTGCACAGAAAAGGGTGCTGTGTGGAAGTCGGGGAACTGTGACCCCCTTGTTGTTGTTCTTCTGTGCAGCATTCCTAGGAGGGCTGGGAACTGCATTTGCAGCACTGAGCAGAACGGGTGCATGGGAAAGGGGGGGGGGTTCCCACTGAGTCCCCTGTCCCCCCAGACAAGGTGTGGGTACCATTGTGGCGGATGAGTGAAGGCATCTGTCTTTGGATGGCCAAATGCATGTGCTTCCATTCCATCTTTCTGGCCTGGAATTCCATTGCTATGTGCTTATCTTATCTCTAGTCCAGAAAGAGCTTGCTTAAATATTTTGCTTTATGAGAAAGCTGCTTATGGATCTGGTGGCCGTCTGTTAATTAGAGAGCAGAGAAGATGGCAAGCAAATGAAATCGCTCATAAATGGTGAAAGGAGCCCAGGCCCAACTGAATGCCAGGAATTACTCCCTGTGACAGGTGGCACTTGGGAGATCGAGTCCAAGATCCATAAGCCTAACAAGGGGCAGCTGTTTGATTTATTAAAATATCAGTCCCACCTTCCTCTCCTGCCTTGGGGCCTCCAATGTGGCCATTGTAGTCACATACCATCATGTCCCTCTGACATTTGGCAGCCCTGTGAGTAAAATTCCTCCAGAGTATCCTTTCCTTGGCAGCCTTGCTCAGCCCCTATAACCTCAAGGCTGTGGCTTCCATCCCATAATCCACCCATCTCATCCTCTTCATCTTCTGCCTTGAACTTTCCCTGGCTTGATGGTCTTCTCCAGGGGGACTTGCCTCCTCATGAAGTGTCCAAAGTAGATGTTCACTTCTGCTCCCAGGGGAAGTTTTGTCTTGATTTGATCCAGGATCCAATTGCTCGTCTTGCTGTCAGCTCAGGGCATCCACAAAGCCCCGCTCCAGCACCGAGTTTCAAACACTGCTAATTAAAAAAGAAAAATACCCCCAGGAATGTTGCAGCAATTAACCATAAAGCAAACATCAAAGCAGATACAACAGTGTCTCACCATAGCAGACAAATAAAGCCAAGAAACTTCACATTCCCAGGAAGTGGCCTGAAACAAGCACATGTTTGCGTAATGCTGTTTGTACTCGGTGTGTACAGATAGAGGTCACCCAGGAGCAAGGAACTCCTCAGTGTGAGGGCCACCACCTACGAGCCCCTGACCTCTTGCCATGCTTGCATTTCTGAGCCACACGAGGCATTTTAGTTGGGTAGTGGGTGCCCCGAGGTGGTTGTCTTACCTGGCTAGTGCAGATGCCTAACGTGTCATCGCCACTCTATTCAACTCAAATTTAGAAAGCAAGGTTTTGGTTTGTTTGTTTGTTTGTTTTTGCAGGGTGTTAACTGGGGTCAAATCTTGCCTGCTCAAGTATGAAGTCTGCTTTCTGACCTTGGTCTCTCAGTTTTATCTGTTTCTCAGTGCTGCTGTGAGATACTTGTGTATATGTCACCCTGATCTCTTTTCAAAGACTAGGACATAAATGTAAAAAGACAGGAAAGTTAATTCAGTGGGAATGATTTCAAAAAGGCCCGGAAGAGGAGAAGCGATTGTTCACCTGATCCACTGAGGTTAGGACAAGAAGCTGGTGATTTTAAATTATAAGGAAATTGACTTTGAGGAGTGATTTTAAAACCTGTCCTCCAAAGGACCCTTTCATTTCTGTTGACACAGGTGCTGAGCGATGCTTCTGTGCTGCTGAAGTTTTTAGGGTTGGTTTTAGCGTGCACAAAAAACTTGAATTGGATGAAACCTCTTACTGTGTGTGTTTGAATTCACCCTCTGGGAACTAATTTTTTCTCTGTGGTTTTAAGTACCTCGCAGCCCCACTGACCTTGGGACGTGTTCCTGTCTCAGACCTTTTTGCTGGAAGGAAGGCTTTTGTTATTTCAAATTTAGTGATTGTGTTGATTCCAAATAGTGATTTGCATATATTTTGGTCTAGAATAATAGACAAGGAAGAAGGAGAAAGGAGAACTTCGTAACAATTTTCCCATCCATGTTATCTGCCTGTTTTTAATTGTGTTGAAAATTAAAAGCAAACCTCCCTGGAGAGATAAAAAATACAATTTGCAAGCCCACTGAGTTTAGCATTTTTGTAAGGAGCAGCTCTGTGTCTGCTGTTTCTCTTTAATTTTGCTCTTAAACAAAACATTGTTTCCCCTTCACAAGCATTAATTCCTTAGCTGCTTTGTGCTCTCATACAGCAAGGTACCCATATCTGCAATTAATTGCAGTCAGTTGTAATGGCGGTAGGCTATTGTTTATTCGTTGATCCATTATTAGATTTACCTCCCACTTTTTTACTTCCAAACAACTCAAAGTGGCTTATATCTCATTCCTTCTTCTGCTCTTTGTCGTTTCTGCACTACAACCACCCTGTGAGGTAGGTTGGGCTGAGAGTCTGTGAATGGCCCAAAGTCACCCCGTTGGCTCCACAGCCGAGCGGGGACTCGAACCCGGATCCCCTCAGCCCCCGCCCCACGCTCTCATCCACTACACCACACGGGCTCTCCGGTGCAATGTGGGGGAACGTATACTGTGCCCTAGAAGAGTTATAGCAAAAGAGATTTGGCCAAGCATTTGTCATCTGATAGCAGGCTAAATGAAGGGAACATGTGTGTATGTGTTACAGAACAGATGGGTCCAAACGCCAGGCTACATAGAATATTTCACCCATGGAAACATAGAAACAGAGCAAGTCAGAAGGGGTCTCCTGGGCCATCTAGTCTGACCCCAGTGCAGCCGGCTCTGCTCACAACATGCCCACCATGTGCACGTCCAGCCTGTCCTTGAACACCCGCACCGATGGGGCCTCAATGACCTCCCGTGGAAGCCCATTCCACACCCTCGGGGTCCTGACTGTCAGGAAGCACTTCCTGGCATCCAAATGGAACCTTGGCTCCCTGAGCTTGGCTCCGTTGGAGCATGTCCTGCCTTGCACCAAATCTGAAAAACAAGCATTTTAATAAATGCACGCCATGCACATTCCATGCAGTCTATCCTTCGTGGCACATGCACCAGTTCTCCCAAAATGCTGTGGATTCCTTCCTTTTGAGTTTTCCTGGCCTGCGCCTTAGGCAAAACTGTAAAAGTTGTGCTGAAACTACTGAAGCGATTACAAAGCAAAGACATTTTTGGCTTTCAGCATAGCCGGGAGGCAGACAAAGGCAGAAGGGGATCCCGGCTGTTCTCCCTGAATACAGACTGGGGGTAACAGCCTTCAGAGGGTGGGGCTTCAGATAGGGGGTGCTCTCTGGGGGGAAGCTTTGGGGTCCCTCTGAGCCTGCCCAGTGGGCAAAATGAACCTATGGGCTGGAGAGATCCCATCCCTGGTTTAGTCTAGCCAGCTTCACCTCTAACCTTGGACAGCCTTCACTGGGAAGTTGGCTGTAGACTTTCTCTGCAGACTTTCACACTGTGGATTCCCAGGGAGAGGCTCATAAAATGATGGCTGACTTAAATATTAAAGCAGTCTAAACATTGGCACCCCTCCACTGGCTATGCACATTATTTGAGGTATTAAATCTGGCCAATTTTGTAGGAATATCCAACCCCAGGCATTTTATTGATTTATATCTAAGTGTTAATCATAAAAGCTTTTTGATTAGCGGCTGGGCTTCAGCAGCTATATTTACAAGACGCATCACAGGTTTGGTGGAATTCATTTTCCATCCTGCTGCCACTTCATAATGGGCAAATTCTTGCTGATTCCTAATCTGAGCTACATCATCTGCAAATGAATTAGTGAAGTCAGATCCTTTCAGTTTTGGATGGACTCTTACGGCTTTTGCCAGTGGCTCCAGAGAGCTGGCAAATTAATGGGAAAACAACCAGCCCTTTTTCTTGGCCCTATGTAACTTCTTCCCTGAGGAAACATTGGCATTGGCTCAGGTTGGTGCCTCGAGCTGCCAATACCAGCTAGATTGACTTATTAGCTTTCCTCCTATTTGCATGATTTCAAGCAGGGGACCATTCCAGACAATCAAAGGCCTTATAAGTTTATTTATTTATTTAGAGTTTTTATATGCCCTCCAATACCAGAGTCTCTGGACAGTTTACAAAACAAAACATAAACAAAAGTTGTGATGGGCATGTCCTCATCTAGGTATTTCGTAAGAGGAGATTTCTGTATTGCGCTTGTTCATAAACCAGTATCCTGTGGAATTTCCTACAACAAAATATCACCAGAAATGCAGGCTTACTAACTTCTGTTATACACACAGAGAATTAAGCTGGACTCTGAGATCATGCACACCAGTTTATCATTCATTTCCAAAATCCTAAGCCATCTTCACAGGATTACATTTGATTCAAGAGCACAGACCTTAGACAAAAACATATTCTTACAATAAGCGAAATGTGTTTTGGAAAGGTTTTAAAGAATGCGTTTAGGAGAATGGGTTTCCAGAGTAGCACTTTTTAACAATTAACTGTTCTCCCCCCAAAATCTCCAGTCATGATTTGGAAGCCATATATTGTCTTCATCTTCTTGCCAGCACTGCTGGGCAAAACATTTCCTGAAGTTCCCAAAACAGGGCACTTAATAAGTTACACCTGTGTTCTTTTTTGCAACTCTAGTGTCCATTGTCTATTCATCTCTGAACTTTTGAACATCTTCTTTGCTACACTCCAGAAGACTTGTAGGCTTAAGTCAGTGGTAGTGAACCTATGGCCCATGTGCCACAGCGGGCACGCAGAGCCCTCTCTGTCAGCATGCGAGCCAAGTCGCCCCAGCAGCTGAGCATTGGATAACAGTGCACATAGGGGCCGTGCGCATGCTTGGAAAGGAGTAGCTGCGCCAGGTGATGACGTCACGAGCCGCGACTCATTATTTGCGACTCATCTGAGCTTTCGCATGGCCGGTCAGTACGCTGCCAAGGAGATAGATAGATAGATATTTGCTTGAACTGACTGTGAGTTTTAATACATTTGTTTTTATTAACACAAGATTTTAGCTTTGAGTTTTCTTATGAAAAATTGAAATTTAATA
>NW_025335942.1:5969725-5982593 GCF_004798865.1 Varanus komodoensis
CCAGTATCCTTGCCATGAAAACCCCATGGACAGTACCAAAAGGCAAAGAGATATGACGTGGGAAGATGAGCCCCTCAGGTTGGAAGGTGTCCAAGATGCAAGGAGATCAAACCGGTCAGTCCTAGAGGAGATCAACCCCGACTGCTCTTTAGAAGGCCAGGTCCTGAAGATGGAGCTCAATGGAGATCAAACCAGTCAATCTTAGATCAAACCAGTCAGTCTTACAGGAGATCAACCCCGACTGCTCTGTAGAAAGTCAGATATGGAAGATGAAGCTCAGATACTCTGATCACCTGATGAGAAGGAAGGATTCCCTGGAGAAGAGCCTAATGCTGGGAACGATTGATGGCAAAAGGAGAAGGGGACGGCAGAGGATGAGGTGGCTGGATGGAGTCACTGGGGCAGTCGGCGTGAGCTGGAGTGGACTCCGGGGGATGGTGGAGGGCAGGAAGGCCTGGAGGAGTGTTGTCCAGGGGGTCGCGATGGGTTGGAAGTGACTTCGCGACTAATAACAACAACAACATAAATCTAATAAATAAATCTAATGAAAAATAAATAAAGCAGTGTACCGCAAAATGATACCTTCAGATACACCAAATTGCCCCCAGTACCTGCAGATATACTAGAAGTTGGGGATGATGGGAGTTGTAAATGAACATGTTTGGAGGGCACCAGGCATGGGTGGGGAGTTCAAAGGAGGTCGTGGCACACAAGGGAAGGACTGGGAAATAAAGGCTGAAAATATACGAAGTGTTTCATTGTGTCTGGAAGAGAACTGGAACATTTTCGCTTGTGCATTCTGGAAAGCTTTCATAAAGATGCATTTTTGTGTTTGCTATTATCAGTTATATTTTTATGCAGCCCCATCAATACACATGAAACACTGTGAAAAATTCAATTTAGGATAGATATAAAAATAAAAGGCAATCTCTCCTGGAGCTTCATGTCTCTCTTGCTTGTTTTTTATACTGTTTCATACAGTTGCTTCACTTCCGCAAAATTCCTTATGGGAAAAAAATCTACTTAAAACCCAAAAAGCTTTATGGGGTCTTGAAAAGAAGTTTATCTTAAACTGCTTGAAATGCATTTGTTCAGATGACAAGCAGCAGCCAATGATTAGGATTCACCTGTCTCCCCAGACTTGTAAGAATCAGTGGGCTCGATATTTCGGTTCAGTGCTAATTTCAGTTACAACTGGGATAAAATGCACTGGCTAGCATTCAGACTGGAACGTATGCGGCGGAAGCGAAGAGAAAAATCCAGGCTGTATTCATAGGTTGTCACGGGAAACTGGAAGTGGCTTGCACACAGAATCATGGGATTCATTAATTCCCGAATGGCATAAATCTCAACAGCCTCAGTGCAAGAGACACCACTTTGCTGAACCAAAGGGTTAGGATTAGGTTTAAGGTTTTGGTTTTTACCCATCTGGGATCAGTCAGGCTTCTGTCCTTTTAAAAAAACTGCAAAGCAATGGGCGGGCTTGTTATTTGAAGGATTAAAGGGCAGTCAGCTGTGTTTAACTATTGCAGTATTGTTATTATTGCTCTTGTCACATTCTATTTATAACCTCCTCTTTTTTTCCTCTTGCAAGGAATGGATGATGGCAAATCAAAGTGCAGATGACAGAACATTATGTGTATAACATACCTGTGTATTATTAAGAGAGCAGGAAAACTATGTAAGCCACTTCAAGTTAGTGGTGGTGAGGTCAGAATTGTGTACATGTATGTTGTACAGGTATATACTCTTTTTCAGCTTGACTGTACCACTGGTAGATTGCAAGAAAAGAAAATCATGGGTGGGGGCTAACCCACAAAGCCTTTCAGAATCGGGGCTCACAGAATCTTAAGGGATGCCTCTTCCCACAAGTTCTTGATGAGGCTCCAAAAGCCCTCTGATGAGACGATCCAGCGGGTGTCTACTTATGAGCAGGGCCTTTCTGTGGTGGCCCCAAATTGTGGAATGCTGCTCCTCAAATGGTTTGTGCACTGCCTACATGGTTGAATTTCTGGGGCTGGGAAACCTCTTTTTATTCTCTTGGTGCATTTAAGTCATGTTTTAGTTGCTGCTTCTATACTTTTAACATCATGATCAGATCTGCACTTTAATGTTGCTGGTTGTGCTTTATTTGCTCAGATTTTTAGCTACTTTGGTAATTCTCGACTTCAAAATTACAGATGCTGCTGCTAACACTTTTAAATTATTTTTTATTTCCAGTGACCATTTTACGGTGTTATTGTTTCAGTTTTTATTATGTCTGTTCTTTTTATTATGTGAGCAGCCTAGGGAGGCCATTTTGGCCATTATAGCCAGCATATAAATATGTGGATAAACAAATTAATGATGTTAGAGTAGGTAAAATGTGCCATTTTATTCTAAAAGCATAATAAACCACTTTTTCTCTTGCATATTTGTGCTACACCACAGTGCCACCTAGAGATCATGTGCTAGAAAAGCAGGAAAGGAAAAGCTCTTCATTTAGTGCCTTGATCTGAATTCTGCAACAAATCTGAAAGTGGATAAAGAGCAGATTAACAGCCCTGAGTTAGAAAGGCTCAAGGTCTTCGTTGGGCTTGAGACACAAATCCATCTAAATTCTGGAAGGTTATGCATTTTACTTGCCTAACTCCTCTTAAGTCAGATAAACTTAAGCTAATGTTGGCAGAATGATTAGTTCCAGTTCTAGCAGTTTTGCATCAGCACTGGACAAATACCGGTGCTTTGAGAAAGGGGAAAACGCCTTGCCTTGCTCCCCTTTCAGGTTTTGCTTCCATTCTGTAAAATTGGATGCATTTGATTTTTAATCGGCCTAATGCAAACCCCTCCCAGTGAGTCACTGGAAATGGCATGTCTGTGAGAGCACGTCCAACTGCCGGGCTGGCGGCAACATACTTCTATGGCTGGCAAGAGACCGCTGGGTGGTTGCTTAAAAGCTCTCTGAGTTCAGAAAATGCTAATCCAGGAAAAGAAACTTCACAATTCATACCACCTTCTCCGCCTACATCTTTCAACAGCTGAACGAGATTCACAGGTTGAGAGGCTGCCTTCCCCATGCTGTTCAGCTACCCAGTTTTAAAGCATTTTTGTTTCTTCATCTCTCCACCCATGATGGAGACTTTCCCCTACGTTGCACATTCCGGCAGCTAATTATGTGTTGAATCCAAACTCCGCACAGCTTAAAAAGAGGGCTTCCTTGTCCTTTCTCCCCATGACCTCCAGCCCTACAGAACACTTCACAGAGGACTGGAGTGCCTTCAGATGAGTGTTTTCTGTTGCGATCACACTGCTTTATTTGTGGAATTTTAATGGGGAGAGGTCTACGCTAGGGAATGGATGAATCCGGTTGGAATCCTTTCCTCCAAGCATCCAGGGGGTCCCTCCTGTGTTCGGCCTGGTCTTCCAAAGCGAGCCAAGCAGAGAGGAAGTCCATGGACTGCCCCAGTTGAACAAGTGGCAACCTTTCTTCTCATCAGGTGCAGAAAAGGGATGTTCCTTGCACAGCCGCCAGGGGGCGCTGCTTTCCTTGTGAGCTCCAAGTTCCCAGGAATTCGGACTCTGCCCCACCTCTGGACCGACCCGTCAGACGTCCCGATCATCACATTGTCTTCTTCCGCCCATTCTCCTCCTGTATTTCCCCACCGCTACTTCCATCTTTCCTCCTGCCACAGAACATCCTCAAACGAGGAAAAACCGAATAGTTGCACGCCTTCTGAGTGACCCTCTACCTGGAAGCATCTCTTAGTCAGAGCCCATCCCCACAAATACACCCCCCCCCGAACCCAAATCTGCCCTGTTCGGCAGCGTCCCCCAGCTCCTCCTGTACCGTGCCCAGGCTGCAGGCGAGGCTGCCACGGGGACAGGAAAGGTGCCTCTGCCCAGCCCACGGGGCATGTCAGCCTAACCCTCTGCGGCTCAGACCAGCGGTTCCCACACTGCGTTCCGCACAACCCTCAGGTCCCGCAAAAGCCTCGTGGGGGTTCCATGAAAAATCTCAAAACTCAGACTGGAAATGATTTTAAAATGAAACCACACAAGGCCAAATATTCGACTGTCAGGTGGCATTCAAGGAAATGCATCAAGTCATTTGGTTCCTATGACTCTAGTGCGTAGTGTTGGGAATAATCGAAAGATTTCATCTGGGGAATTACGATATAATCACTTTATTCATTCATTATATTTAAAATGTTTATTTTATTGATTTATTTTATTTATTTAGAAGGCTTCTATGCCGCCCCATTTGCTGAAGCCTCGGGGCAGCTCACAATAATAAATAAATAAGAACAGTATAAAACAATATAATATGAGTTGACCTGGCCCGAAAAATAAAATAAATAAATAATATTAACAATTAAAATAGCGTTTGAATAAAAAATGTTTTCTCTTTATTTCCAAACCTACTACATTATGCAAGGGACTCAGGAAATAGGAAGAAGTTTGTAGGTTCACCACACTTAGTAAAAATCAGGGACAGAGTTAGGGGTCCTCAGGAAAAAACAGTTTTCAGAAAGGTTCCAAGAGCAAAAATGTTTGGGAACCGCTGGCTTAGACCATCGCAGTAACTTAAAGATCCAAGAAAGAAAGGTAAAAAGGAGAGATTCCACCTATCCAACCCCATCACACCTCCACTTAGTTGACAGTAGGTGGATTTTATGCCTTCAGTGGTTCATATTTGGCACAATTAACCATCAACCGATTACAGGGCTTTCCTATCTTATGGGGAAAATTCCCCGTGAAATAATGCTCATTTAAAATCCACCTTTCATCTTTTCAGAAAATTCTGTCCAGTATTTACCTCCCTGCTCTAAAACAGTTTTCCTCCAGAAAAAAGGAGGGACAAAGGAAATCCGTCTGTGCCACATTCCTGCAAAGTCAGCTGACCACACGGCTCCACTGGCTGCCCTGACCCAGTTTTCCTTTCCACTTACGATCCACACTTTATACGGTTAAAGATACCATACTAAATGTTTTTAAGTGGCAAACTCGGGAAAAATGCCCACCTGTGCAGCTCCAGTCCTTTTTCATTCAGCCTGGGCAGGAGAATCCCCCACTTCATATTTTTAAACACAGAAACATAAATATTTCTAACTATTTGAAAGCCCAATCTTTCCAAGGAAAGAAAGAAAACTTTGCATTGAAAGGTTTCCTACCTAGACAAAGGAGTCTTGAGCACAAACATGCAACTATTTTTATTTTTTGCAAATCTCCTTAGCTATTCTCGGCAAAATAATATTTTCCCCTCCAAAATTAGTAAGATCCATTTCCTGTTAAAAAGAAAAGAAACGGTACGGATGAACTGATTTAAAAAAAGATCCTGGACTGTGCCGAAATGGACAGATTGACTTTGTCTCTGAAGGAGAAAGAGGATACAGACGTCTATCAAACTTGGAACTCCTTTTATTATTGACTAGAGAAACGGGACTATGCATAGACTTAAATAAGTTTATGGATTACTATAAAAAAAAGTACGGGGGCTGATCCAGTAGGTCTGATGCTTTTGATGATTGATGATTTTTAGTTTATTTTTGTTAGTTAGTGGAAAAGTAACAATAAAACTAATTTAAAAGAAAAGAAATGGCAAAGGAAACAGGTGAAGAAACTCTCCTACCTGGTCCCATGGACAGATGATTCCTCCAAACCACATGAAGAGATATCCCATGGTGACCAGGCACACCCAGACCACCAACGAGAAAACCCGAAGGAACCTCTTGAATAAGGGTTCTATGCAGGCGAGGATAAATATGGCAAAGAAAATTGCAAGAGCTGTTGGCACGGTGATCAAGAATGCCACGTGGTCCTCGGTTTCCTGAAAACAAGAAGAAAGGAGAATGATTCAGCCCTTGAGATGGGAAACCAACACTCATCTTTATTACTACGAATCAAGAAAAACTTAAGCAGCTACATAACTTCATTGCTGTGCTTCACTGTTGGCAGTGAAGCTGGAGAGACCTGGGACTTAATTTTCAAGGAGCAATTACTACTTGTTTCAATCAGAAGTGGAGAATTTTGGGGGTCCATCGTTCCACATGAGGAGTTAGCCAACTTTGGGGGCCACTGGGCCATCTGAAAAACTGCCCTGAACTCCAGGCATAATGGCCCTCTGCAGATGAATGTGGACATGTGTCAAACAGCTGTTATTTTCTTTCCCCAAGAAATGTTGTGCCCCTTCTACAGCCGGGAACATGCAAGGAAAGAGAAAATGTGGGCAGCTAAAAGCCCCACTTCGCTTTGAAGTGACCCCCACTGGCAAAAAAAAAATTAATTACTGAAATAAATAAAGAGCGGAAGAGGTTGGCCTCACTGGGGGATGTCAAGAAAGATGTCAGAGGGTGCACGGATGCCCACACATGGGTGCCAAGTGTCCCACCAGTGATCTAGATCAAGAGGACTGCACTCCTTGTGCCAAAGAGAAAGGAAATTAGTGATTCACAGAAAAAACAGATGTAGTAAATTTCCTACCCGGTTGCTAGGACAATTTAAAACATACTGGTTCGCAACTAAATTGAGCTTCCATACTCTGCTGGGAGCATAATCTCACATCTTTCCTTACGCAACCCACTTTGCACTGAAGAGTTCTGCTTGGAGGGAGGCTAAGCGATAAATCACCAAGTTAGATCAGTTAATGTTTAACTTTCTCGGAACTTATGCAAGGTCATCTGTACAGCTGTAATCTTAACCCCATTTATGAGGAGTAAATCCTAACAAGGTACTTACTACTGAGCACACGTGCTTAGTTAGATTGCACTGTAAGCAAATCACTTACTTGCTCAAAGATGGAAAGCAAGAAACTAATTCCATGCATTCCAGGAGATTCAAACAGCAAACCTTGGCATGGCAGACAGCTTTTAAAACTTGTGGAAGTTTACAAGCAGGTTTTATGAGTCGAGATGGTCAGTGTTCAAAATTTCCACCGAGCAGCCTCAAGCCTCTCACATGAGCCTAGGTATCCCTTAGATCCCTTCTGGGCAATTTATTTAGAGAACTTCCATTTAGAGAACTTTCCATTAGGTGAATCCATAAGACAGCTTACAATGAAATCATAATAACAAATCATGGATACTTTCATGTGTAACGCAAAACCATCTTTGCTTTATGTACAAACAGAAAGGAACACTTGTGAAGTTTACGGTTTACACACTTCTGTCTTTGCCTCTTCCAAGTTTGCTCAGAGGAGGAATAAAGAAGAATTCAGTGTCGGATTCTTGCAAACCAAGGGTCATGGCTTAAAAAACATCAATTGTTTACCAAACTATCCACAAACCCTGGTTTGTTTTGCAAACTTGCTTAATTAACAAGTTTGTTTGTGTTGTAATCCCAGGTTTCACATAGCAACACACTAGGAATGTCTGGTTTATTTTACTTGCAGGTTGTGCTGGGGTGATGGAGCTGGGCGAGACGAGCATGCAAGCTGCTACTGCACTCGGCTCAGGCAGGGAGCAGTAAATTCTGGCTATTTCTTACGGACAAGCCTAAATACCCTGTGGCTTCCAGAAGCAAGATCCTTTCTCCATGTGCTGCCCTACTTGATCGGCAGTGCCATGAACATTCACGACCCACCTTGAGAACACAATCAGGTGCCAATGTGCCACACGCACAGGGCTGCATCCACATGGCCCAACAGTTCCACCCCCAGCATAAGCCACAGTGGGATGGCTGTTTTGCGCAGCACCCACGATCGGCCCTGCAGCTGGAAGGGGATCACGGTGGGTGCTCTGCTCCCACTTGTGCCTGTCCAGGCGGTTCTCCTTCTCTGACCTGATTTCCTCTCACTGCAGCTGCCGAAGGATCCTGTTGCAGAAACAGGAGAGGGGCCGGGAAAAATCCCCCACAGTTGGGTTTTGAGCCATGCCGTCCCTTTCCCACGCCTCTCCCAAAGAGATTTTCAAAAGATCAACTAACTCCTCTAACCGTCAGTTATGAAACATTCTGAACTGGGAACCTAGCAAAATCTGAGTGTTGTAATTGAATTGATAGACTACTGGATTTTGCCATCTGATTTTGGAAAGTGTTACCCGTTCAAGAAATTATTTGTACAACAAGTATGTACCTGTCTTTTGTGAAATATTTCATGCTTCATAACAGCCCAGTGCTTCTCCCATTGCTGGTAGGTTATCTATAAATTTGACTTTTTTCACCACAGAATCAAATCTTACTTTTTCTTTCTTGCCAATTATCATTAGTAAATTTACAAGCAGTTTTCCTGAACTATCACTGGTAATAAAATACTTCTTTACTGAGTACCCATAATGCTTCCATATGCTCGGTCTGCATCTCTTATATCCAATTTCTTTGCACCTTTTTTGCTTTTGAGATCATTTTTTTTCAAATATCTATTCAGAGCGTTGCTCTCTTTCTTGATTTCTTTGTTGTAATATGAATCTGCACTTAAAAATACACTTCTGCGATATATTTCTAGCTTTCCATGCTATTATCTTCCTTATGTCCTGAGTTATAGTAATCTGAAAAATCATATTTTATTTGCCGTATCATATTTATGTATTTAATGGCTTTATATAACGCCGACCATATTGAATAATATCCCTAAGCAGTTTATTTCAGAAATGTCCAACCATTTCTTTCTCTTACAGCAATTTGTTAAGCGCCGTTTTGCAGCATAATTATTTTTCTACAAAAGCTGCAGGTGGACGGCTTTCTCTACATACAGAATCTCCAGTTATGAAATTTCATAACCATATGGCTTTGTGTTCAAAAAGAGAGCCACCGTTTAAATATCAAACATTAATAATTGGAAATATTTTCTTCCAAAGAATACACTCTTCCATATTTCCCATAAAAGACTTCAATCCTCTTTTAAGCTAAGTTTTGTACTGACTGTAAGGTCTTTGCTATAATCCACCTTGGCCTTTGGCAGCTGCTCTCTGTGAATTTCACATTGAGCTGCTGATAAAATGCCGGGGAAAGCAGATGTCACAATAAGCTCACTTTACATCGATCTGTAACAGCTGGTAAACTGGGGGGCCTCACAGAGGCAGGCGGGGCTTTGCTCAGCTTTCCAGAGGTCGGATACCTGCTGCCTTAAGAGCACTCGGGAAAACCTCATTGCTCTCTGCTGATGTTCAAAATCATTGCACTAGATAGATTTAACTTATCTAATAAAATTATGCATGTTTTATTTATTTTATTTATTTATTAAAACATTTTTATGCCGCCCCATTCGCCGAAGCCTCGGGGCGGCTTACAACATAGATAAAACAAGTTAAAATCCATATAAAATAATCTTGATTAAAACTCACATTATAAAATAAGCCGCCCTGGCCAGATAAAATTCAATTGTATTTAGCATTTAAAATGTTGCTTAAATAAAAAGGTCTTAGCCTGGCGCCGAAAAACAAATAACGACGGCGCCAGGCGGACCTCTCTGGGGAGCGCATTCCATAACTTAGGCGCCACCGCTGAGAAAGCCCTTCTCCGAGTAACCACCCTCCTAATTTCTCTCACGGAGGGCTCCCGGAGAAGGGCCTCTCCCGCCGATCTCAGGGGGCGACTGGGCAAATATGGATGTAAGCGCTCCTTCAGGTAACCAGACTCTTTGTCCCCGTTTCGTCTCTTCCTGAGAAGTCCTCGAGAGGGGTAGTTAAAATATATTTAATCAATCAAACTAGAATGAAAATTAATGCAGTACTATTTGGTTAATTATTAAAATGCCTGCCCAATTAAAGCAGAATAAAATTGTTTTTGTCTGGTGCTGAAATGATGGTGAGGATGGTGCCAGGCGCTCTTGGCAGGGAATTCCACAGGTCGGGGGCAGCCACCAAGAAGGCGCCGCTTCGATTCGCCAGCCTCCCCCCTCCTTGGAGGAGAGCTTTTGCAGAAGGGCCTCTGAGCCCGATCTTAGGGGTCGGGGAAGTACATGTGGGAGAAGGCAGGTCTTTTGTGAACCCGGCTGGTGCGCACTCTGTGAGGAAAGGCCATCATGGGTTATGTGACGATTGCGTAATCCTCACAGAATCCCCGTCAGCCTTGACAACCCACACTCAGGGGCTGTTTAGGAACGTGCGCAGAGACACAGCCTCTCGCTCTTGGTTAAACCACCTGTGGAAAGCCATGGTGTGTCATGAGACCTTGCCAATACATTCCAGAAGGTGGTGCTGGGAACCTGTGCCTCCCCCCGTCGTATCCTCTCTCTGGGCGATGAACACTTAAAACATTACAATCTCTGTCTGTCTGTCTTTCTATTTGTTTATTTAAAGTTTTTCTATGCCGCCCAATACTAAAATTCTCTGGACAGCTTACAAAAAACAAAAAAACAAAGCAACCATATACAGCAAACAACACACAACACACTGCTCCCGATAAATAATGGTGAAATCAAAGATAAAATCAATTAACCATTAAAATATTGGGAAAATAAAAAGGTCCTCCCCTGGTGCTGAAAAAAATAAAGCGCCAGCACCAGGTGCACCACCCTGGAAAAACCAGCTTACGCTGAGTCTACATTGCTCGTTTTTGTAAGATAATTTGTAATAAATCAGACAAAAATAGTGACTTTTAACAGTATGAACCAATGCATAACTGAGAAGCAATTCCCAGTGAATTGAGTGGTCCTCACCTTTGCATATGTGTGTAGCAGATTGCAGTCACAATCATTAACTTTAATTCCAAGATTATTCCAGGCTATAGGAATGATTAGATTTCTATAAATCAAATATGTCCTTAACACAGTATGCATTGCAGGGTTTTGTTTTGTTCTGTTCTGATTTTTGATACTTCTGAAATCATTCCATACGGGATATCCTTTTTGGGGCACTGGAATAGGATTGCATAACAGTCCTTCTAGGCATTCTAGTCCTCAAGTAATTAGAATGGTATGAATGGGGAGGTGGGGGTGGACTTCACCCATTCCAAGGCATCTCCCTCACCCGTATACACCAGCCTCCATGAGCTAGAGGGATAGGTCTGAAGCAAAGAGTATGACCATCACATACACGGATCTGATGAATCTTAGAGCCCATGTTCCACAGATTTCTAAACCATTCAGGGTTGTCTACATTTAAAGAACCCTAACCCTGACTCCGATTTTATTTTCCTGGGCTCCAAGACTGCAGAGGGGACTGCAGCCAAGAAATTAAAAGATGCTTGCTCCTTGGGAGGAATGCGATGGCAAATCTAGACAGCATACTAAAAAGCAGAGACATCACCCTGCCAACAAAAGTGTGTATAGTCAAGGCGATGGTTTTCCCAGTTGCAATGTATGGCTGTGAAAGGTGGACCATAAGGAAGGCCGAGCGTAAAAGAACTGAGGCCTTTGAATTGTGGTGCAGGAGGAGACTCCTGCGAGTCCCTTGGACCGCAAGGCAATCAAACCAGTCAGTCCTAGAGGAGATCAACCCTGACTGCTCTTTAGAAGGCCAGATCCTGAAGATGAAACTCAAATACTTTGGCCACCTAATGAGAAGGAAGGACTCCCTGGAGAAGAGCCTAATGCTGGGAACAATAGATGGCAAAAGAAGGAGAGGACGGCAGAGGATGAGGTGGCTGGATGGAGTCACTGAAGCAGTTGGTGTGAGCTTGGGTGGACTCCAGGGGATGGTGGAGGACAGGGATGCCTGGAGGAATGTTGTCCATGGGGTCGCAATGGGATGGGCACAACTTCGCAACTAACAATAACAACAACAAACCCTAACTCTAACACCAACCCTCTGGGCTATTGGAGCAGTATACAAATCCAATAAATATATTAATAAAAAAAGGAGTAAGAGAGAATGACATTCAACAAATCATCACTAAATTGAGATAAAACATATTCTGAAGGTTTGAGAGAGTCAAAAGAATTTCATTAAAAATTTAAGAAATAATTAATGCCATATTTGATTTCCCTCTTTATTAAGGGTAATCAAGAAAGTTCTGAATCAAGGGAGTTCTGAAACATCAGGAGAGTTCTGAATTATGGTTGAGCCAAAGCTAGGAAAAGAATGAAAGAAAAGACTATTATTTAGGTCCACTTAAAGCAAGATACAAAATTATGCACACAAGTATTAACACTGGGCTATATAAATTTGTTCTGGATATATCTCCAGATCAGTTGGGATCTATGCCGCACAGACAACTGACAGATCAGGTCAGGATGCTGCTGGATACAGTCAACCAAAACCACTAAAACGAACACTTTCTATCACAACAAGAGATACTCTGTGGCAAATAATTTGGTGTAGAGACTAATTTGCATTACCAGTTACCTTGCAAACATGTATCTAAAGTTAGTGGCCTTCCATACCTCCCTTACAAGCTTACAGCTTTCATAAAAACATTAGAAATATGAATGTGCATCCATATTCTAAATTTGAATCACACTGACCGACTATAATTTCTTACTCATTTTTTCATATTTCTGTTATAGTAACATGCAAAGTTGAAACTTTTCCCATCAAAACTCAGGCAACACACACCTCAGGTAAGAAATTTGAAGGAATAATTCCTATTTACATGGGGTATTGTTTGGATGTTCTTCTTAAATGAGTAAAGATATTTTGTAAAGTGATCTGAACTGAAAAACCATTCTAATATTTGTATTTTCCATATTTTCCACTGAAGAATAGATAGTTATCAATTAAAGTGGGTGGATTTAACTTTCCAAATCATTGTTTATAACACAAAAGCTGTGTGACATAAACTATTTGATACCCCGGACTGGTTGGAAGTCATTAGGTCAGTGATGGAGAACCTTTTAGAGACTGAGTGCACAAACTGCAACCCAAAACCCACTTATTTATCGCAAAGTGCCAGCACTGCAGATTCAAATATGCCAGGGGGACCGCACAACATTAAAAGAATCTCGGACTCTTCATTAGAACATCTCTTTACTAAATCTTAGATATTAAATTTCAATTTTTCATAAGAAAACTCAAAG
>NW_025335942.1:5982693-6219367 GCF_004798865.1 Varanus komodoensis
CTGTCCATGGGGTTTTCATGGCAAGGATACTGGAGTGGGTTGCCATTTCCTTCTCCATTGGATCACGGTTTGTCAGAGCTCCCTGCTATGACCTGTCCGTCTTGGGTGCCCCTGCACGGCAGAGCTCATACCTTCACTGAGCTACACAAGCCCCTTCGCCACGACAAGGCAGTGACTCATGAAGGGGATTAGATTTATACCCACCTTTTTTCTTACAAAGGACACAAAGTGTCATGCATCATTCTCCTGCTGCCTTCCATCTTGTCCCCACAACAACAATCCTGTGAGGTAGGCTGGGCTGAGAGTCTGTGATTGGCCCAAAGTCACCCTGCTGGCTTCATCCTGCTATTCTGCAGACAGGCGTCTATGCATGGGTAATCAAAGTCATTTAATATACATATATAATACTCACATGCTCCATCCCACCAATACCTGATTTGGTATTAAATGCTAGGTGAATTTCATTGTTTTGGAAATATCTGAATAATGTTCCCTTTCGGAAACGCTTGCGTTATATGGACCGTAGCAAAACATGTTGGCATTTGCTTTTACTTCTAACATTTTATTTCTGAAAATATTTTTATAAAGAATCAACAAGGAAATACATTAGACTGTTCATATCAAAGGTGGAATTTATTCTGATGCAGTTTTTCACTTTTTGCCCCTTGGGCCAGTGTGCAAATCACAATAATGCACGATATTTTATGTATGGGACCCTTGAGCAGTGATTGGACAACCTCCAATGACATTGCCTACCTTACAGGGCTGATGTAAAATGATAAGCAGATATATATGATAAAAGTGTTTATCAGTGGAAGGCCTGCTTTGGAAGCCTTTTGGGCTTACTGTGACTTTATTTAACAGCTTCCTCCTTGCCACTTCAGTTGCTATAATGCAGCTATATTGTTGATTGATAGCTTCTTAATTTCAGCATAGTTCCTTCCAGTTCCTTATCAGGGAGGGGTTTTGTTACTTGACCAGGGAATATTTTTCTCTCCCTGCACACGCTGGTTTCAAGCTACCTAGTAACACTTCTTGAGTGTGAGTTACCATGATTCCCAAACCTTGAGGAGGATGTCGAGATAATCCATCCCAACAAAGTTAATTATGCTAATTAAGCATGCGAGATGGGAAAATAAGGCACCACGGCTCTGTTTCCATCAGTGAACCCATCTATGGGTTGTCTTTTCTCATTTCATTTTTCTGATGAAACCATGCTATTTCAAGACGTTTTAGAAAAACCATCAAGAAGAACATATATCTATAGATATAGATATATCTTGACTAATTAAGGGACAGCAAAGAGGTTTTTCAGCCATAAAGCTGCTTTTCTGCTGGAACAATCAATAATGGGCAGATGATTCAAGGAGAAAGATTCTCGTTAATAATGTTCCACGGGACCTTTTGTGCGTGAGGCAAGCTGAAGGATCTGGTCCCTCAGGACAAGCACTGACGGATGAGAACTACTCAGCGGACGTCAGAGCAAGCATCCAGTGGGCCTGCTCGCTGGCATCCCCGTTCGACTGGTAAAGGAAGAAAATGCTCACAGAAGGCAGGTGGGAACCTGAGCATGGGTTGAATCCAGAGCAGCTCTTCATGCAGTGGCTCTGAAACTGGATGCGGGAGGCTGGAGGGAGAGTCTTGCTTTTCATCCTCGCTGTGTGGCCCCGTGTTTCCTGAAAAGCTGGGGACCCAGTACAGCATGAGAGGTGATATGGGGACTCCAGAGGGAGTCAGCAGAGGTTATGTGGGGACTGAGCTGTTGGCGTGACTAAGTTGGCACGACTAAGCTGAACACACCCCGTGGCTTTCTTGGAAGACCATGTAGACACGTCCTGTTTATTCCCACGACTTCTGCCTTGGCTTCTGCCATTGTTCCCCTGCAAAGAAGTTTAGACTGTAAGCTCCTCGGGGCAGGGCCCTATTTTGTTATTCTTAATTTATAAAGGGCCATGCCCATTATGACATTTTTGCCTATAGCCAACCCTAACCTCAAGCAGGTTGGGCATAGATGATAACCTCCTGGAACCAGCCTCTGTTTTGTATTATTTCAAATTCTCACCTAGCAACCCCCTAATAAAACTTCCTTTCCAACCTCCAACACAGGAATCGTGACTTTAGAATGACAATTTTGAGGAAAATAAACCTCATGCTGATTCTGTGATGGAGACATGTGCCGATTTCTGTTTTCAGCAGCCGTGGACAATGCTCTTGCCAACATGTGGGGCTCAGGCAGAACTGCTGGAGCTCTTGTTAAGTGGTGGCAAAACTTTGCTCGATAAAGCGAAAGGAGGAAAAGCAGGGGGGTGTGGGGGACGGAAAAGAGAATGGTGGATTGAAAAGGGTAGTTCTACGCTCAAACAATGCAAATGGGCGGAGGACCAGCACTGAAACCCATAAATAAAATCGTGTTTATAAAAGGAAACTAAAATGCATTAAGCCCCTTTGACCCGGATTTCTTCATGACTGCGGCAAGGGGAGAATAACAGGCTGGGTTGCCCTAGCACTTCCCTTACAGTTATTTTCAGGTAACTGTGGAGGGACAGGGAATCTGCGACCCCCTGGAGGTTGAGTCCCTGGCTGCTCACCTTTGCTGGGCCCCAGCGGCTGAGATTTGGAGGCCAAAACACCTGAAGGGGCACAAGCCCCCCACCTCGCAGCAGGACCTTTGTGGCATCTTGATGCTTAAAAGCCCAGCCAGCATCTCCATGATAAAGATGCTGTCCAACGTTCCACCTACTTCCAGTTGGGAAAAGTGTTTCTAGGAAACCACAGCCGCATTGTCTAACGTAGGCATCACCCTGTAGCTTTGCTGGCCCTAAAAATAATAGAAAATAAAACTTCATTCTAAAGAGAACTAGTTCTGGATATAAAACAGTCAGAAGTACTGTCTAAACTCTTTTGAATATAGCTTAAAAATATTTTTGGAGATGATTAAAATATCTTGTGCATGCAGTAGGAACAGAAAGGTTGCAATTGCCTTTGGACACTATTTTTTATCAGGTGCGCAATACTGAATGTGTTGCATAAAAAGAGCAATGGGAAGAATTGACCATATTATTGTATGCATGTTTTTGTATTCTGGGGGAAAAGTATAGGGGAAAAACATGTTTTAAATTCTTCAAACATATGGGACAATTCAAAGAATAAAACCCAAGTTCTAGAGCATTAAAATTCCATTTTAAAATAATACAGCCATGTGTTAAACAAACCGAACGTGTTTTGTTTAACGCATGGCTTTGTAGCCTGTCCAAATAAACTGTGGTTCATTTCTTAATCCTTGTTTGTTCCTTTCTTCCTTTATCCATTCCTTCTTTGCATCCTAAATGCCTTTGTGGCATTATGGTACTGGCATAGTAATCAAGCAAGTTTTTTCGGTTGGTTGATTTATTGGTCTTCCCCACTGCCTCCGTAGTCAGGCAAAACAATCCACAAACGACCCATGGTTCCAAGGTTCACATGGAACAACAACCCAGAATTAAACAAACCACAGCTCACAACCCAGCAACAGACCATAGGTTCTTTTTTTGGGTTGTTTGTAGTTAACAAGCCATGGTTTCTTGGCATGGTTGTGTTTCCTAACAGAACAACCTAGAATTTAGCATTCCATACCATGTGTGAACCCAGCCATGCTTGCCTGCCATTTCATAGGCAGTATTCCACATTCATGCTGTTGATAAATTCTTATACTGTACCTATGGAATTTGTATAATCAATCTGTTAAAAATTGTGTAATTAGCAGGTGAAATAATGTTAGCCCCAGATTAAGGATACAATAATTATGAGCACCAGGTTTGCTCTTTTCAGTGCGTGAAGGCAACAGCAACAATTTTGTTTGGTTTTGAACAACCCGAGGGCTTGTCATCCTAGCCGAAGAATCAGTCGATAAGAGTCGTAATTTGCCAGCATGCCAGGAGTTGTTCCCAAAAATAAAACAGCACAGCCGGAGAGCTGCAACTCACACCAGTCCCTTTCAGATATTGGTTTGCACCGGCAATTGCTGCTGAAAATAATTTTCCTCTAGGCAGTGGATTAAATGCACAAAATTGTGCAGCATTCTGTCCCATGAATCAAACAGAGAGGATGAAATGGAAAATTGATGGCTGGCCTCTACGAATGCCGACGGGAGAACACAGTTAAAACTTCAGACCCCATTAAAAGGATACAGAGCAGTGGGATTTATTGATTTCCCTTCTTTATGCCTTTGATCTGTATCCAGCCGTTTAAGACAATGATGGACCATTTTAATCAAAGCAGGTTGGAAAAATTAATGAGAAAATAATTAAGTGGCAGGTCAACCTTCTCATTACAAGAATTTCTTTTTGCCATCTTTGCTTGCCAAGCATGCAAACCACGATTATAAAAACCCATGCCAGAATTTTTGAATATATAATATTTGTTTCAAAGAGCTGTATAGATCGCTGATGAATGGGAAAAGATCTTTAGGAAGCTGGTATAAAAGCAACAGAGGAAAACTTTAAAGCAGGAATGAATGATCGACTTGCTATAGTCCAGTGTTGGCAATAATTGGCATAGGATTGAATCCATTTTCTTACTGGAAGAAGGGAAGCATTATGGGGCAAAACACTTTCCCAAGAGAAATGGGTTGGAGGAGAAGGCATTGCAAAGACTGGAAGCAAAATATCACCGCTGGAAGAGCAAAGTAGGAGGCGGTAAAGCTAACAGACGGAGGAGTAAGCACTTCCTTGTCCTGGATTAGGCTTCTAGAGCTCTGACATTTACAGGGGAAACCTGCAAATCAGACATGTGGCACCAGACACAGAGGTGCTAAGATATGCTTGGCCGGCAAGCTCAAACAGACCTTGGCTTACGGCCAAGCCTTAGCCTGTTGGACTGGGATCTCTTGGACTGGGAACTGCAGAACTGGGACCTCCAGAGGCAGCCCTCTCACCTCAATGAACCATCTCCCTCCATATCAGAGGCCCCACATATCCCCACAAAATAGGCTCAGGTAACTAATGTCATACCTTCTGGTCCTTGTTCCACCCTTCAGTCAAGGTCCCAAATGAAAATGGCCCACCCACATAGGTCTGCCTTCTCTTTTGCTGAGAGCAAAGTCTGGTATCCTACCAATGCTTATTTCTCAGATCCTCATATCCCACTGTTTGCATTAGAAGGTCCCCTCCTAGCTGCAGCAAGGTCCTAACATGAAGGGACTAAATCGACTGAGTGCGGTACTTTTATCATCGCTCCAGTACTGGTTGCCTGGACCTTCATGAAATTCCATGAATAAGACAGGGCAAGCACACAGACATACCTCATCTGGAAGCACCTCTTCTCTGTTGCGCTTGCCCACATCTTCTGCAGCTTGCTTTGATTGTTTCTCTGACCGTGAGCCTTCCAGCTGGCCACAACTGTGTGTCTTCTGCCCCCCTCCGCTCCAGGATGCTCCCCATGGCATCAGGCCAAGCGGGCTTTGGTGGGGAACCGTGGCAGCTTCTTCTCCCCACAAAAGGGGTTCCTTCAGAATCGCATCACATAACCTCGCTGTGACAGGGATTCTGGGAGAAAAACATGGCAGCCGCTGCAGTCCCTGCTCTAGCCCAGCCTTTTCTCCATCCCCAAATGGAGACTCCCTCAATTTCACTTCCTACAAATTTATTTCTACCTTCTGTTTAAGACTTTAATCTTTACAGGGCAGTTGGCTGAATTTGGATTTAGCAAGTGAGATTGTTGAGCGATGAAAGGAAAGGGGAAGGTAAGTTTGAGAAAAGGATGGATTTTGGAGGATAGTTGCCAACGGGTTTAATTTCAGTTGAGACTAAAGATATTTTGGATTTCTTTTCACTTCGCAGCCGAATTTCTTCTTGGCTAAAATTTCATTAGAATAGGCAAATCTTTCTGGTTTTGCATCAGGTGTGTTCCATTCTCAATATTCACCTTAGTGTTATTTCTGTTTCTCTTTAACCATGGCATATCGGTGCAGACTTCCTAATAACTGCAAACTGGTTTCTTCCTCATGGGATCTGTCATGAAACAAAAATTTGACAGTTGTATCCAGTATTAGTTGAATGCTTGTCCCGTCCATGTCAAGAGGTGTGCTGTGAATAGGACTAGCATTGACTTGACCTGACTTGATTAACGGATGGTTCTGGCACTAGATATAAGAAGCCTGTGGAGGAAGCTGAATGGTAGGAGAGCTTTGGTAGAACATGGTCAGGAGCCTTACTTTGCTTCCTCCCCTCAAAACTCTTCTCTTTTTTTGCCTTTGGAGAGCCATATTTTTGAAGCCCACCAAAGATTTAGAAGGCAAAGTGTGGACTTCAGCAGAAATAGTATTGGCATCATCCTTCTGCTAAACATTACAAGGTAGTAAACGAGATTTTCAGTTCTTCAGGCTGGGTGTTAAACAAAACCGAGACACCAGGAAAGAAAAGAGGTGAGACAGAGGCCCAGCCAGTCTTTAAAAGGAAGATTTGTGAAGGCTTACAGTGCAAGTCTATATGGCCCTACTCAGAGGTATGCTCCACTAAGTTCAGGGGGGATCTAACTTCTAGGTGAATTTTTATACCTCCGCAGTTTAGGGCTTCTGTACAGGAGGCATTTAAGCCAGTGCTTTACCAAGCTGTCCTCTGCTTTCTTTCCAAGTATGCAAGGTTTTCCCTCTCCACCTCTGAATATGCTGCCTGCAACAGACGCACGCAAGAGCTTGTCACGTCACGACAGTCCAGACCTCTTGAGCTGTTTCAGGCTGTCACCCAAGGGCTAAAAAAGCCCCATCCGGTCTAGCTAGGGTGGAACTGAGGTGTAATGCAGAGCACACGGGAGCACTGTGGTGCAAAAATGGAGCGTGAGCTTCATCCAACATCTCTGTAGCAAATAATTAGATCGCCCAGGGCAATACTGCATTATCCACACTGTAGGATAAAAAAGCTGTGGAAACGGCTGGACGACGTGGGAGGCGCCTGGAGAGAACAACTGGGCGGTGTGAAGAACCTGTGGACTCCCCTGAAGGGGGGATCACAAACGCACAAAAAGGGTCTCATGTACAAAAGCTGGGAATTAGATGAAGCTGCAAAGCAGAAAGATCTCAGCATGGCCTGCAGAAGCGTGGGAAGGATAGCTGTATTTCGTTGCCCCTGCACCGCATGCGAATATGACTGAGAGCCAATAAATCTGATTGCATCCCGATCGCAGAGAGTTCCCGTGACAGAAGTGGCCGAATAGTTTACAGAGTTCCAAAGCAGGGCAGTTCCTCTTTTCACACCGAAATGTTCCACCTGTTTGCGTCTGGGGTAGGAGACCAAATGCACTCATATTTCATGGACTATGTTTGGCAGTGATGGCAGGGAAGGAGAGCTGACTTGCTGCTGATGAAACCAGAGCATTTTGAAGGAGGAAATCGAGTACCTGTTATAATATTACTGATCCCTTTAGTGGATTTCTCAGAGCTGCATTTGTTTGGCTCAAATTTAGGGAGCAGGCAGAAAGAGCGGGGTAATAGCCTGGCTTTACCCACTGAGTGTTTGTGTGTTAAAAAGAGAGAACTGACAAAAGCTGCCATGGAAATAACATTTCTTTATATCTTTATCCAAATGTAATGGGCTGTAAAGGGATCCGCATGGCTTTCCTTTAATATTATTTCTTTGTTCTGTTGAAAACACATCAAGTTTCCAGGTTAGAAATTAGGTCTCTCTGTTTCTGAGCAACGTATTATACAATATAGCAGCAGAATCAGTCCTTCAAAGGAAATAAATTATCTGTGTTCAGTGACATGTTCCATCTCTTTTTATTCCTCATCTTCTTCTTTTGCAACGCACTTCCTTCCTTCCTAAATCATTTTTGTGGCCTTGGAGATTGCTTATGCAGTGCGAGGTTTGCACCCTCATGCTGTGCTTCTTTAAAGAGCCAGGAGACAGCATGTTTTGGAAGTGGTTTGTAGAGCCAAGAAGCCGTGGGGGAGAGTGAATTAGTCCTTGTTCTGCCTACAATTTATCTTCCCCCAGTTGCTCCAAGTTGCTTCCCCACCTCATGAGCAGTGATGGGCATCTCATGGCCCATCTGATGCTGTGGACCACAGTTCCCATGATGCTTTGCCACTGGGGCCATGCAGGCTAGGGCTGTTGGGAGTTATAGGTCAAAGTAATATATAAAAATAGTGCAGTGTCCGTATCAAAGATGTCTACTGTACTTCCTTCCTAAAATGCTCCAAAAGGCTCAACAAAAGGAAAATATGCCACAGTCCTAAAACATGAATGGTTTCCTAGAAGGAGATTCAGCTGTGTCTCATGGTCTTCCTACTGGGTAAATGAGTGACCTTAATAAAAGCAAAGCAGATAAAAGCAAATCAATAAGTCAACCGATATTCATCTGCAGGCTAGTCTGTCTGCCTGCTAAATATAGAACATTTTCAGATGGTATCTAAAGGCGTTTAAAGAGATTTCTGAACCGGATCTCCCAGGTTTGATATTGTGGACTGTCTCGGAAAATGCCCTGTCGCATCTCAGCTGGGGTAACCTGACGATTTATTTAGGAAGTCGTGTTTTGTTTTATTTTTGTCTTACTGTTAAACCATCCCAAGACTATGGTAAGGGATGGTCTAAAAAGGTTTTACATAAATAAATAAATGGTTTAGGAAGGAGACCCTTTTCACCGAAAGTTTGGATTTATATGGGAAGATGATCCTTCAGGATCCCGTGCCTTTGGGGAGTTAAGGGCGTTGTTCTCCACATCTTCAATGGTGTTTCCTTCTGGGCAGACCTAGGATTGCACTTAAAGGACCTTGGATTCCACCCAGAAATGGAATCGAAGACAATAATGTGACACGTCTCCGTGTTTACTGTAAGAGCCCCAGATGTTTCAAGTGCCATTTTGGGGGGAGGTTGGCTTACCTTCGGCTAGTCCACGCTCTCCAAAGAGGGCCACCAGTGCTCTCTTTCAGTTAGGTGGGAAAGCATTTGGGAAAACACCAGGCATCTGGAAATTAACTAGATGTATGCTTTTAGTGTTGCTTTCTCCGTGAATTATTTTATGAACATGCTTTCAAATTGTGCGCCTGTTCTGCTTTTTAGTATAACTTTGGTGCGTGTAAACTATGTTTTTTGTATTAAAAGACAGCATGTTAATGTGGTTGTTCATTCGATCAGTCATAAAGAGTCATTCATGATCACTCATAAGTGGAATTGATCAAACAAGGGAGGAATTTGGATGGTCCCAGAAATAATCCAATGGTTTTGAATCCAGATTTCTTTGTTGGAGGGCGTTGAGGGTTAAACTACCTTTGGATGGTGGTCTCATCATAACCTTGAATAATAGCCCATGATCTCTAATAGCGCATGACATGACAAGCTGCGGCGTGGGCCCACTGCAGTTGGTGTACTCAAGATGGTGCCTGCGACACGTGGACCCACCGTGGTTTATCGTGATGTGTGAACCAAATTAGGGATCCTGTCAGTGTGCTGCCCACCCAGCAGCTCGACAGACACCCTGTCTGAGCAGACGCTTCCATGCAATCTAGAGCTTGCCTTGTGTTGCCAAAGTGTATTTCAGATCCACGGACTGGTTGGAGAGCAATGCCGTAGGGGGAAGCAACAGCTGTGGAAGATACATAGAAATATAGAAACACAGAAACAAAGCAAATCAGTAGGGTCCCCCTGGGCCATCTAGTCTGACCCCCAGCTCCAGCCAGCTCTGCCCATGACCTGCCTACCATGTGCATGTCCAGCCAATTCTTGAGCACCCTCACCGATGGGGCCTCAACCCCCTCCTGTGGAACCCCATCATACAATCATAGAATAGTAGAGTTGGAAGGGGGCATGAACACCCCCCTGCTGTTGCAAGTCATACCATCCCACTCAGAGGGCTGCCCAGTTTCTTCTTCAATGTCTCCTGTGTGGGAGATCCCCCCACCTCTTCGGGCCGCCGGTCCCACTGCCGTATTGCTCTGACCGTGAGGAAGCTTCTCCTGATGTCCAGCCTGAATCTGGGTTGTCGCAACTTGAGCTGATTCTTCCGTGTCCTGCCCTCTGGCATCAGCAAGAAGAGAGCTTGACCTTCCTCTTTGTGACAGCCTTTGAGGTACTTCTAGAGGGACATCCTGTGTCTCTCTCCCACCCCCGTCCCTCCTCATTCCATACCCTCGGGGTCCTAACCATCAGGAAGTACTTCCTGGCATCTCACTTGAGTCTCGGTCCCCTGAGCTTTGCTCCATTGGAACACACCCTGCCCTCCTCTGCAGGGGAAAACAGCCCTTGACCCACCGCCATGCATTACAAGGATTGCACCTTACAGACCCTCCAGAAACATTCAGGAAGCAGGGACGGAGGGAGAAACAAGCCCCTGCAAGCTGCACAGGGCCTGCTTATCTGTTGGAGACTCACAGGTGAGCAAGCAAGCAAACAACCAGCCAGCGTGGCTTATTGCGATGTGCAAACTTGCCCTTTGTCTTCTCAGGGACACTTTCAGCTCCAGCTTCTTCAGCCCTTCACCCCGTCCTTTGGAGGGATTCTTGGAAAGCCAGACACTTGAGACTGAAAATAGAATTTTAATCATTAGCATTTGCCCAACAGTGTAAAGTAGCCAGGCTTGATGAAAATACTATGCTATGCTAGTCGTGAAGTCATGTCTGACCCATCGCGACCCCATGGACAACATTCCTCCAGGCCTTCCTGTCCTCCACCATCCCCCATAGTCCGCTCAAGCTCACACCGACTGCCCCAGTGACTCCATCCAGCCACCTCATCCTCTGCCGTCCCCTCCTTCTTTTGCCATCTATTGTTCCCAGCATCAGGCTCTTCTCCAGGGAGTCCTTCCTTCTCATTAGGTGGCCAAAGTATTTGAGTTTCATCTTCAGTGTCTGGCCTTCTAAAGAGCAGTCAGGGTTGATCTCCTCTAGGACTGACCGGTTTGATCGCCTTGCAGTCCAAGGGACTCGCAGGAGTCTCCTCCAGCACCACAATTCAAAGGCCTCAATCCTTTGGCACTCAGCCTTCCTTATGGTCCAGCTTTCACAGCCATACATTGCAACTGGGAAAACCATTGCCTTGACTATATGCACTTTTGTTGGCAGGGTGATGTCTCTGCTTTTTAGTATGCTGTCTAGATTTGCCATAGCTTTCCTCCCCAGGAGCAAGCATCTTTTAATTTCTTGGCTGCAGTCCCCGTCTGTGGTGATCTTGGAGCCCAGAAAAATAAAATCTTTCACTACCTCCATTTCTTCCCCATCTATTTGCCAGGAGGTGATAGGACCGGATGCCATAATCTTAGTTTTCTTAATGTGATACAAATAGAGTTAGATAAAAATAGAAACTCCATGTAATTCTGCCTAGTGCTCTTTTGTGAATCACCCTTAATTCTGCAGCATGTGTTAACCTTAAAGATGTCTACTACCGAAATAATTATAGGCCCATGGTGATCCCTAAAGTTGCTGGCTTGTGAATCAACATACACATATGCACAAGGCCCAAGATTTCCAGGAAATTCTTTTAAATTCCCCAAGGGGAGGGAGGGACGGAGTGGTCTATATTCTATGGAACATTTAGGTTGGTATCAGAAAAAGTCTGCATGTCAAATCCAGTTGTTGTTCATGGATCGCTTCTCCCTAGATTAGCCTGAATGCTGGGATAAGAAAGCAATTCCAACGAACAATGTCATTTCTTATTTGGTCTTCAGCATCCTCACCCTACCCCCATGTCAGTTTTTCTTCACATACAAAACTTAGTACTCAATATTTGAAAGAGACACCAAACTATTCCATTGCGTGTTTCTTAGTTGTTTAGTATTTGAGACTACAAAGCTAAAAATCTTAGCTATTGGCAACTACTTCATTCTAGCTTGGAAAAGCGTTTCCATGTGTTTTAGCATATTTGTGCATGGTTTAAGCATTGCATGGCTTAAACTGTCTTTAACTATCAGAAATTTTGCACAAACACTACACAACTATCCATGCCTCTTCAAAGCAATGGCTTGCTGGTGTACCACACTGAACTTTGCGGGTCTTTGTCCAATTGCAGAAAACATTCCTGATAATTTTAAACAAGACAGTCTCTTTTTTCAGGACCTTTTAAAAGAGATTAAGTCCATTTCTGTTGCAAAGGCATCCTGAGTACAGACCTTTGCTATGTACCCGTGAAGCACCTCAATGGATCTTGCATACTGCAGGAAAAAAAAGCAAATCCCCAAAAACATAGAAATCACACAAGCCTGGTCATCATACCCTCGCTAGAACATTTGAGGATTCATAGAGGGTTAACAAACTTTTTCTGTGCGCATGAAGAATGCAATTCTGCAAGCATCAGCCCCATTTTAAACAAACCAGGGTTACTTACTCTGAATCGCATTACACGTTCAGTGTACCCAAGAGAGCTTTAGGACTGTGCTTCAAATATAGCAGCTTGTCCCGCACACCTCACAACAAACTTCTTCTGAAACAGAGGAGGCTGGAGGGGAAAGCAGGTGTTGGGATGACGATGTGCTTCTTCGGATCACATAAAGAAACCCGCTAGGCACACGTGAAGGAGCCAGGGTAATTTCAGCAAATATATGTTCAGAAGGTTTTTAAAATGACTGTGCTTTCTTTCCGGCGCAGGTGTCGTTTTTCTTATTCATCATTTTCGTGGTCTACACCATGCTGCCCTTCAGCATGCAGGATGCGGTGATTGCCGGGGTGCTAACTTCTGTGTCACACACGGTGGTGCTCAGCGTCTGCTTGTCATCCACAGATGTCATCAAGGAGCAGTTGGTTTGGCAGGTATGTTCTGAGCATCAGGTGTCATTAGGTACAGGACGCTTTGATAATTATTCCAGGCAGCAAATAGAACCGGTCTGCGGTTAGGAATATGATTGAGCTTGAAACTCAGTAGGAGCTCTATATGCATTGGAATTCTTGTGTTTATGCAGGAAATGCTGGATTTGAGTGACTTGGTGTAGTTCAAGTTTTTTTAAAAAAAATGTGAATGCTGAAGAATAATGTTCAGGTTGTGGGCTTCTGCAAAATTTCCAGCATGTATTACTTATTGTTACATTTATATCCCACCTTTCCTTCAAGGAGCCCAAGGTGGTGTGCCTGATCTTCTAATCCATTTTATCCCCCAAAAAACCGTGTGAGGTAGGTTAGGGTGGAAGTCAGTGCCTTAAAACCCACAGTGGGCGTTGAGTTGTCCCAACTCAGCACTGTTCCCAAGGATGCATTTATAAACTAACCTGGGATGACGTGGAAACCAGCCCAGATGCTTAGATCATCGATGGAGGTCCTTCTCCGTGAGTCACCTTTCAAATAAGTAAAGAGGATGGCTGTGAGGGGAAGGGCCTTCCAGGCAGTGGCACCCCACTTATGGATTCAGCTCCAACATGGCCCCCGTGCTATATATATTTCCGCACCAAGTTGCAACCTTTTTATTTCCATGCCACTTTAACTTTGAATTTGGTTTTATACTGGCTTTTAAGCTTGCTATTGGTACATGAGGAATAGTTGTTTGAGGGTCAACTATTATTATATATCGTCTTCTTTATTGTTGAGTTGTACCTGCCAGTTGAATCTTATTGACAGACTTGTTCATTTCAACAGGCATGTCCATTCTAAACCTGTTTTGAAATGGCATGTTACACTGTACTTTGTTTTGAACGGCATTTTATACACCTTTTGGAGAATGTTGCGCTAATGGGTATAGACATACCTAAATAAACAAACAAACCTAGCTACACTCGGCTTGTTGTAGGATGTCACAAACTCATTGCGGCTTCATGTGTTGTCCGAGCCCAGATGACACGCTAGCTGCAGCTGAGCCCAAAATCATAGGAGTCCCTTGGCCAGAACTGCAGAAAAGCGTTGCCACGGATTCCAGCTGGAGAGAGCGGACAAGATGCTGCTCCCATCAGCTCCCGGGAAGGGCTTGCTGATGCTGGAGGACTGCACTGGCAGGAGCATGGGGGAAGCCAGTGGTGCAGCTGCTTGCACATCTGGTTCAGCAAGGCCAAGCAGCTGCATCCCTCTGTCTGTCACCACCAAGATTTAAGAAAGATGCAGGTAACTAGAAAGGGTCCAGCGGAGGGCAACCAAAATGATCCAGGCTTTGGAAACACTGGCCTGTGAGGAGAAACTGAGAGAGCTGGGCATGTTCAGCCTTGAGAAGAAAAGACTGAGGGGGGACGTGGCATCCCTCTAGAAGTGCCTCCAAGGCTGCCACAAAGAGAAAGGTCAAGATCTCTTCTTGCCAGAGTGTAGGACATGGAATAATCAATTCAAGTTGCGGCAACCCAGATTCAGGCGGGACATCAGGAAAAGCTTCCTCACAGTCAGAGCAATATAGCAGTAGAAGCAGCTGCCTGGAGAGGTGGGGGGGCTCTCCCACACTGGAGACATCCAAGAAGAAACTGGGCAGCCCTCTGAGTGGGACGGTGTCACGTGGTGCCCTGCAGCAGCAGGGGGTGGACCAGATGGCCTTCTTGGCCCCTTCCATCTCTGCCATTCTGTGGTTCTATGACTGCAGCGACTGTCCTTCGAATGTGGCGAGCGACAAACCCTGTGCTGACACCCCAGCCCCATTCCCCACACTTTTCCAAGCTTACATCATGACTTCCACCTGTGCCACAGGTAAATTACTTTCAGGTGTGGGTTTGTGCAGACGTGTGTATTCCCACCACATGGACAGTGTTGTGAAAGCAGCGTTTTCGCCAGTGGCACATGCATTTGCGCTGCTGTTGCCTCTGGGCAACAGGTTGCAGGCTTCGAAACTGTGCCAGCCTATCTGGCCAGAGGAATTGTGGGGGGGGATGGAGCCAGTTTGCCTTGCGTTGGTATCTCATGCAGCCTTCAGCACCATGAGATGGTTGTCTTTGCTCGTGGCAGACTCCAGTGATAAAGAGATGAAATGAGAGATGATTAGATTATTATAAGAATGAGAGGTTATTTTGAGATTATTTAGAAGCCGCTTCACAGGGAGGATTTATCATTCTTTTTTCTTTTAGGTCACAAGAATCCAACTTAGATTTGCACGGACAGGTAAAGATGGAGTCCTATGCAAGCTGAGGCCGAAAAGAGTTCACTAGCTCTCAGCATTTTTTGCAAGCTCTGTCCAGGCCTTTTTGTGTGTCTAAACTGGAGTAAGATTGCGACCTAACTTATTTGTGGGCTAGTCACGTTTGTGAACTTAGTTGCAATTGTGCTTTGAACGGTTCCTCCTAGCAGCTACCAATGTTATCCAAGAGTAACTTCCTAGATGCTGGAGGCCATTCCTGGTACCTGGTCCTCTTAGCCTGCATTTGACTAAGGTGTGCCAAAGGGGAAGTGTCTTCAAGTGGCAGATGGCTCCGTGTGGAGGGATAGTCACAGCTTGACCAGGAGGACTTCAGTGTTAACTTTTGCAGTGGGTCATGGAGATCGTTCGGTGCTTTCCCCTTTTTTCCCATATGTATTCTTTTTCCTTGGACAGGACAGGTGGGGGTGTCACTCTGTTCCAAATAACCCAGCAATTTGTGGGTTATTTAATTAACAACTGGCAGCATCATGCCTTGGAAAGCTGGGTTGCTTCCTCCCTGCAGATGCTTGAAGCGAAGTGTTTAATAGGTGCCCATTTTTCTTCTCCATGTGGAAATGAGAAAGAGAAGAGTCATAAAATTTCAGCAGGTGCACCCAACTGAAGTATTTCAATGCTGGAAAAAATAATTCCTGCTTCAAAAGAGAGTGAGAAGGTACCCTTGGAGTTACAGCACTTGATTCAAAACTGACGATGGAACAGCAGAATATTCAAAGCATTAAATCTGACCTGTTTTGGGAACACAATGTGCTATCCGTTCCAAAGGTTTTGCAGCATTTGCATGTATTCTTTTCCTCCCCCTCCTTGTTCTTCTGGAACAAAGAATTCTGGTCCCTCGGTGATCTTTCCTTTGTATGATTAGGGCTTCTCAAGTACTGTTGCTTGCTATAAGACCCATAACTCTTAGCAAAGTGCCAGTAACATCCTCATAAAAGACAGAAAGCACACCTCTTTTGGCTCCCAGGATCCATCATGTCTCTCCCTGCAGATGTCTTAAGTTTCCATGCCACCCAGACCTGTCATTGCCTGAGATTTTCATTCCGGTTCTTGCTTTCCCTTTTTCTTTTAAACACTGGTGACTAGCACATAACCAAAATGCTTCAGGCCGCTTCTTTCAGGGAGATGATGTCTTTGCAGCAAGCGATCTGAGGACAGCAGGTGCTGCCTCCTTTCCCCCTGAATTTTAGGGTTCTGGTTTGGATTTATTGGTTCGCAGGCTGCTGGAGGAACTGCTGTTAACCAACTGTGACAAGAGTTGGGATGTGAAGCCTCTCATGCGCCTACCCGAAGCACAGTATTTTGGTTCTACATGTTTCCACCTATAGGATGATGCTTTGCAGTGGTAAGCTGTGCGATGGAGGCATGGAAACAGCAGGAACAAAATATCAACTTGTTGGTTTTTTTAATGTATATAAATAGATAAATTGAAACCATCTAAAACACCTATCAGACAGAAGCAGTGCCAAAGGACATGCTGAGAAAAGGTTTTGGTCTCAAAGGCTTGGTGGAATAAACGGTATTGACCAGTTTCCAAGAGGAAACGACAGCGGAAGACCAGCAGAACTCTTTGGGGAGGGCATTCTGCATTCGTGGGGCCAGTGCAGGAAAGGCCCCGCTCCTAGGAAGTGATGGCGCAGAATCCAAAGAGGCTGGAAGTTTTAACAAGGTAATACCAGGCCAGACTCGCCAAGGAGTGCCATTGGTTTTATGCAACCCATGATGGCACAAACACAGCTGGTTTTGCTCCAAAGCACCAAAGCACCAGTGGAGGAAATGGGATCACAAGAAAAGAGTCTTTGGCGGTACTGAGTGGGCTTTTAACTTGTGCTTCTTGTGCTGTCCAAGCCTGTTTCCATCACAATCCTTAAAGAATCTTTCCTGCTTTCTAAGTGCCGTGTGCCTCTCATTTGCGGGGAAAATGTTATTTTATTTAATTTTTTAACAACGGACACTTCAGTTACCACATGCATCCAGAAGGAGAGCCACCATCCCACTTATTAGTTATGAAAAATACTGAAGTAATTTTTTTAAAAGCCGAGGTAAGAGCTTGGCTTGTATATGCTGGAGCTTGGGAAAGAAATCTCCCAGGCTTGCTAAGCCAAATGCATTTCTTGACTTTTTAGACCCTCGTGTTTATATTTTTCTTGGTGCATTGTAATCTGCCAGCTGTGGGTAACACTCCACAGAGCTGATGACCTTGGCTGCAGTCCACGAATCCATATAACACAATAAACCTGCTCGGGTTTAAGCTGCCACAATATTTGGATTGCGTTGGGCAGCCAGCACAGCTATTTCCGGGGAAATGTAATATGCTCCTCTTGTGACATTTCCCATGGCATTTCTTACTAGAAAAGGCACTCGAGAGACTTGCCTGAACAAATGCAAAACGTACTTTAGCACAGCTTTGGAAATAAATCTTCGAAGTTATTAGCTTGCAAAAGCTTTCTTGTCCTGCCTGCTCACATTCATCTCTGGATAACCCCCGTGTAGGACTGCCTAAATGAAGGCGAAAGAGAAGAAATGGGGAGAAATTATCTGCCCAATGGCTTCCCTATTTATTTAGTAAGTTTCTGTACTGCCCATTCTCCAAAATGACTCTCTGGGCAGTTTACAAAGAGATAATAACAGCATATGCAATAAAATGATAGTATTAAATCTAACAAACCTGCAAAGCAATAAAATTACAGCAACGGCGCAGTTCAAAACCCCAAAATAAAAGCCCCCAAACCCCACAACAGCTGCGATTCAGATTAATCTAAGGGCACAGTCGCAGTAAAATACAGTAAATATGGTATAGAAAGAGCTCTTAAAAATTACCTTAACTATAAGAATATGGGGCAAATGAAAAGGTCTTTGCCTGGCATCAAAAAGAGTGGAGAGCAGACACCAGGAGAACCTCTCTGGGGAGCTGATTCCTAAATGAGGAAGTCACCACTGGGAAGGCCCTTCTCCTTATAGCTTCCCTCTTAAGTTTCCTTCAGATGGGGCTCTTTGAGAAGGACCACAGATGACAATCTTCTAGTCTGGGTGGACATAATATGGGAAGGAAGGCTTCTTTGGGTAACCTGACCCCCAGCCATTCAGGGTGTTAAATATCAGTGTTAACACGTTATCTATTTGTTGGTTTGTTTCATGGGTTTATATGCTGCTACAATAGCCCATGTCTGGGTTCTCCGTGAGATTCACATTATAAAACAACCCATCATGCTAAAATCAATGACATTAAAACAGCATATTCAAAACACATCAACCATCCAATCCAAATCTAATATATGAAATTAAAATATAATAGTGGTAAAAGCCTTTAGTGGCATGACATTAAAATATAATATCAACATTAAAGAAAGAATTTAAATGAAAATCTACTGAAACCAACATGGGGTCAAGTGTATCTGTATTATGATAATATATATTAGATATTAGATAATAGATAATATATTTTATCTGTATTATGTTTTATTTTATTTATGTAAGCCGTCCCGAGGCGATGTGATGGGACGGCATACAAATGCTCTAAATAAATAAATAATAAGTTTTACACCAAATAGCCGTGAAAATCCATTGTTAAAATAACCAGCGGAAAGGTGAGTCTCTGCCTGGTGCCAGAATGATAGAGTCAGTGCTAGGCGTCCTTCCGAGGGGAAGCCCTTTTTCTACCCAGAATCCCCCACAGCTCCCTAGAGATGGATTCTTATGAAGGACTTCCCGTCTTGATCTTAGCAGAAAGGTAGGGAGACGATCCTTTTGGTACTCAGAACCAAACTGTTCTTGGTGTCTTATGTAGGTACAAGCACTTTAACTCAGACCCAGACTTCCACGGATAGCCGATGTCGATGATATACAACTGGTCTGATATGGGCCCACAAACTAGTTCTCGTTAACAATCCCTTGGCCCTGTGCTGAAGCAGCTGGAGTGCCCAGACTGTCTTCAAAGGCAGCCCCATGTAACATGTGTTAAAATAATCCCAACAAGAGGTTGCCAGAGCATGGATTACTGCTGCTAGATTTTGCCCATGTCTAACCTGGTAAAAGGTACCCTGGGCTATTGAATCCACCTGGAGTGACAATGCAGGATCCAGAAGCAACCCCAGACCTCGGACCTTGTCCTTTAGGGGGAGTCCAACCCCCTCCAGGAGCAGTGCAATATCACCCATCTGGACAGAAGATTCCCCCATCAGCCACAGCTCTGTTTTGTCTGGATTAGCCTCTGTTGGCCCTCATCCAGCCCGGACCCAGGCTCAGGTCCGGGATGGCCACTGCCTTTCTTGGCATGACTTGATTCACTTGACTTTTCCAACTCCACTCTTACTCGCTGGTAGTATCCAGGCGCATGGCGATTCACAAATTTGAATCGTCGCCTAAGTGTTTGTCGGACAAAAAGCTTCATCTGATCACTGGGGGAAAGGAGATGGTTTAATTACGTTGTTCAGCAGACGCTGATGTTTCTTAGCCTTGCAGAAGCTATTTTAGACTGTGAGCAAGGTCTGAGCATTTTAAAAAACACTTCCGACACTATTTCCAAGCTCCAGGTACAAGGGGGGGTGGGGGGGGGAGAATTGCACTGGTTGTATCCCTCTTCGTGTTTTGACCTACAGGAAAAGATGATGCAAATTGGAGGGCCACAGTTTTCCTGTCGAAGAAAGGATGGCGCATTTGATCTGGTTTGTTGTGATCTGGGAAGGCTGCTTGGTTTTCCACATTTTGTTGGGAAGGCTGCTTGGTTTTCCACATTTTGTTGGGAAGGCTGCTTGGTTTTCCACAATTCCTCAGCTGTGTGCCCCGAGACCACTGGAGAACTGCAAGAAATAAATAAGCAAGGTTTCTATAAGCTCAGGGCACCCCAGGCTTTGGTGATTCACTGCTCTCAGCTTGCAGGCATTCTTCGCAGCCTTGAATTGGATCCCTCAATCACCCCCAAGGCAGCTCCGGGAGAATTAGCCTTTCAAAGAGGAGGCTGTCTGTTGCCCATCTGCATGAGTTCCTGCTCTGCCTGTGCTGCCTTCAAGGCAGAAGGCCGGCACGCATCAGCAATGCAGAAACAGTATGGGGGGTGGGGGCGCTTGAGGATGGGAGTTCTTGGTCTTAAGCGGTCGGTTAAGCGGTCAGTCGAAGGTCTAAGCAAGGTGCTACCCACTGGGAGAGGATGTTTGTGCGCATCCTTTCTATTTGCAGGATAGGGGCAAGGGAAAGAATCTAGGTGAGGCCTGTGGCACTGGGAGTCTTGGGAACTGTGGGTGCTTCCGTCTCCAGAGCAAATGCAGCTTTGCCTTCTTGGGAAAGGTTAAAACCTTCCCATAGCACCATCCAGAACACCCTCCAGTTCACTAATACATTATGTTAAAAACCACATGACAGCTAAGCTACCTGTGGGAATGAGGCGCTGTATACAAATAAAAGATTAAAACTAAATCTTTGATGAATGGTGTGTCCAGCTTGCTCTTAAGAGCAATTCTTTTCAGTTTTAGGGAGAAAAAATGTAGGCTGCATCTATCCTAAATCTGAAAAACACTGACTTAAAAGAAATTAGGCGAATATTCCAAAGGTTCGTGACGGAGAGCTTAGATATATGAACCTAAATACAAGCTGCCTGCATGTTTATAGGAAAGCGTCAGGACACGATCCTCCAGCTGTTTAGAAAGAAAAAAGCCCCACAACTTCCAGGAAGGGGCACTGTGGAAATGCACGTTCTCTCGTGGTGATGGCGCAAAGTTCGGCATCTTTGCGCTGGCTGATCAGAACACTGGAGCGCGGGTGCAAGATCACTTCCGATGGAGCAGTTTGGCAGGATACCCTTTGCCACTTCTAATCTTCCTAAGGGAAAGGGCCAGAGTTTTAGGCTTGGAAAGCGCCTGGAATATTCCTGTGAAGGTCAAAAGCCTGGCAAGAGTTTGCTTGCTAATTTATTTACATATACAAGGTTTTCTGTACCGTCCTCTGTGGCCAATTTGACTCTCAAAGCAGTTTGCAAGATTAAAAATACAATATAAAGATAAAACGGCAATGGAACAACAATAATACATTTCAATGGCGATAGACTTCGGCACTTCAGCACCTGAGAACAACCAACAAAAGCAAAAAACAAAGTAAATAGCAAACATAATCAACTAAATTTACAGTTAAACCAACAGTGACCCAGCACAATATATAAAACGGGTATAATAATTTTTAAAATTCATCACTTCGTTAAAGTACTGGGAGAACAAAAATGTTTTTGCCTGGTGTCTGGGAACAAATTCCACAAATGGGATGCCACAACCAAGAAGACCGTTCGCTCGGTGGTTCCCAGAGGAGAACCTCAGGAGATGATGGTAAGATCTGGGGAGGTCTGTCTGGCAGGAGACATGCTCATGAATGATTGAGGTCTGGCTTTCACGGACTGGGTCTTCCTCATTTCCAGTACGCCCTTCTTTTGTATGCCTGGCCGGGACATCCAGGAATGGCCCACAATGTCCTCTTTCCCCCACTATTTTTATTGAATTTATTGCAAATTTCAACCAAACTAAAGAAAAAGCCACCAACGAATGCAACTACATAAATCTGAACATATCAATTCCAGTTAATATATATGGTACACACATGCATATACATTCATACATATTTACAAAAATGTAACAGTCTTTTAAGAGAAAACTTCAAGGGCAGACCAGTTGGTGGTATGTAAGTGTGTGACTTTGTGAGCAGAAACCATTATTAGATCTTTGATCCATTGCCTTCTAGGAACTGAGTGTTTAGCCTTCCAATTCAGTTTCTTTGTGCTAACTTCCAAGAAGCAGTAGATAAATTCAGAGGACAGATGCGTCAGTAAATATTAAAGAGTGTTAGTCCAGCGTTTCCATCTGTCCTTCAAGTATAAATATAAAATATAAGTATCAATATCAATATAGAATTCATCAATCTAGAACTTTGAAGGCACTGCTGAAGACAGATGAGTTTTGTTGCTTCTCCCCTGGAGAACCACTAAGCATGATCCACGGGAGAACCTTAAGTAAACAGTGCCATGGACAAGAGATGACAGAGGGGTTCGTTGGGGGCACATTTGCTTCCCCTTCAGGAAGTGAAGTGCTCCTGAATTTTGGCCAAGTTTGACAAGGTGTGTTTTTGGGGAAGGAACGACAAATGGAAACGGAACGTTCCCCAGGTCGTTCCAGGCCACACCTGATGGATTATTAAGTGGATTCTGCATCGTGTGATTCTCTCCCTCCTCACTCGTTTCTCCCACTGTTATCCGCCGCACCTGAAATTCGCTCCCACGCTGGATAGCAAGAAGAGCTCCTGCAACAGCTGCTGCTCTTATTTATTTATCTATCGATCATTTCATTTTTATACCACCCAATAGCCAAGGCTCTCCAGCGTCTAACAAAAGTTCAAAGCATGCCAACAATGAAAATGAACCTAAAACGACAAAAGCACAGCAGCTGCAATTGAATCAGCAGAGAAGCATAGCAGTGGTACAGAATAAAATGCAGTATATAAAAACAAACTTTAGGCATTAAACTCTTAAGGTACTGGGAAAATAAAAAAGGTCTTCACCTGGAGCCGAAAAGAATGCAATGTAGGTGCCAGGCGCATCTCTGTGGGGAGCGCATTTCACAACTGGGGTGCCACAACTGAGAAGGCCCTTCTCCTGAGAGCCACCACCCTCGCTTCCAATGGAGGAGGCTCCAGAGAACGACCTTTGAAGATGACCTCAGGCTTCAGACAAGCTTTGTGGTAGCTGCTTACTAGGACCATGGAAACCATGATACGGGGTCCAGACAACCGGAGAAGCCACAGTGGAGCATGGAATCCACAGAGCAGGGTGCTGTCTCTTATTATGGTTTCTTAAATCCAAACATACCATGCTGAAACACCACAATAGAGTCACAAAGCTTGTTCCTCACTATTTCATCTTAACTGCAGTAAGCGTTATAATGGAGGATTTACTGCAGTCCCGTATCCGTACGCACTAACTATCCCAAAGTACAGAAGAGCATTTATTCTTGCTGGTTTTAATGTGCTACCGTCTGCACTATTAAAATGATGATGTACCAAGACTGCGGTCAGTGAATGGGTGGAACAGTAGAAACGTGGGGTGTGTTTTCCTGTATTGCAGCTTTTACAGGGAATACACAGAGACATTGATTAAACTATTAATAACAGGTCTTTATGGGAATAATTCTTACACACGGCTATCTGTTAAGGGATACATCCTCTTAGGCTGCTGGAAATGTTGCCAATTTTTTTAATGGCTGTAGGGCAGATTGGGAAAATGTGGTCACATGCTTGAGTGAAAATATTGTACTAATTGTATTTGTTTTAAGCATCCTTTAATTCCTCTACTGCTATTTTATCTGCTTATTGATCTTCCTGGTCTAAAATAAAAACAACAGCACAACAAGGTTCAGGTGACATGGCCCTGACAAGAAACAATTGTGGCTTGTTGTGTCAATCAAACCCACTCAGTAAGTGACACAATTCCTATTCCTGAAATGAAAGGGTTCTGTGTTGAAAAAAATGCTAAAGCAGCAGCTAGTCAGGGAAGCAAATGCTTGCAAACATCTGAAGGTCTTTTGGAGAACGTTTTGGACCGGGGATACTATTTTTCTCATCAAAACTGTTTGACTCAGAGCATTTATCACAGCCCGGGCACAGAACAGTTTGATTCAAAGTGGTACCGAAGGAAGGTAATAGCTCTGTTTGCTTTGGCTTGTTCCAAATACTTCTGTATCCCAAGGATGTATGATGTATCGGCATCCGAAACAGCATGGCAGAATGAAGTGCTGTTTGTAGAAAGGAGGCAAACTTTTTAAACGCTTGAGTCATGAACAATTCGGCATATGTTCATTTATTTTAAAGACTGAATTCTCCTATAATCTAAACTATTCAATCTATGCTCCTTTTGCAGTTTGTCACCTTGCAAACAAGGTTTTAAAAAGCTGCATAATTTGCCAACATGAAGCCCATGTATTTTAATAAATGGGCACATTTTACCTTTTAAGAGTTGCCCAAGGAACAAACACATGGTGCTTCATCTCGTCTTGCTTTTAAATGGGAAAGAGTGTACTAGGCCAGCACTTGGCCTCCGGAGCAATCTTGCTTTGCAACGCACATAAACTGAAGGAAATGCAGCAAGCTGGTAAGGTGCAGCGTTCCCAGATATTGCTGCTTTGAGGTTGTCTTTGCAAGTCCAAGTTTCTGAGTGCATAAAAGCCTTGCAAGATCTCATCATTTGTGTCTGACACCGTCCTTGTTTTCCTTTCAGTGCCAGGTCAAAACTGTTTTATTTACCTGACATTTTAATAATCAACTAAAGATTGGTGTTAATATTGCTTTTATTGATGTTTTCAAGCTGCAATTGTAGGCATATTGCTGCTTGTTATTGCCTTGTTGAGGTGGCGGCTTCCATGCATTCTGCTTTTATTGCTGCTCATGCTTTTGTTCTGGGCTGTACCCTGAGCACCACCCAGAGGTCCCCATGGGGCTGTGGGGTGATTTATAAATGCAATTAATAATAACAAAATAGTAATGCATCTCATTTCAGGACCTACTAAGTGGTGCTGTTCACACATCATGAGGGCAAATCCAGGGTTAATTAACCCGCAGTTTGTGGGGATGTTTGCAGATTGTGGGGAAAACATGGGATTGTTTAGCACCCAAACAACCTGTAGATTTGGACACGCATACTCACAACTTTTCATCAAGCCAACAGGAGGCTGTTTACAGAAAACAGAAGTGGCTTGCGGGTGGCACAAATGTCCACAGATTGTGGTGAAATAAACCATGGTTGTTTTCACAATGTGTGAACTGGGCCCGTGTCATTAATGTATATTTTCATCTCCAAAGAAAGTAAGAGTTATAATTTCAAACGGGTATGAGAGAGCCGTTCAAGTGTTTTGTTTGGGAAGCTCGGGGTCCTTTTTCTTCTCGGCAAACATCGACATAGGTGCTGCATTAAACAAAGTCCCTCGGGCACAGACATGCATAGAAATATGTTATCATTGTGACGATGGTTGAGCTCCAGCAGAAAAGGCAACTGCAGAGGGGAGGATGGGAAAGATGGCTCCCCGTCCAGTGACTGGCACGCTGCCTGTTCCACTGACCTGTTCCTTGCTGCACCAAAAGCCACACCTTCTCTGTTCTGCTCTCCAATACCTGATTCACAAAGAGGAAGGCTGAGATCTCCTCTTGCTGATGCCAGAGTGCAGGACACGGAAGAATCAGCTCAAGTTGCGACAACCCAGATTCAGGCTGGACACCAGGAAAAGCTTCCTCACGGTCAGAGCAATATGGCAGTGGGACCAGCTGCCTGGAGAGGTGGGGGGGCTCTCCCACATGGGAGACACTCAAAAACAAACTGGGCAGCCCTCTGAGTGGGATGGTGCGACTTGGTGTCCTACCAAGGGGTTGGATTGGACGACCGTCATGGCCCCTTCCTACTTGACTATTCTATGGTTCTGTGATTTCTGGTAAGAGAAGCTCCAGAACAGGGGTACTTCCAGTCACTCCCTGCATTATCAAGCCAAAGAAGCCTCTTTCTTTTCCCCCTGGAATTCCGGACTTCTGCAGCAGATGTTCTGTGGCAAGAAAGGGGGTGCAAGAAACAGCAGGGAAAGACGGGGAAGTACAAATGGGAGCAGAAACTGGAGAAAATCAGCTCTTCTTGAGCGAAGCAGGGCAACTGGATAATAACACATCCATCTAGAAAATCTCCCAGCTCTCAAAATATCACACGAGAAAACTTCTTGAATGTGCTGTGTGTGCAGCTGCAAGTTGTGTGTGTATTTTGGAATACTCTTGCGCTGAATCCCATTCGCACAGAAAACCAGCATGTCAGGGGAGTAACAGAGGTGTAATCTTGTACCGTAGATGTTTGGCTTGTTCGTTAAAAGCTGGAGGCAGTAGTCATGAAGTCTGATATGGCAGGCTCTGGGAACAATTTTACCAGTTTGTTTTTTTTAAATTAGTAACAATTTTACTAATATGGCTAGCTGTTTCCAGGTTCTGAATCCAGCTGCCCCCTTTCTCCTGATCTTAAAATTTAACCAGCCAGCCCTCATACACAGCAGGAGTTAGGGATTCCTGGACATTTTTTGTAACTTTCAGGGTTGCACATACAGGAGAAAGAAGTGGCGTTTTCCTAAGATGGAAGAATAGACTTCTCTGCTTAAGGTCCTTTTTGGTTTCTTTTGCACTGACTTTTCAATTGCCCACCATTTTGACATTCCCACAACACTTGACATAGGGTTGTGGGAATGTGCAAACAGGTTTCTCGGTTGTTGCGGAGTGCCCAGATGCTGCCCAGCACTGAGCCCCAGCAATTGTCCAGAGATTCTAAGCACCACTGACCTTATTATCACATTGGTCTTATAAAATCCAGAAAATCATGTCTAAAGCCACTTTTCCACGTCGGCACCCTTCTTCCTAGCAGGCAGGTTTTCTGCACGCAGGGATTTTTCTTCACTGAAGTATTCCTGGTATCACACGATGATCTCTACAATCGCTGGAACCCTCTGAAATGCAATTTTGCATTAAAAGCTAAGGAGGAAGGAACAACACAAAGAATCAGTAGTCAATATCCGAGAGAGGGATTTGTTTGGCAAGATAAATCACCCCTCAAAAACAAATACTGTGTTCTAATGTTCACTTCGTGAGGTCTAAAACACAGATTTTGTAACAGAGGTGGTGAAGATGCAGGAAACTATACAATGTGACTGAAAGCAAAAGTGGTTTAAGTAAGAGCCGCGGACACCTGAGTGAGGCTTGGTGTGTTTCATTGGTCTTGCAGATCCTGGCAAATGGGATCATCTTCATCTGTGGGAACCTCGCCGGGGCTTACCACAAGCAGCTCATGGAACTTGCCCTGCAACAGACCTACCAAGACACCTGCAGTTGCATCAAATCCCGCATCAAGTTGGAGTTTGAGAAACGCCAGCAGGTAAGGTTCTTCTCGGCATCTCGCGGACCCTTTCCTCCCATTCGGTGGTGCTTCTCTTGCTGGACGTGCCAATGTAACTCTGGATCAGACAGAAGCAGGGAAAGTTCTCCAGAAGCTTTGTGTTTCTTGTTGCTGTTTCCTCCCAAGTGTAGAAGAGATGGAATGGCTGTCTTAGCGATTGTCTCTCCGCTGACTTTTGTTTCTGATGAGAAAGGGGAAGATGAAAGGGATGTTAGGCTCCAGGCTTCAAAGTTCTCCTTTTGGTGTTGTCTGTCGCTTTGAAACCTCAGGGAGATTATGCCAAGCAGTACAGTGCAGTTCATGGCCCCAAAATAATGTGCAAATATGTGGCAGATGGAAAGATCCCAAGAGAAGTGCTGGGAGAATGTCCTCAGAAAGTCTATCTTTTGTCACAGCAGATTATAGAATTTTTTTTCTGAATTTCTATGGACCCTTCTGATCTTATTCATTTATTTTATTACATTAATGTACTGTCTGATCTCCTGCATACTCTTCAGCAATCGAAGGTCGGGGGTAATTAAAGGCTGCATATGAGGAAGCTGGCAAGCTGGTTAACTGCTTTCCTTTAGAAGTCTTCTTTCTGCTCCATTTCCTTTCCCTTACTCTGACATTATTCTGCCTGGTCTTCTCGCCCATTGGCCTCCTGTTTACCCTCCCCACCAGCACTGGAAATCTTATTCATCTTCTCTCTTTGCTCATACCCTTTCACACCCGTGTTTGGAACCCTAGGTGCACTTCGGCAGAAAAACAGCTGCGACTTCCAACATGCTGAATCCCACATCTGAGGAATCATGGCATAGTCACAGGACTGCTTAATTTGTTGTGAGATGTAACACGGGTGTAAGACTGGGACTGAGAGTGGTGACCCAAGGGGTGCTGAAAGTGAGTTATCCTGTTTCCTGAATTCAGCCATGCCAACAAACCATGATTTGTTAATCGTGAACAACCCACAGTTCACAAGCTAACAATAAACCATGGGTTCTCTTCATGGATTGTTCATGGTTAACAAAACATGGTTTGTCCAACAACACACTAACCCAGGTTTCCACAATAACCCACAATTCAGTGACAACACACACTCATCCTTTAACAGTTGTGTTGTCTGTGACTATGACAGATACCTTATGAAGGCTGCAGTTCTGTTCACATTTACACACTTATTTGTGGGTAAGCCCCAGTGAAACCAATGGGGCTTTTAAGTCAAGATTCACTTCCTTATCTGATTTGCACTCCACCTTGCTATAAAGAAAAATTGTGCTCAGCACAACACTCAGGATCTATAAAATTAGTACTGTGCTGTGGTTTAGAAGAGCAAAATAGAAGTCTGAATTCATAGCATTCCATGCATGCTGTTAAAAATGCTCAAAATAAAGTCTTGAGCTCTTTGGTGACAAATGATGGCAGCTAAAGGATGGCCAGTGAGCCTGGACTGAAAGGAAATGTTCCCTCAACTAGAATAGGTGGTACCATTCTGTGGAGCCCGGTTCTCCTTTGGTCGAGATCAGGGAGGGGGAATCCGAGGATGCGCCGGATGTTGGACTTGGGCTACCGTAACCCCCTGACCATTGGCCAAGGTCTGGCATCCCTGGTCCAGACTTTTCCCATTATGAACGATCGCAAGTGGTGAACAAAGCACAGCTGAGCATAGTAGCAGCAGGAAAAGGCTGCCAAAAATAGCGTTCCAGGCCGTGGCCGAAGGGGAAATCGTAAGCAGAATGGCAGCTGGGATCAGAAGAAATGGCCAAGGCAACTCTTAGCCTCCTCCCTTATCTCGCTTTTTATCCCTCAGGTACTGCCTCGTTTTGGTTTTGTGCTGTAATACAAAAGGGACGTGTGGTTTGTGCAAGTTTGTTTCATTCACTCTTTCTGCGAGAAATGCACTGACATTTCTTTATCAGTACAATGCATACAATAAGCCCTTTGAACACCTATATTTCAACTACCCTATAAAATTGTTTGCCCCACTGATGAACTGTCACAGAAAATAAACTAAGGCAGTTTCAAAGCTTCGGAGCTGAGTTTTGACATTGACGAGCAGTTAGTATAATTACCCTTGTTTTGCATGCTATGACTTATCAGAGGTTTTGAAAGATTCTAGCAGAAGGTGGTGTTAGTATACGAGATTGCTCACTGAACGTCATGTTCAAGGGAGAGGCAAGATCCTAATTATAACGAGCTCAGAAACAAGAGTCAGAAGCTGTGACAGGTTAAATGAACAAGGTAACCGAGTGGGACGGCAGAAGTGTAACTGAAGCGATGCCTTTCCTCGCTGGAAGGAAGCGTGTTTTTACCTGGCCTGATGCAAACCAACTTTAGCAGGAAGATCTTTGTTCTGACAAATCTGGAAGGTGTACATGACGGAGAGAAGCCCGTCAGTAACGAGGGGAATGTTACCGCAGCTGGGTTTGACATACACATTAATTGTCTCTTGCAGCATCTCCTCTTCTGAGCCGCAAGAGGTCCGGGGAGACTGATGGAGATGCAGCGCCGTCCCATATAGATTTTCCTCTTATAGTTTGACCATCACACACTCAGCTGACTTGTGAACTGAAGCAGATGTGTACTGATTATAAACCTTATTAACATTGATTGAGCTCATCAGACTTGCAGTGCCATAAAGTGTCAATGCCTGTAAGACAGGCGGTTGGTTTTGTCTTCCAGAAACGATGGTTTCCCCAGGCAGTTGGGCACGCTGCCTTGTTCTTTTCCCAAGATGGCTGTCTTCAAGAGCAAAACATGGAGAAGAACAGCCGGTTTAATCAGCCAGATGCTGGTTCTTGTTTTCAGCCTGTAGGCATGGGAAATCTCAGCGGGAAATGGAGGGTTGTTCAGCCAGGTTCATGTTGGCTTGGTGCAGTCATTGCTAACTTCCTGCATTTAGGGAGCCGTTTTCATTTCTGGTGGTCTGCTGACGAAATTTGCACATCGTTGTGAATCCTGGGATGCCATCTAAGCCATGCTCTTAATCCTTGCCGCTGTATTGACAAACTGCGGCGCCAGCAGCCCAAGCGATGGCGAGCGTGTCTCTGGCACACCTTCCTTCTCAGCCTTACTCTCTAGCTGTGAAGCACCGGAGCGTGTCTGCAATGCGGGACAAGTTCTCCTTGCAGGAAGTCTGTCTCTCTGCTTGTCTCGTCATGGAACTCCGGCCTTCTGCTGGTGGCCCTTCCCAACCGATTACCTGGGCCATGGAGAGAGTGTTGACCGTTGGCATGGCCCTACATCATACTGCTCCAATTCCCAAGTTAAGGATCGGCTAATATCCTCCTTGCTTTTCTTCCACCTGGTTGCTTGTGCTTATCAATTTGGTCCCAGTCTGTTTATTTCTATGGCATCTTTCCACTTTATTTTTTAAGTGTTCAATTTAAGTAAGTTTATTTAAGTAAGTGTTCAATACTACCAGCGTCAGTAAAATGCAGATTAGTTTCAACATAATTAAAGCATAACCAGAGCAGTTAGAACCCATTGAGAAGTATCCATTCAGAAAAGCTAGTCTGTAAGCACACAAACTTCGCAACCGCGAACCTGACTCGATGAGAATGTCTTCATTTAGGGCAGGGAGACAGTAAAGATGGCCGAAGCATTGCCTTCCTTTCAGAGGGGCCTGCAGGAAGCTCATGACATGGTCCTTCCCTGCAGGGCTGCCAGAGTGACCTCAGAGTCATAGGGCAGAGAGAGAGGGATCTCCCAAACCCCTAGCCTGAAGAGGCTCAGAAGAGAGAGTTTGATGCATCAGTAGCAGGACTGAGATGAAATTAAAAACCTGAATTGTTCCGGGACACCGACTGGTAGGCAGGAACTGGCTTTGTTCTCTCTCGCTCTCGCTCTCTCCGCCATGCAAAGCTGTAGCACAGCTTGGCATGGGTGCAGCCTGCGTTGTCGTGTCCACCATGGATCAAGGAATTAAGTCTGGAAGAAGGACACCATAAAGACCTCTGAGTGGTACTGAAGCTGGAAGGTCACGAACAAACTTGTTTGCATGACATGGACCAGTTTGTCACGTGTTCTTTAATCCACAGCCGCTCGAGGGTGCCCCTTTGCGTATCCAGCCCCTCTCGGGGTGGTTCCGTCAGGCCAACCAGGCAAGTCTGGGTTACGGGAGGGTAAAACAGCCGCGTGTAGTGGTTCTTGTGCTTGTGCAGAGTGCACTGTAGGATATTTTAAAAGTTCTGGATGTGGGGCTGTCTCTCCTGTTCATGCCATTGCTCATCACAAGATGTCGCACTGAAAACAAGCCACAGTGTTCATCGCTCACTAAGCTGCACGGCTGTTGACACCCACATTTGCCGCGGAGGGGTTTTCCCTTTGCCCACCCCCAGAAAGGCTCGGCCCGTCTCCCACAGGGCCTTCACGGCACGGCTTGTCCCTCCTCCCATGGTGGTGATCCCCCCTTTCTTGCCTTGAAAGTCACCTGCATCGCCGTCTTTCTGATGAACTGGTCCAGGTACTTCCTTTATTGAAATAGCTGCCTCCTGCAGCTATTTCGTCATGTATACAGGTTGTGCCTGTACACATGACGAAATTAACTCCAGGTAAGCTCTGTTCAGGACCAAGATTTGGGAGGTGGGATTTTACTGCCCCCTCTTCCAGTTGCCATCCTCAAACTCTCCTCTCTCCACCTCCTCACGAAAAGTTAAAAGAGAAGAATGAGAGACCCTTTGTTTCTACACACCTGTGCTCATCAGGTGGACAGGTGCTCAAGGACAGCCCCCTCCCCCCAAAAAATATGCCTTCAAGGGTAAGGCATGAGCTTTCCACACAGTTCCTTCTTCCAATAAATGTTACTCCTGTGAGCCACCTGTAAAATATCAGTGGCTGGTACAGACGCCAAAGACTGAGGCAGGGAAATGGCATTTCCTTCTGTACTCAGGATCAGGTTCCCTCAGCGTAAGTCCCATTGAATGACAGTCTGAATTCTATTTATATCGCAGGAGCCTTGTTTTGCACAGAAACATAAGGAGAAAGTTAGGTTCATTTTCCGAGGAGCTTAGAGTCTAAATTTGGAAAAGGGGGAGAGATAATGGAGAGAAAGGAAGCATGAGACAAGAATATCCACAAACACAATGCACATCCTTAGGCTTTAGTTTTGTAGATGGAGAGAGTAAAAGAAGAGCATGGGATTTGATGATGATGATGATGATGATGATGATGAGTGCGAGAGAGAGAATGAGAGAGAGAGGCCCCACATTTAGGCTCTACAGGGAGGGCCAGGCAAAAGAGGCAGCGCAAAGGAATGGGCCAAGCGATTTATGCAAACAGAAGATTGTTTGATGGAGGTGGAGGAGATGGCAGAGAAATAATCCTGGATCTGAGAATAACGGGGGAAAGGACTGGAATGTGTTCACTGGGGAATCAGCCTCACCTTTGTCTGCTGAAGCGCTCTGGCAGGAGTGGCAGGACAAAGCCAGCCGAGCAGTTTTCCCGACCAGGTCATTCAGCCAGTGCTGACAAACGAATTAGCGCTGAGGAATGGAAATGTGTTGGCATCGCTGTCTGAAGTGTGTCTTGGTGCTGAGGAAGGGGATGTGTCCGTGGGCTGGAAGATGCCCCTGCCTAATAAGGTGTGGAGAATAAGCTGGTGCATCAAAGGCAATGCCACGCATCCGTTGGAAATGCGGCCTGGTCTTTGTGGCCTGCTAGAGAACGGACACGAAAGCACCGCCTCACAAAGGACCTCGAAGGAAGGCGGGGGGACGGCGAGGCCTCATCCATGCGCACTGCAGCTAAAGCAGGGTTTTGCGGCACCTTGGCTTCTCCGGGCTTACGAGCTGCAGGAAGATGGTTTCTGAAGGCGGAAGATATGCAAGTCTTTCTTTCTGGGTGGGCAACTGCAGCTCTTCGCATTGCCTCTTTCTCTCTCACTGCTCTCTCTTGAGGTGGGAGAAGGGCAAAAGAACCTGGCAAGAGGGTCCTGCCAGACGCCCCGACTGTTGTATTCTTGAGTGCGGTTGCTTCAGCTGTTGGGCAGAATAGCAGTGGAAGGAAGGGAAGGGACGAGGGTGTGCGTGCAAGGGCCATCTCTGGGATCAGCCCCCAGGTGATCGCTCCGGCACGGCGTAATAACTGAGTCCTAGTGTCAGCTGTTGCACGAAGGGTGAATAGATGCTTCTTGGCACAGAGATCGTAACACGAGCAGCCAGAAGGCATCATGCAGCAGCTCCATCTTTTCCTTCTTAGACTAATAAACCCAGGAAGGTCTCAAGAACATCTGGATGCCTCCATAAAGTTCAGGGAAGGATGGAAGGTGAGGGATCCACCTCATCTGGGCCAGCTTTTCTCCAGAGCTGTGTCCAGTGGGGATCCACCTCATCTGGACCAGCTTTTCTCCAGAGCTGTGTCCACTGGGCATCCGGTCTGGTGTAGCTGACTGTCACACAGCATTTTGTTTCTTAGAAGTTCCGGATCCATTTGGCTTAGTCAGTCTTCCGAACCCATTTTTTGGAGAAGACCTGCTAATGTGGCTTAGCTACAAGCAGCCCCGAAAGCCACGAGTGCAAGTGTCGAAAGGAAAATGCGAGCTGCCGTCACGGCTTCCGGCTTGGAGGCGGCATGTTGCAGAGAGAAGGGAGGAGGAGGAGGAGGAAGAGGCTGACCACATGGCAGGACGCGGAGGGGACGAGCAAGACAAGCAGCCGTTGACGCAAGACCTTCTCTGTGGTCCTTGAACTCTGGAGAGCAGCACCCAGCCCATGCCAGTGGCTGCCATCGCTGGCTGGTCCCCGGGAGTCCCGCGTTCGACCCCTGCTTCTGCGTTGCTGTGGGGGATCAAAGTAGAATATGAGCAAGCCTCTTGCTCAGCGCGATGGGAGTCCTTGTCGTCGGAGTCAAGTGGGGGCTGGCGCCTCTCAAGCACCTCCAACATTGCCCAGGGAGCTTTCTCACACGGAGCGCGAGAGTCTGTTTTGGAAGGGACAAGATGTGCGGCCCGGTCTCTGAACTAGTGAGGAGGCACTGGGGGCTAGCCACGCAGCTGGGGGCTCTGTTGCGCTCACCGCCCTGCTTCCCAGTGGTTAGAGCCGCCTGAGGGTGGAGCCAGAAGCCCTGCTGAAAGGGAGGGACTGCAGGGAAGCTTCCGGTTTGGATTCAACTCTTGACATGGGCAGAGGGATCTCTTTCCAGCTTCAGCAAACCTATGTTTCTCTGCAACATAAAAGTTGTTTAAGTGTGTCTTTGCACATGAAAGGACCCTGCTACAGTGTTCTCTTGTGCCTGTCCAGGGGTTGTCTTGAGTTGCTGGGAGCTGAAGGAGCGGGGGAGGCTAGCTCAGCAAGGCCAGTGCGTGGGGGAAAAGGGGCTGGATGCACCCCTGCACAGAGCAGGTGTTGCAGCTCTGCCTGCAGGACGCGCGGGAGCAAATCTCCTTGCTGCTTCCCACGAGGAGCTCGCCATGTTGCACCCTCCCTCGGAGGCGTGAAGTCCAGGCTGGGGGGCTGACTCGCGGGGAGAGGCGCTCGAATGGCCGGCTGGCACCGACAGTGTGCCCTTTGTGCTGTTCTCTTCTTGGTGCGTGCGTTGCATGTGCGGCCAAAGCACAGACCGCCAGGGCCAGACGTAAAGGCAAGCACGTGGATCCGGAGGCAAAAGAATTTCAGCGGTGGGGCAAAGGCCTGTGACCGAGCCCTTAGGATTTCTTTTAAGCAAACAAGACATATTCTGTGTGCGTGCTTACCCACTCCCTCTTCCTCCCCGGCTGCTTTTCCTTCCATGGAGAAACCACAGAGATTAGGAAGCGTTTCCCTGCCGCTCCTTCACTCCAGTCTTCCACAGAAGCATTCAGTCTCTGCTGAATTCTTGAAAAGAAAAAAGACAAGACAAAAAGCATCAGGCAAAAACTACAAACAGCAGTAGGTCATGTGTAGTTTTTCCCCAGCTATGCTTGGGGAAGCATCCTTCTTTCCACCTCTCATCAGGAATATGTTCATGGCTGTGAATATATAAGTAACTTTCCTGAGCAATTTTTTCTTATTTGACAACTGGACCTTTTTATCTTTCCCTTTTCAAACCCAGGAGCGGCTTCTGCTTTCTTTGCTTCCAGCTCACATAGCCATGGAGATGAAAGCTGAGATCATTCAGCGGTTACAGGGACCGAAAGCAGGCCAGCTGGAAAATACAAACAATTTCCATAATTTATATGTCAAAAGGCACACCAATGTAAGGTATTGTTTGGTACTACTCACTTGCCAGTTCTCAGTGCTGATGTGGTTAGTTTACATTGTGGCAAAGTGTTTTCATCACCAATATGCAGATTTTAGAATGCCAGCTTGATCCCTTCCCTTCCGATCCCTTCCGATCCCTTCCCTTCCCTTCCCTTCCCTTCCCTTCCCTTTCTCCCTCCTTCCCTTTCTGTTGGCACAAATGTACAGACATAAAAATGTCATAAGCTGATTTCAAAGATCTGCTAATTTTTTTTTTTAAAAACCCTTTACAAACTTTCTGGCACATTTATTTCGGGAAGAGATCTGAATTTAATTGGGTATTTCACATTTAAAAGCAATCCAGAGGCAGAAATATTGCCTGAACAAACCATCTTACATTTTTTGTGGAAAATATGGGGAATACAGGGTAACTAGCTACATGCCTGCAATCAGCATTGATTAACACAAGCATTTGGGGCTGATTTTCAGTGTGACAAAACCGAGGATGAATTTAAGTTTTGAGGCAATGGGAAGGTATAATTTGAAATGAGGTGGAGCTGAGGCATTGACCTGGTTCAGCCAGGCTTTGGTGCCCTAAGGAAACTTTGTAGGAGCCGAAGGCATTGACGGTCCAAACTAAGAAGTTCAGAGTACTGGTTCCGGAGAGGCAGCCGGGGAGCTTGAAATGGTGCAGGACCTGAGAGACACGGGTGGGAGAGCGGAAGAAAGGCAGGTGTTGCAGAAGTCAACTGAGCATAACGCCCAGATGGCAATTGATTAATCCTGCGTCCCTTTAGCACCCTTTGTGGAGCTACTGAATTGCCCAAGATTGCACGCTTGGCCTTCCCTGCACAGAAATTTTGTGGGCTTGGGCTGGCAGGTGCTTCTGTGCAGACCTCAAGAGAGCTGTGCGCTGTGTGTGTTTGTCGGCTGGGAACCTGTTCCCCTTTTCAGGGAGGAATACTGCCTCCGAGCCCAGGGCTGGGGATTTGGTGGCCACCGAAGCGAAGTCCTCCAACTAGAGGTTGGTGCACTGGGGTTTGTTTCTGTTTACCAAGAACTGTAAAAGTAAAACCATGCAGCATTTTTAAACGGAGAAGAGCATGAATGTGGATTGTTTTACTTGCAGCATTTTGTATGCGGATATTGTGGGATTCACACGCTTGGCTAGTGACTGCTCCCCCGGCGAGCTGGTGCATATGCTGAATGAACTCTTTGGCAAGTTCGACCAGATTGCAAAAGTAGGTATTCCTGAGGGCATTGCCAATGACTAGTGTTTTCGTTCTGTGAGTATCTTTGCTACAATTCCTGATAGCAGTGGCACCAGGATGGGATGGCAGGCCATTGAGCAGGGGTCTGCTGTCCCAGTCCAGTTTTCAACTCCCCTGCTTTCCTCGTAACCCCACAATTACATCTTAGGACCATGGGGAACTGGAAAACCGGTCCATATTCCTTTCATATGTTCCTGGGACATCCAGTCACAATCCAATGAAAGAACCTTTCTTGCATTAGGGAACAAAATCCAGATAAATTGGTGAAGCAGGATGACTTGTTCCTTTTTTCTGGGCAGACAATACGTCATGGCTGAGGAGTCAGACATAAAATGTTCCACCCCTGGTTCTGCCAAATGTCTACATGGAGGCCCAAAGAATCTACCCTGTGGCCAGCCCAAAACCCACATCTGGATGAGCATTTCTAGAGCACATCAGCATGGGTGGATAAGTGACCTCCGCGCATCCAGCCCAGCATTTCTGATCTTCTCAGAATCCCTAAGAAGGCTCTGAAGAACAATAAAGGCCCATAATGCATGCTTTGCAAATTGCTGATATGAAATGGAAAAAAGCATTGCTTTGAATGGCTGAAAATTACTGCTCTTGGGCATTATTTAACAGGCTAATTATATTGCCATTAAGGAGCTCAATAACGTAGCAATATCATTTTGAAGACTAAGCTCAGTGTTATTCCTGCAAGTGCTTGAATATGGATGACAACAAATATCCTGTGTTTAAAATTTCAGACCTCTTCTCTAAGGGCCTCACTATTTTCGTACCAGGCAGAAAGAGGTTTTTATTGAATTTCCAGTGTCTCTAGATTCTGCAGAGCCTGTGAGTGCTTCTGATTTCACACGTCAGGAAAAGTAGGTCAGTGGAAATGGGATGCATGCTGCACTCCCGGCGCTTTTCGGACTGCGCATTCCACTCGAGGCGTCTTCCTCCTCTTCAGATTTGGTGGAACACATTTGATGCTCTTGCAGGGCTGCTGGCGAATTTTATGTGGCCATGTTGACCATCCCCTAACTGGTCCTTTTTCCCCCTGCAGGAAAACGAATGCATGAGAATCAAAATCTTGGGAGACTGCTATTACTGTGTGTCCGGCCTCCCTTTGTCTCTTCAAAATCATGCCAAGAATTGTGTGAAAATGGGACTGGACATGTGTGAAGCCATAAAGTAGGTATTGACATTGTCATAGTTCCCAGCCTTTCCCTCGCAAGAAAGAATCCCATGCATCTGCTTTAAAACCAGGGCTGTTTTTGTGGTTTGTGGCTCTGGAGCTCTTAAATCCAAGAGTGCGATTTTGATTCTGTCTGCAGTTATGCTCATGAAGAAAGTTGTCAATGAAAAATAGAGGGTGGAACTAGCGCCTTTAAAATCACCCCAAAGCTGGGAAGAACAAACCAACCAACAAAGAAAACTAGCCACCCACCTAACATTAAAGAAACAAGGGGCCAGTTCGGTTTACTGTAGTCAGATAATATATTTTGTGAAGGAATAGAGAGATGCAAGGTAGTGTTCACTTCTGGATTGGCTGGTGTGCAATTCACTGCATAGTAAACATGGTGGACGCCAAAGCTTGTATGAGAGCATGGGACAGGCATGATTTATTTTGACAGCATCACCAGTGCGCACGGGCCTACGGAGTAACACCAGCAGTGGGGTGTCGTCCCAGCCAAGATGCCAGCCTCTACACTTGGACAATAGAGGGAGGGGGTGGAAGGCAGAAGCCATGACATCGAACAATGTGGGAAGAAGGGACAAAACGCAAAAACAAGACCTGAATGAGAACAAATGCCATTTAAAATAATTAGGCCTCCTTTCAGGACTTGGCGTTAGGCCAGGGTGACATGCAGACTTAATTTTGCAGAGCAGTCTTTTATAATTATAATTATACTAATTATACCTTGCACATTCACAGATGGCTGTTTAGCACATTCTTATTTATTATTATTTATTTATTTGAGGCATTTCTATCCCATTTTATACATACTTAACTCCATGTCTTCCTTTAAGTGTGCAAAAAAGCACGCATTTAAGGCTAGCTTAAATGTTACGAGCACCATCATTTAAGAAGGGCTTGAGAAGGGACACAATGCTGCGTCCCCGAATCTTCTGCACAGTATTTTTGCGACATTCGGCATCCTCTTCCTCACTGTATGTAGCTTTTCCATCCAGCACCAAGCATTCTGATCAACACCAGTCTAGAAGGAGTCTAGCCATTCTGAGGAACATACAAGGAACTGTGTTGCTGGTGCTGGTGCTGGTGGTGGGCTGGAGGGGACACCACTTGGGCCTGCTAGGACCGGTGTGAAGTTGGAGGAGCTCTGTCCAAAGTCTCGGCAATGAAGCTGACCAAGTGCCACTTAGGTAGGGCCAGCCTCTGCCTCTCCACTGAACCCTCCGAGCCGAGCTCAGAGTTGTTCGGAAGATAAAATGAGGGAGCTTCGACAGACGCCATCCCGAGTACCTTAAATATGGGAAAGGTGCCACATGTGATCAATAATAATCTTGGCTGGCTGGCAGAGATGAGGTGAAGACCAGCCTTCTGTCAAGAGTTATCAGCATTTTCATCTCACCTTCTGGAGGAACTCACATTCTTAATTATGGCTATAATGACTGCAGAGTCCTCCCAAAGTACCCATAAGCCGATAGTGGTCGATGTCCTTTTATTATCTACTCGAATGAAACTCAAACTCTCACAGCTGCCATTAAACGTTGTGCATCCCAGATGTTTGCTGTACAATCAGCAATTCCCTAATTTTGTGGATTGGGCATGAAATTAATCTGCACTGATGGAACTTATATTCGAAATACGGTCTTGCGCCTTTTTCGTCATCTACCATTTCCTCCATTCCCTCCTGTGTGTTTTTAAATACTGATACCATCCAATGTTTGGCTTGTCTTCTAAAGTACATTTGTTTGAAGAAAACCATCGTTTTTGAGAAAATGACCGTCCTTCCTGGCCAGTGTGCAGTTCCTACATCATAAAAGTGTCTGATGCCAAAGCTTATACGAGAATGTGGGATAATTGAAAATTGGAGATGGCAAAGAAGGGGTTATACATTATAAAAAGACTGCAACTCTGTTGTCTGCTTGTTGAAAAGCATGGAAGGCGGAGCAGGGGGTCAGATTGTTCAGAAATATGCTGAAAGGGGAATGGGGAACGCAGACCCATCTTCTGGAGGGCGATTGTTTCCCAAGGCGAGCCATGTTCACCTGCTTCGTTGGTCCAAGACACTCTAGTCCTGTATGGAGCTGTAGGGGGCACCGTGGGTCAACAACAGGGCAAGTGTCTTGGCGACAGAATGAGTGTCTGGGGAGATACAGATGTCTCGTCCTAGTTTCCTGCTATTTTCTGGCATCCACAGAGAAGCCACCAATTTTTCACCTTTTATTTTGACAAATTATTATTATTATTATACTATTATTATAAGTAATTATTATTACTTATAATAATAGTATACCATTTATTTATACTCTTTATTGTTTATACCATTTTTATTTATACTCTTATTATTCTAGGAAGGGAGATAGAAGTATAAGAACATAATAAGAACCCTGCTGAATTAGATCAAAGGTCTGTCTAGTTCAGCAATTTTTCGCACAGTGGCCAAGCAGATGCCGGTTATGCTTTTGATTGATTGATTGATTGATTCATTCAATCATTTCTATATGGCCAGTGTCTTAAATGGGGACTTGTGATTTAATGTCAGTTGAGTAAGTCAGATTTTAAGCCACAGTTTGAAGTTGGTTTAAGATCCTGATGAATAAGCTGACATTAACTATAGTATTTCAAACGTAACAACTAACCACAATCTAAACTGGGACATTGGGGCTGATGGAAGGAAGAAGGAAGGAGAGAGCTTTCAAGGGCGTGTGCAGCCTTGTGACGTATTTCTGGCAGCTCCACAGGGCCACTGTGGAAGGCAAGGAAGTCAAAACCTCCAGTTCTGAAATATTTAGGTGTAGAATTTTATTAGATTCTTAGACGCGCAGAAGAAAACTTCATGTTTAAAAGCTGAGTTCTTTCGTTGAGGGATCTGAAATCTGCACCCTAATGGAAGAAAGACTCTTTGAGATCTAAGAGCAGGGTTGCCCATCTGTGTTCTTCAAAAATGGAAAGGCCAGTTGAAATTTTAATTTAGAACGAATCCTTTAAAAAATAAAACAGGCTCTGCATATGGAGCTGATTTCTGTCTGTCTCATGTGTGTTGTCACCAATGTTAATAGGTCCGTCCATTAAATCAGCAGCGCAGCTTAGTGCATGGGGCTGTGTATCCACCCTGGGTCCCAGTCTGAACGTTAAAGGAGCTGTCTGTGGTGCCGAACGCTGAACTCTGTCCCCAAAAGAGTGCCTTAACAGTTCAGACTGAAATCCAGAGGGGATACTCTTCCACCCTGTTATACGCCTTCACCAATTGCAAAGAACATATAAATATGTATGACTAGAATTTTTTTAATTAGTTCACACTATCGCTATACTGCATTTTTATTACAATATTGAAAGTGATGCATTAAGGAATGTAATTATGTGATCATAATTCTTTGTGGAAAATGACAGTTGCGATTATTTTTCAATATTAGGAAAGTCAGAGATGCAACTGGGGTTGATATTAATATGCGAGTAGGAGTGCATTCTGGGAATGTCCTCTGCGGAGTGATTGGACTGCAGAAATGGCAGTATGACGTGTGGTCACATGATGTTACACTGGCCAATCACATGGAAGCCGGAGGAGTCCCGGGGTAAGAACAGTCTTCATTGAATGTGGATTGTATTTTTTTTTCCATATGGAATAAAAAGAGCTCGCTTCGAAAGTCGTACTAGTGGGGCTTCCATGCCAGGCTACCATGAGGTGGTGAAAGAGCAACAAGTTCAGAAGTATAAACGTTTAATCAGTGCATGGAGGAGGATCCCTCTGTCCATTAAATATGTGGGATCGCCCACTATTTAACTGAATGGGGAAGCAGCTTTGAGTTTTTTCCATTTTAGGAATTTGGAACATTTCACTGGATTTCAGGGAAGCAAGCAGGCTTGTTCTCACTGAGGTAGCCAACAGAAGTCTGTACCACCAAGAAAGACCAAAAAACCCCAGAACTGTTCCACGTGGAAACTAGGTATCAGGGGGCAAGTCCTAACAATATTTTCTTTGACTTGCTGGTGTGGACAATTTTTGTGGCATGGAGGAAAAGTCAGTCGCACAAGCCCCATCTGCAGTCAGAAATAATAAAGTTTAGGGGCAGCTAGACTCCTCAAGTTGGCATTTGCAACTAAGTTGGCCTTTAGCAAACCAGCAAGCTCCAGAGTTACACAAACACATCTTCAACAGTGTGCTGTTTAATACATGTTATCTCAGTAGGCATATAAAACTGTGGGGGATGTTTCTTAGTTGTAAAGCAAGCAAAAAGCCATGTTACCTTCTTACCCATAATTTCAGCCGTGTTCACATTACTTCAGTCACTTTGGCACACCTGAATGGTGCTTACAAAGTGGAAGATGGCGATGGAGATGCAAGGGACCCGTATCTCAAGGAACATCATGTGAAAACCTACTTTATCATCAATCCAAAAGTGAGTAACATTGTATCAGTGTTCTCCCTAGTTTGATTTGTTGTTGTTAGTTGTGAAGCCACATCCGACCCATCGTAACTCCATGGACAACCTTCCTCCAGGCCTTCCTGTCCTCCACCATCCCCTGGAGTCCACTCCAGCTCACGCCGACTGCTTCAGGGACTCCATCCAGCCACCTCATCCTCTGCCATCCCCTCCTCCTTTTGCCATCTATTGTTCCCAGCATTAGGCTCTTCTCCAGGGAGTCCTTCCTTCTCATTAGGTGGCCAAAGTATTTGAGCTTCATCTTCAGGATCTGGCCTTCTAAAGAGCAGTCGGGGTTGATTATATTAAATATAGTTTGATTACTATATTTTAAAATCAGAAAGAAGATTTCTGATTCAAAGCCTCCCAGAATCACTTTGCCCTTGGTATCTCGACTGCTGAAGAAGATTCCTGGGAACCTTAGTGATCATTTTCTAGGTTTCATGCAAGGTGGCCACTGCCTCAGCCCAAACAATCTAAAAGGATGACTGACCAGGCGTGATGGAGGGAAGTTGCCTCCATCCCTTCTCTCCCCTGCTAGCACAAGCAGACTTAAATATGCAGCAGAGCAAACACGGTATACAGTGCATGCCACTTGCATTTTTTGGTGGCCATTTTACAGTTGTGTTCTTTTGCCATCCCTCCCCCTTTTATTTTACCTCACGTCGATTTACTTCCTAACTAGGAGGAGAAACGAAGCCCGCAGCATCATTTCCGACCCAGGAACACATTAGATGGTGCCAAAATGAGAGCGTCGGTCCGTATGACCAGGTACTTGGAGTCTTGGGGAGCGGCCAAGCCCTTCGCTCACTTGCACCACCGGGACAGCATGATTACCGAAAACGGCAAGATCAGCACCCTGGTACGGGCTTCCTTCCACCCCTTTAATGAGCTGAATTAATTTGCTTTGCTATTAGTATTTTATCAGGCTTCTTCGTTTTCTGATGCCATAGAAACCGAGTGCCCTTGTCCTCTTCTCACCCCAGCTGAATTATTTTTGAAGAGGGTAAAAATATTCTCATGAATCCTCGGCCATCAAATTCCAAACCCATGGTTACGATGGCCTCGCTTAGGCGCACCAGATTTTTAGAAGTTAAGAGCGGCAAGACTAGAAGCTGAACTGCCGGTGAGGCCTCATCAGAGTCACATCACTCGGAATACTTGGATGTACTTGGACGCGTCGTTCTCGTAACGCATTGGTACTAGTCGCATGGTTAAGGAAATGCCCCTTTCTATTTTCCATGATGTCCCTAACTTAGCAGCATTCCATACATTATGGAAATATATGGGCACACACAACTCCTGCACAGCTACACACAGGGCATTGTGGGAAATTACATTGGCAGCTTCTCTGAGCAGACCGCTAGCATTCAGGTTCCAGGACATTGTGGGAAATTACTGTGTCAATTACAGTGGCAATCCATCAGTTAATGATGGTATAGAGAAGCTTTTAATAAATTAATAAATAAATTTATTAAGCATCCCCATTACAATTCTGAACAAGGTCAGAGAGACAAAGGTTTTTAGTTTTAGTTTTATTATTTTTTATTTTTATTTTTGCAGGGGAGAGAGATAAATAAATAACTCCTCCTCAGCTCTTTCCCACCCAAAAGACTTTTATGTGTTTCTGAAAACCTCAGAATTTTCATGGATCTGCTGATACCATTTCTCCATTTTGCTAATGAGCTTGGTAATAATACAAGGGATACCCAGATGAAAAACATGGATTGCTAACTGCTTCTTTGCACTTTCTCATATGACTCAAGCTACACTTGTGGGGAATAACTGTGTCTTAGAAGAGTGAGTTTTTTGCATATGGAAGATTTTCTAGATACACAGAACTACCCTTGTTTGTAAATTAAGCGGATGAAAAAAGCTCCGGTATTGCTGAAGGGGGCTTTCATTGAGCCAAACAATATTGGGGAAGTTACATGAAGGGGAAGGAAGCAAAACACAGAGAAGAAGAGGATTGCTTTGTGCTGCGTATAGAATCCGACGGGAGCTGTGAGGTCAAAAAAGCCTTCCTGCAATACACAGCAAGGTTTCATAAGGGACGGAAGGGGAAATTGGCCATTTCTCTCTCCAACGTGCCAGTTCTCTTCCCCCAGTTCTGTTGCTGTGCAACGATAAAGTACTCAGGTTTGGGGCTGAACTGCTTCCTTCATGAAACGTCCCCATTCCCTCAGATGATGCTCCAGCACCTGATTGCCCAGGCACTGGGAACCTGCAATAGTAAGAAGATAAACCGAGAAGGTTGTTTTATCCCCTGAAGATTCCTGAAGGAAGACACTGGTCCAAAGGATGAATCTTTGCTCAAATCCCTTTGCGCTCTTGTGTTTTTTATGATCCTCCACTGACTTGATTCGAAGTTTGCTTCAGCTTGATATCACTAAGGCTACAATCCTGTGCATATTTACCAGGGAGGGGATCTTGTTGAACTCTAAACCTCTAAATAGACATGCATGGGGTTCCACTATAAGGTGCAATCCTGACCCAAAAAAATAAGTGGGGTTTTCTCTGTATAACTTTACTGGGGTTTTGAATTGAACATAGGAAAATACCGACAGATACAACATTTGCATTATATTATTGCTGTATACATTCTGAATCAGTAATATTTTTATTATGTGGTGCAGACAGATGATATTTTCTGTTACTGTCTCTTAGGACATGCCTATGGGTCAGTATAACTTCCAGCGATGTAGAGAAAGGTAGGCGTTCTTGCTTTCAAAATTAATTTCACAAGGAAAAATTACTCCCTTCTCCCACCAGCATGACACCTACTTGAGTAGTCAGTTTGTTATTTTGATTATTAGCCATTAGGATTATGACTGGAATAATATAAATCCCCATCAGCTTGCCCCAAGCGAAGTAAAGCAAAGTTATAGTTACTCTTTTAAATCAATCAGGATTTACTTGATTACTTAATAATACTTTTCATCCTGCTGTTAATAGGACATAAGAAGGATTTGCTGGCAGGATGAAGCAGAGCAAAAGGGTTTAGGCTGGAAATCACTGTCATATTTAGAAAGCATATCAAAATGTACTGATATTACAACTTGGGAAGAATAAACACTTTCCTCCTATAATTTAATGGATTTGGGGGCTTTATAACACCTGCAAAAATAGAACAGGTGCTGTACTACCTTGGATGCTTATTTGGAGTGACTAACCCCCGTCTTCCTATCACAAGTGCAGTCCGTATGGAGAGTAGTCCTGTTCGTTCATTGCTAAGCCAGAGACAGTTCAAATGGAGGGGGGGCTCTAACTCACCCTTCCCTCTAACTTTGATTGCCTTCTGCACATGGAAAATGACTTTGTGGAGAGAAGGAACCCTGAATTATAAATTGGTGCAAGGCAGCGGTTTCTGGCTGATATGAAGGCGACTGCACGTTACAGCAACTGAAGATCATGTTGACTTTATACTGTAAAAGGAAAGCTGGTATTAACTGCAGAACCGTATATGGCAAATTGTGCAGGGATGTGTTCTATACTGCTGCATGGAATAGGAATGGAAAGAGTTGGCTTTCTTTTTGTTTTCTCACGTCTTTTGTTCGCCCTGGTCTTGAGCATGTTCCATTCATTTCCTCTTCAGGATACTAAGTCCTGCTTCCCTTCCTTTTTGTTCTCTGCAGAACGAAGTCTCAGAAGAAGAAGTTCGAAGAGGAACTGAATGAGAGGATGATTCGAGCGATTGACGGAATAAACGCTCAAAAGTAGGTTTGCTGGGAGCTCCCTCCTTACCATCGCTGTTTGTGTGAGCTGAACGTTAGCCCTGTGAGGAATGTCGAGGAAGCCTAGGACACCCTCTCTGCGGGGGGCTGCCCGTGGTCTGCATGGCATCAGATCATGGGGTGAAACAAACAGAGCTGAAAAAGGAGTAAGGTTCTGTGTCACTGGAACTTCGAGAAGCTGTGTTTTAGTTACCTGAGATAGGTATTTGGTGGGAAACAGATGAGAACTGGGCAAGAATTCTTATCAAATCAGAGACCTGTCTTATCAAATCAGTCTGTAAAACTGGACTACCGTCTTCTCTTTGCTGCTGGGGACTGTGCTGTACACTTCATGATAATGGAGTATTTTCCATAACGGAAGGAGGAAAAGCGCCTTTTTAATGCAAAGGACATGGCGTTCGGGGGTGCACTCCACCCTTCCCCAAAGTTTAGATCTTTATCCCTCCACATCACTCAGAATAAACACATGCAGTGCTTGTTTATTTGAGCCTGGTCTTTGTACATCGTTTCACATCCTTAAGGCCCAGTTCATTGAACTGAGGGTTAAATGCAACGTTTGGCCTAAATTCACACCTCTTGTCTCCTGGTAACCAGCAAACGTCATACTAGTGCCCCAAGATCCTCAGCGACTAAATATAGTTCGGAGACACAATGCAAGGCCTATTTTAGACCTGTAAACCTTTGCGTAGCTCAGCCAGCTGCAGGTAAATCAATGACTTTCTTTCATAGATGTTCTTCAACCCATGCAAATCAAGCAAGCTCTCCTTAACTCTCCCCCGTCTGTGTGTGTGGTTGTTTTCGGTCTTTGCTCCCAAGGACTGCACCCTGAATGGCCAATTTAGAGCCACTGCTTTCGAAGCAGACACAAGCACACTTTATACCGAGAAGTTCGCCTGGTGCCGAGCTTATACTCTTTTCGGTGCCAGGTCAAAACCTTTTAATTCAATCCTTATTTTAAAACTTAGTATTTTAATGTTCCACAGTTGGCTTTTATTTAATTTATTTTTATTGGTTATATGTTATTTATTATATTGTTATAGACTGTTTTATTGTATTTTGATTTTAATGATTGTAAGCCATCCTGAGATGCCATGCATAAGGGACAGCGTATTAAAGATTTAAATAAATAAAATACATTCAGATCGGTTGTATTTTGCCAGAGATTCCTGGGAAATGTAGGTTGATGAGGGCTGCTGTGAATTCCACCTGCACATCTCCCTGCAGGCTCCTCAGTATGAAGGGAATTACTGTTCAGCTCATTTAAGTCTGTAATGCAGATATGTCCAAACTGTTTGAGTTCCTCTCATTATACAAAGATTATTTCCTTACTTAAATCTTTAATAAAATACTGGGAACAAAGATTTAGTCAGCTTATGTATAATATTCTGAATTATCTTTCATCTCCTCTAGGCAATGGCTTAAGTCTGAGGATATTCAAAGGATATCGTTACTTTTCTACAACACCGCACTAGAAAAGCAAGTAAGAACTCCTGGATTCTCTATTATTATTTTTTAACAGGATATTTATTTATTTGTTTGTTTGTTTAAAACATTTCTATGCCTCCCCCATTGCAACAAAACCTCGGGGCGGCTTACAACAAAAACAAAAACATACAAAATTATACAAAAATTATACACTAAAAATATTAAAACCCGGTGCATCTCGGCTTAAAAATTTTTTAAATCCTACATAATAAATTAACACTTAAAATAAGTTTTAAATAAATAGGTCTTAGCCTGGTGCCGAAAAACAAATAACGACGGCGCCAGGCAGACCTCTCTGGGGAGCGCATGCCATAGGTGTGGCTGGTTTCTTGTTCAATTGCACATACTTACCCCAAGGAAATGGGTGAATTTCCAAAAGAAGTGGGAGACAACAGGTGTTATCCAATGCCAGTGATGTACCTGTGGTGAATGCGTTGCACCAGTGAGACTCACGGCTGGTCCAAGAGGAAGCTAAGTGCTTCCCAGGGCAACCCAGAAATATGCTGGAATGATAGTTCCTGGAATGGGACAGCGCAGCTCCTCTGTGGATGAAAGGAGCATTTCAGCCAGCTTGTCGCTAGCACTAGCTTCTTCTTGGACCAGCGGTGGACCTCACTTTGGACAGTACTGAACATTGCCCAAAGTATGAGCAGCTTCTTCTGCGTGTGCTGCTCAGATTTGTCTAATTTCTCTGACACGTTTGAGCAAACTTAGATTCTTGCTTGCTATTGCATGTGCGGGAAGAACAACAGAAGAGGAACAGGTTGTCTTGTCTCCTACGTCATGTGGAAATGTGAAGTCCATGCATGCTCTTCAGGTGATGACATGGCAACCCTCACCTGCAAGGCACTTTGAAATCTACAGCACGATTGACTGATTGGTCAGAACTCTTGAGCATAGTTCGATTTTGATTGATTTGGAGTGCGTGGTTGCTTTTGAGTTATTTCAACAGTAGACCAAGAACCACGTTGGTTAATGGGTGGTATAGAAATCAGATAAATAAAATAGATGCTTGTCTGCCAAATCTGGGAAATCAAAACTGGGACATAATGCTTGCTATTTTGCCTTCCATGGATAAGAAGTGGTATTGGTCCTATCCTCAAATCTTCAATTCTGGTTGGAGTTGGTTGGCTTACTCTCAGACAAGGGTGGACTCTTTGGTGTTTTCTGAGGTTGTTTTGTTTATGTTTTAGGAAAGAAATGGTCCCTTTAAATATTTTATCCTGGTAGGCCTGAGCATTGCCTATGCATTTGTGACTCTGTCTTTGTCTAATTGCTATGCCTATCAATAGACCTTGTGCAACCAAAGCTTCCGGATGAGTTATGCTGAGTTACAGAAATATGTACGTAGTAAGAAGGCATTCTTTATGAAAGAAGAGTTTCTGTACACCAGGCGTGTGCAGAAAGTAGACCGGCATCCACTGAAGCCTTTCTGGGTGATTGGCAATAAACTCCCAGCAGTTTAATAACAGTCCCAAGAAAACGAGGCTGCTGAGATTAAGACATCTGGATGGGAGAGAGAAACAAGGGCTGGATTGTTTTTGTAAAGGAGCGTGAGCTCAGTTCTGATGTCGAAACCAATTCTTGGTCTCCACCATGTTCTACTCGGTGCCTGCCTCCCCTCCACCACCCTTAGGTGGATCCTGAGGTTCTAGTTAAAAACCAGGTAGATTCCCAAACACTGGAAGTTTGTTCGTGGCTGTTGTAAAGCATTATGGAGATTGTCAAGAGAGACTAAGCGAATAATGGCAAGGTGAGATGTTGCTTGTTTTCTTGCTGGTGGGCTTCCTGGAGCATGTGGGAGCCTTGAAGGAGGCCCATTTGAGCAAGTGCATCATGAGAAGCTAAGTGGATCGGGGCCCACCTTGGCCAGTGTTCTGCAGCCAGCAGAAGCCAGACTGGCACCTCCAGGAAACTCAACAGCAGGGCATGGAGAGATTACTTCGGAAAGATTTCACTTGGCAACCATTAGCCCTTGAGGCCTGTCATTCCAACCTGTCCTTTAAAGCCTTCTGGCCATAATGGCATCGGCAGGCATTTGCCTGTTTGACATCCAAGCCGTGTTTGCTATTGTGTTGCTTTTGGCAATCGTCTGCAACTATTTTAAATCATTCCTCATCTCTTTCTGATTTTTCCTTCAGTACAGAGCAACAACACTGCCTGCGTTCAAGTACTACGTGACGTGCGCTTGCCTCATATTCTTCTGCATTTTTCTTGTGCAGATCCTAGTACTTCCCAAGTAAGTAAGTGAGAAATGTGGGGCCCTCTGGGTTGAAACACGTTCATGCCACTGTTGGTACCACCCTTTTCAGATCCAGGGAGAACCTGTCTTGAATCTCAGTTGTAATACTGGACCAGCTTTTCATGCACTGCCTGCCTGCCTGCCTCCCTCTTGTATTTGGCCTTCTAAGACTGTTTATTTCATTCTTCCCCCTTCCTACTGATGTTCTTTCACCTTGTTCTCGAGAAAGGAAGGAAGGAAGGAATAAATTGATCAGCATGCAGAATATTTTGGAAGGCTTTCCTTCATGGGGTCAGCAAAAGTCAGAGACAAGTCAATGGCACATTTATTTATTTATTAGCTTTATACCCTGATCTTTTTCTTACAAAGCACTCAAAGTGGCTCACATCTTTCTCCCCCACAACAACAACAACCCTGTACAGTTGTTTGGGCCGAGTGTGAGTGACTGGCCCAAAGTCACCTAGTTGGCTCCATGGCCAAGCAGGGACTAGAACGCAAATAGCCTGAGTCCCGTCCCTGCACGCTTAACTACCACACCACACATGACAACAACAACACAAGTGCAACTCACCTTGGCCTGATATGTTCCAGGTGAAGGTCCCGAGCATTGGTCACACACGACATCTGCTGGGTGGTCCTCATGCCTCGAACATTATGCTCAGGACCTTTATGAACATTATGAACATTATGCTCAGGACATTATGCTCATTATGCTGGTGAGGATGCTGAGCCCTTTCCCTCAAATTCTACTCAGTGTCCTGGCCAGATGCTATTTCCTGCCACGCCTCACTTGCCCCATCAGCCAGTGTCCAGGCACAAATCTCCTCTGAATCGCTTTCCAGCCCTACCCCAGTGCAAATGCTCTGGAGAGATGGGGGCCTTCTGAAGCAGATTTGGGGTATGTGCAGGAGGGGTGAGACAGGGACATCCTGTGGCCCAAGCAGAAGTCCCCTTGTGCAAGGACTGGATCCAGCCCTAAGGTAGCCAGCCATTCCAGCTGCCCTGCAAGAAGACTGGAGCCATCAAATTCTGTCTGACCTGAGCACTTTCCAGCTGGTCGAATATGAACTAGGGTCTCAATTTAAGAATGGGTTCCTCTTCTCTGCCTATTTCTTTATCCTTCTGTCTTTTAGACTGGGCAGGGATTGTCCTGAAACCTAACTGAGAGCCTCTGGGGCTGAAGGGCCGGCGAAAGCTATTTAAAATAACACACTGTGCAATATTTGTAGTGTTGTTCCATTACATTCTCCTTGCTCCTCTTTGGAGTTCTTCCATCTTAAATTAATCCTTCACCCAGATGATTGGTCGAACCTGAATGTGGTATACCACATTTATTAATGGATTGTAAAGTACAATTTATCCTCTCCGTGTCCATGTGGCTCAAATGCCCCTGCTGCTTTGATTTCCTCATGGAAACCTGGGATTATATGCAAGCTTTCCTCAAAGAGTGGGGACACAAATCTGGGGTTCCCTGTGGGTGGGTTGATTGTGTCCCCGTAAGGTCAAGCGACCATCACGAACGCCATTTTGGAGCCCTAAAACAGCCATCCAGAATCCAGAACAGCCAAAACATTGACATGTTTTGAAAAAGAAGTTGTTTCAGGGGAACTCAGGATCCTTCTCCAGATGGTGCTTTCAGGCAATGTGATGCCAAACAGCAGACCCTCTGTTCATTTTGGATACAAAAGTTACGCCAAAATTTTCCAAAAGTTAAAACAAGCAAGCCTATTTAACAGCTGGCGTTGCAGTTGAATTCCGTGCATTCACCAACAAGAAATTTTTAGGATGCTGTGTAGGAAAGCACTGGAAAGCACGTTCAGCCCTCTTGAATTTTGAGGGGGGGGGTGGGAATCAACACTTGTGCCCTTGATTGTCTGAAAGCAAATGACAAAAAAGCCCCCAAAGCCATTCATTTTTATAACGGCTTTCTTTCTGCTGCACCTGGTAGAAGAAAAGGAGGACTGCCATGAATGTTTATATTCAAAAGATATTCTAACAATGAATCTCTTGTGCACTCCAAGCCTCTGCACTGATTGAAATCTTTTGAGAGCTTCATGAATGTACCAAAAAATGGGAAAAGAACAGACAGTGAAATTATGAAACTCACGCTAAAGCACTTGAAGATGAAAATTGGCTCTCCACGGGATTCCAACTGTGAATAACTTGCCCTTGCTTTTTTCATTCCGATTTATATCCTGCCTTTTTCCTACAAAGGGCTCAAGGCCGCTTACATCATTCTCCTCCTCCATCTTCTCCCCACAACAACCACCCTGTGAGGTAGGTTGGGCTGAGAGTCTGTGACTGGCCCAGAGTCACCCAGTTGGCTCCATGGCCAAGTGGGGACTCGAACCTGGATCGCCTGAGTCCAAGTCCTACACTCTTAACCACGACGCCACACTGGCTCTCAGCATTTGGTGAATCCCATCTCGGCAAGTGTGTTGCGCCACTGTGGTGGACCACCGAGTGGCTTCTTGCTGATGGAAGTCCTGCAGAGGCTGCTGGAAGACGGGCCAGTTCCACATTTTGTGACCCCTTGCGCAGTTGCTCCTCACTGACTCCATAAGTATATAAAAAAGGATGCTCTTGAGAAGGTATGCAGTGTTTCCTCTTATCCGCTGCATAATCACGTTTAGGCTTAGAACTTCCAAGACTGGGCTTCCGAAGGCTCATTCATCCAGGCAGTGCTCTCATTGCGTACCTGTATAAAGCCCAGTTTGGACATGGTAGCAAGTATCTTTGCTGCAAACATGAATGGGAGAACCCAGTGCATGGAATACGGGGCAAGATCTGATTCTCAGGGCTTCCACGTGTGCCTAGCCAGACTCCAGCCATGCCGAGTCCACTGGATGTTGATCTGATTTGGACCCAGTGGGCTCATGCCTTCAATATTAACAGATCTTCACTATCTGATTCATTTACTGACTGCGTAAATCTAAAACATCAGCCTGAAGCCAGCCCTTCTCCCATTTTAAGATCTGTTGATCAATGATTATTGTTAGGACGTTGCCCTTCATTGTGAATGGTACAATCATCAGACACACACTGTTAAAGTTTAGTTGAGAATCTCCAGTGCCTCACACAAGCTGGAGCTTGGCCTAGCCCAGGATCAGCCTTGGCTTGGTTGAGCTACACCGGTGGATTAAATTCAGCGTTGCGGTAGAAGGGCTTGGCTCTCCTCTGTGCTGCAGCCCTCCGTACCCCCCATAAATCATCCCCAGGGGGCTTCCAAGTCTCCTGGGCGGGCTTTGAGAGCACTGTATCTAAATCTGGGCACCACAGTTTAAGAGAGATGCAGACATGGAAGAGGGTCAGAGCCCTGTGAGGAGTGACTGAAAGAATGGGGCATGCTTAGCCCTGAGAAGGGTGTGGGAATATATGATAGTCCTTTTCAAATATTTAGAAAGCTGCCACACAGAAGAGGAACGGGATCAAGATCAAGTCTGGGTCATTCCAGAGCGCCGGACATAAAAGAACAGGCTTCAGTTACAGGAATCAGGTTCCGGTTAAACATCCAGAAAAAGCTCGTGACTGTTATCACAATACGACAACAGAAGCAGTTGCCTGGAGAGGTGGCGGGTTCTCCCACACTGGAGGCATTCAAGATGCGTCTGGGCAGCCCTCTGTTATGGAGGCTTGAACTGGGAGTCCCACTCAAGCAGGGGGCTCGAGCCCATGTCCTGACTGGTCCCTACTGCCCCTTGTTTCTGTGAGGGACTATGGAGTGAGGGAGAGAAATGGTCCCCTTCCAGGGGTGTTTGTGGAACTTCTTCCAGTAGCACGACAACATGTTCAACAGACCCCCATGTGGCTGATGTACTTTGTGTGATCTCACCAGCTAGAGATTTTTATTGCACTGGTGGCTGTTTTGTTTTCTTGATCGTCTTGGACAAAAAGCCAGCAAATGGATGCTGCGCACAGGAAAGAAAGAAACTGCTGAGAGAGCACAAACTCTTGCAATTGCATTTGTGGAACACCCTGACACACACACACACACACACGGAGACTGGACTGTCAACTTGGTGATGCTTACCTATTTGCCTGTCTCTTCTTGCTAGGCCGTTTTATTCCATAATGTCCTGAATCAAATGGAACATCAAATTACATTAGTGATGGTTGTCTTTGCACTTAGCTATAGCAAACTCTCAATTAAAATAGAGCGCTTTTGCCCAGAAAGGATATTTCAGGCATGCTTCTATAATTAAGAAGTGGTTAAGAAAATTAGCTTCGACTGTATTGAGCATGTTATTTTCAAATTTCTGTTCCTTTTATTCTTTATTTTTGGTGGCACTAACCAGCCAACACGGACTGCTTTTATGTTCTGTTAATTTCAGAGGAAGAGTTATTTACCATTTTTAAGATCTCATTTAGTGAAATCAATCCGATTTAAAAGGGTTTGAATCATGCTCTTGGATCGTGGGGAACTTTGAGTCATCTTTTATAAAGCACCTAAAATACTTCTAGGTCTGAAGGAAGGAATATAGTTTTGAATAAAATTATTATCCATTGAGGATTATTACTTAATCATAATCCTGCAGCTATACCCAAAACGGGAATCATTACGTGTTTATACAAAACCGGACGGTCTTTTTTGGCTTATTTTTCCTCAGTCACCCATGCACTGAATGGGAGGATAGAACCATCTCCTGCTAAATATAACATACAGTATATACTTGATTTTCAAGAAGGTTCTGCCTCTCGCAGGCCCTAGTTTGGCTGTACAGCAGACTAGGCGTGTCGGTGGCAGCCAGGTTTGTTAACCAATGTCTTCCCATTTACGTGTCAAAAACAGTCCGGGGAAAACTTGGCCCTTCCCAGCTCACCTCTCTGCAAAGACTTCCCTAAACTCTCCCCCTTCCTCCCCCCCGGCCAAGCTCTGACACCAACCTAGCAGGGCAGTGGGGCAAGTGAGGTGGCCAAGCAAGGAGACAGAGGGGATGAGTCGGCCCCATACGGCACGCTCCTGGGATGTTCAAATGCAAGTGGAGCAAAGCCAGTATTAAACAAGCATGGCTGCCTCCACCCTATTTAGCTCAGCTGTCCGTGTCTGCAGATTGGCTCGTATCTAGCAGGCCCTTTTCTTACTGTTTTGCAGAAAGTCCATCCTTGGAATCTCCTTTGGAGTTGCCTTCCTTGTCCTTTCCTTCATTCTGTTCATCTGTTTCGCTGGGCAGCTTTTGGTATGTATCAAGAGCACGTCGGTTATTCCTTCTGCATCCAAGTGAGGTCAAAATTCTAGCACATGGTTCCTTCCTTGCAAAAGAAAGTTGATAAAACCATTGTTAGTTGCCTGGGCAAAAAAAGAAAAAAAAAAGAAAAAGAAAAAGAGATAGCTGCACACCTTCTTCCTGAAAGTCTGTTTACTGTTATTTGCAATCACTCAGCAAATTTACTGTGCTTTCCAAAATTCGCATCACACAGCTTTGTCATTGTTACCATTTTGTTTTTACCCAAAGATGGGCCATTTTTGATTAAACAGACCTGTCTTGCTGGCTGTACAATTTTCTTAGATGGCTTGGTTTTGATGTAAACTACCTCCCCCAACCCCCCAAAAAAGTATATGGCCTAAATTGACTTTCCAAAGTGGAAATCAACCAAATCTTGAGCTGGAAAACATTGTTTTCAAGACAGAGCTGCTTATAGTCCTCTTGATGCTGTAGGCCACATTTTAAAAAGAAAGGAAGGAATCCCAAAAGAATAACGCATTATTTCTGAGGAAAGTGATCATTCTTTTTTTCTCTCCTTAATTCAAAGCCTTATCTGATTCTGCAACTGCGTTCATTGAGCGTGATAAATAGACACCTTGGACTGAAACCTTTTTAGCCAAGGTTTTCCAGACAGTAAGAAAAATTTTCTTGTAAGAAAGGGATGATAGTGGATATTTAGGGTATGCTGTGAAAACAGAGATCGTGGCGAAGACAAAGGTTTAATCCCCATGTTTTTAAACGTTTCACAAAATATGCAAGGTTTTCTTTCACACGTGTAATTACAAAGGCATGCCAAAAATAAGAAGTAGGATTCTAATTATTTATATTCCAGCTTCTGAGTGAGGAGACTTTCAGTAATCAAAGGCTGTCACTGCAGAGGCTTTTCTCCCGGTTGTTATTACAAGCGGGCAGTGCTTCCAGTAGGATAAGCGACTGGCAGTTGGGTCATCTGTTCGTCCTTGACACACTGTCTGTACTGATAAGAGTGATAGAAGAAGTCGTGGGGAACCATGAGAGAGTTTCATGGGAAGCAGGTGATGCTTTGAGCACGATGCAATGAACAAGGCAGGACCATTTACCACAAAAGCCTTGTCCAGATGTCCCTGCACCTTAAATATGCATCAAATGTTCTTTTGGAGGAGAACTAGCCATTCTGTTCAATCATTAGATTTGCCAATATTTTTATTTTTGGAAAGCATTCTGTATTGCCCACGAACCAAGTTCTCTGGGTGATTTACAAAATGTACGCTCAAAATACAAAATAAAATAAATCGGCATCAAAATATATTCAGAAGACTACCTCTGCAATGGCTGTGAAACCTATCATGTCCAGCGTCAGACCGATGTGCTGAGCACAAAAGCCAGCAAAAGGATATAAACCATCAAAGTGGGGCAGGGGGAATTGGGAAAGCAAAAGATGAAGCGCACTGCAAATACATGGAGGGTTGGGGGGCTTTTGAAGCCCCTTTGCCTCCTCCTAAAAGGCCCCCGTGTAGCTGTGTGGCGAGCCCCTTTTTATTATTATTATTATTATTATTATTATTATTATTATTATTATTATAACATTTCTATGCCGCCCCTTGCCGAAACCTCGGGGCGGCTTACAACATGATAAAATACATTGAAATACAATAGTACATAATAAATTACCATTAAATATAAAAATACAAAAAATACATTGATTTACAAAAATAAAATTAAAATTATCAGTATAAAATAAAAATATAGGAGGAGAAAGAGAAGGAAGAAGAAGTTGCCCTGGCCAGATCATATGTTTTAACAATTGAAATGATGTTTAAATAAAAAGGTCTTTACCTGGCGCCGAAAAACCAGTAACGACGGTGCCAGGCGGACCTCTTTGGGGAGTGAATTCCATAGGTTGGGCGCCACCGCAGAGAAAGCCCTCCTCCGGGTACTTACTCTCCTAATTTCTTTCATGGAGGGTTCCCGGAGAAGGGACTCTCCCGCAGATCTCAAAGGGTGGTCGGGCATATACGGACGTAAGCGCTCGTTCAGGTAGCCAGGACCCAAGCCGTTTAGGGCTTTGTAGGTCATAATCAACACCTTGAATTGGGCCCGGGCTTCAATGGGAAGCCAGTGAAGCTGATGGAGGACTGGAGTCATGTGAGCATAACGCCCCGTCCCCGTCAGCAACCTGGCAGCTCTATTTTGCACCAATTGAAGTGTTCGGATTCTTTCCTTTGGGGAAAGAATCCCCTTCCGGGCAACAACCGCCAAAGCAGCCCCTTGGGGAAGCCACCTGCCTCACGTCCTTAGGTGTGGGAACCCTGAGGAGGGCCACAGGTGAAGGCCTTAAAGGGCAGGCAGGTACAGAACAGAGGAGGTACCTGTTCAGGTGGCCTGCACTCGGCTACTGGTATTTTTACCACTGCCCTCTCCAGCCAACGCTGAGTTTTTGGTGTCCATTGATGTCCATGGGAAGTACTGACGCAGCAAGCTGAACTTCCTCATTAAACAGAGCGCCGTCTTCATTTAGAGAGGCTTAGTCGCACAGCCAGGCATTTTCCAAGGTCGCAGACATGAATCCTTCCTAGCTCCACCACCAGAAACACTCCATTGGAGATTGAATATAGATTTTTGGACCCTTGGCATAGAAGCTCCTCCTCCCATCACAACGTTCTGCTATCTGCATGCAAAACGCGCTCTCTGCCAGTAAATTATAGCTCCTGATTGAAATCAATAGAACTTGAGGCTGGAATTCTACATCCATTCACTGGAGAATAGGTCGCATTTTGCAACGAGGCTTGCTTTTGAATAGATATGCGCAGGATTATGCCTGAAAGTGCTTCACTCTGGCTGTACCGTGCCCAGAATAAACCGAATCTGTGGCATGTGCTCGTCAGGGCTTAGCTCTGACTAAGAGAGCCCCCAAATTATCTCCTTGGCCTCTTTTTATCCATAGTCAACACAACCAGGGCTGAAATTAAGCAGCTGCGTCTTCCTCCATGACAGCAAGCTTCTCCCTGAAAATAGCACCACGTGAAATGCATCCCCTTGTCTGTGTCTCTTTAAATTAACAGCAAAAGGAACTTGGAAACGGAGGCAGAGGCATGATTTGGGAATGGCTCACGGTAAAATTATCTGGAAACTGAGAACGAAACTGTAGAACGAATGGATTAATGGGTCACAGTCTGTTTGGATCTGCTCACTGCATTTATTTTACTGTTTACTTCTGTGGAAGGAGAGGTCTGTTGCAGTCGTTGTCTTTGTAGTCCTTCCTTTTTATTCTGTTATTAATTTCCAGTGTTCACCGTGGTTTAGTAATACTTTATGTGTTTTAGTTTTTTAACACTGCTGAATGTTCAGTTAATGCTGTTTTTCCCAGCTACTCTGGGCATCTTCTCATGTGCCAAACCACGAAATAAAAATCTAGGTAGACCTCTGTACCTCCATAAGAGTCGGCAGTCCAAGGATCCATATGGTTCATTTTCTTTGGGATTAACTGCTCCATGATAAGGCCGGGGATAAAATAAGTGAGCATGCCTGGCTGGGAGAAGAGAAACTCCAGTCCTTTCCTAGTGCTGAGCTATTTCATGTGGGTAGTTAGTTATTTCCCGTCTTACAGCCACGATATTGAAAGCGCTGTAATTCATCGCAAATCGTCATTCTGCTGAGATGAATAATGAATCCGTGGGGTAGGTCTGATGAGTTTGGCTCGCGCGTTCTCGGTTTTGTTTTTGCAGTGCCTGGATATCCTGGCACTGCAGAATTATGAGTGTTCTTGGTTTAGAGCAGAGGCAAGAGAAGCAGAAATACCCACAATGTGCCTTTTCATGTCCTCCATAACATAGCAATGCAATAATAAAGTCTCAACTTCGCTCGTGTGGATTTTGAAGTCCTCTAGTGTCATCGCAAACCGCCCGTGGCCACGGATCATGCTCACTTTGATCACAACGTCCATCATTTTAACCATGGCCGTATTCAATATGGTAAGTTGAATGTGATTTTGTTTCTTCTGTTACTATTCTTTCATTTCTCCATGTTTATATGATCTGCTCCTTTAAACAGTTTCAGTGATAAACGAGTGGACTTGTACTGGTTCAGAGGAATCGCAGTACAGAAACCCTTTAATAAGCCCTATAACAATACCTTTGACTCTGCGATCCCCAGGAGAAAGTTTTATGGCAACCTTGCTTGTACGGCACATTTGGCAATCCAGGCTCTGAGAACTGATGGAATGGAATGTTCAGGAGTATTTAAACTGCTCAAGAAATAAAGCTAAAGGCCAGTCGGTCTGATGAAAGAGAAAGTTGTCAGTTTAGGGTTAAAATATCACATCGATCGAGACATTCAGGTGCATTGCAAGGATTGTAGGTTAATTTAAGAATTCAGCAGCAGCATTATGTACAGTGAAGGAAAAGTGGATTGCTATCATTCTGGTGGCAATAACTTCTTTTTAATTGTAGATCCTAAAAAGAAATAAGCTGAATAGAAAGTATGGTGGAGAGAGTCATGTTATGGACACCAGAAATTGTCTTGGAGCCCATCAGGTAGTTCAGATTCCCAAGTTCCAAAGTCAGAGACCGCTGGGAATCAGAGCTAGTGTGAAAAGAAGTTCCAGGGCTGCTTCCCAAGGTTGGGAGACTGACCTCAAACCAGGTTGAAGTGGGTGCTTTGGGTGTGGATAGGAGAAAGAAGTGGCCAGAATGCGTAATATCTTGATCGTGCCACAGTCTCCTTCTCTCAACTTTCAAAGCATGGTTCCTAGATGGCTGAATGCAAGTTTCGAGAAAAAATGAAGCGCACAAGGAGCAGAGTCAAAGACTGCATCCGTCACGCCTTCTGTTCTGCATTGGATGTCTTCAAGACTCAGGGTTCAGGGACTTACATAAGACTGAAATTAAATTAAAATGCTGTCTTGTACTATATGCTATTGCTGGGTGCCTTGAGTGTTGTTTTCACTGCAAATTTAATAAATAAGTAAACAAATCTATAAGAAATGTATATTAAGATTTAATTCATGGAAAATAATAGTTTACAATGAGACTGAGAACAACATGCACTAAAAAAAAGCAACCTTGGTTTGGTTGTTTTTGAATTTAGCATATTTCTTTTCCTTTCTGAGAAAAGACACAACACTGACAAATCCAAGAAACTAGAATCAACCAGGTCTTGTGCATACCCACTGAGAAGTCCTACGGTTTTGTTGGGACTTACATAGTGAAGTACATATGTGAAGTACATATTGGATTGCAGAACCTGTACATAATTTCCATGAAATGCATTGAGTTTTGCTCTGAGAATTGCACTGTCAGTGTTGGAGAGAAGCAAGACTCCCAAGGGCCAATCGCAAAATTAATGTGCTATATTAGAGTGACAGAACAAAGATGGAACTGGATCCATTTGTTCAAGTATGGACGATAACATGGTGGAAACTGAAAGGGTTGTATTGCTAAAGAAGTGACTCTCTCTTCTGCATTTCGGTGGACCTCCTCTTCCACTTTCCCCCTTTACTGGTGCTTTTCAGTGGACAGCCTGCCAATTAGCTTATCCACAGGCTGGATAAGCTGCCAATTAGCTTATCCAAGGAACAGGCTGCCAATTAGCTTATCCAAGGCTTGTCTTGTCAGTGTCCATGTCTGTTACCTATTCTGCTTGGCTGCTCTCTTTGCTGCTTGCAGGCATCACGTCATCTGTGACTAGTACATAGAGCCTGATTCCTTTGCTCTGTACTCCAGTTTTAGAAACATCAACTGGCACTTGGGACAGAGGATGAGGCTGTTTGGGCCAGATTCAGCCCGATTCCTTTTTCTTCTGGAGGTGTGGACAACTGGGAGACGATCGTGCATGGTCATAGCAATAACTGAACGTACATAATACTCACTTTGACAGAGCTTGCCAATGGCCCAAGCTGCTGCGTTTTCAGTAATTAGTAGTTCTGGATACAGGAAGTGTAAAATCTAGCCGGTATGAATTCAGCTGTGTGACAGGAAGCGTAATTAGAAATCTGAGAAGACTGGAGAAGCTCATAGGAAAATAAATCCCAGTGTAGCTCACATGTGCTTCTGCAGAAGTGAAAAACGGGGAATCAGAAGGAAAGGCACGTTAGGGTTGGATGATGCTTTCATTCTTCCTTGATAGGCCAATGTGGAAGCAAGAAGCAAATCTACTCTTTTCTGGATGCTTTTCAAGAAAGGGCATGTCCAGTTGATGAAATAGCATAGCAGTACAGTTGCAGATTATTTCCACTGGCACATATGAGGCAATCATGAGGTCAAATGCCCCACTGCTGCTCTACACCCATGATCTTTGGTTACATTCCTACATTCTGAGCATCCTCCAGGCTCCTTCACTTACGTCGGATGCAAGGTCTTCCCCATGCTTGAGCCCAGATGAGATCTTCCCCAAGAACTCATTCTCCTTCCTCTACTTGACTCCCTTTCCATTTTTCATCTATTCACCTCATCGTATTGATTTGTTGAATGCCTCCTGAAATGGCAGAACCTCATGTCTGTGGGCCAAATCCAACCCGGGACTGGGAGAAAAGTACCTTGAGCAGCCAGATCAAGGGATGGGAAGGGGAGGGGAGGGGAGGTCCCCCCAGACCACTGGTACAGCATGAATGCATGCAGTCATGATCTGGATGTCAGCGACGCTTGACTCCTTCCAGAAGAAGGACTTCCACTCTTTATTTTTAGCTTGCTTCCGGATGGTTTTACTCCAATTCTCGGGTAGCACTCAGGACAGCATAAAGCACGTAAACTTCATTATTTCCTTCCGCCTATTAAAATAATGGATGGCTCCTCAGCAGAGCAGTGTGTATAATGGAGCAGTGTGTTGGGTGTGTGTGTGCGGCGGTCAGCCAAATAGCTTTCTGCCGTTCACAGTGGGAAAATGAGCGAATATCAAAGCGAGTGCCGCTCCACTCACGCTTCAAAGAACGCATCTGTTTGCATGCTTCGGGGTGCTGGATTTCTTCTCAGTACTCTGTGTGCTTGGTGGAGACCCTAAGAGGTTTCCTCTTTGTTTGTTCTAGTTTTTCTTGGACGATGATGACGAGGTGATTGAGTTTCTCCCTATCCTTAATTCATCCAATGCAAGTTCGCTTGATTCCAGTGAGCAGACGCTCTGGTATATTCAAAGCAACCATTTCTTCCTGCCAGTAAGTTTGGACCGTATTTGTTTCCGGCTTTCAGAAGTGCCAGTGGGTGCTCCTCTATTTGCACGCACTTGTGACCATTTTCCTGCCACTGCCCACACACTGGCATTGGGGGTACGAACGTTTCCACTCACAGAGCTACTCTGACAACCTGCTTACCAGCCCATGCAGAGGACGTTTCCCCCAAGGAGAACCTGAGGAGACTTCAGCTTGGAGCCCTGCATTGAGCAGGTGGTTGGACCCAATGGCCGTGTTGGCCCCATCCATTTTGATTATTCCAAAATAGGGCTTCGAATCTCAGCAAGAATTTACCTATTGTTGCTGAGAAAAATCTTTTTCCATCCCACTCTTGCCCAGCCACTGGGAGCATCAATGTGAGCTCAGCAACAGCAGCAAGTGCGAGGCAAGAAGCAGTTGATATTTGTGTATTTGCTAAGAGAATTGCGGTGCTGTGTCTCCGTGAGCCCAGCTCTGGGACACTGCAGGTGGACGCGCTTCAAAGGCCAGAACAAAGGGGTCTTCTAGGTCCGTCTCTCTCAGATGTCTCCCGGCTGGGAACAGGAATGCCACAATTATTTGGGAAGCAGTTTTACAATCGGATCACAGTTCCCATCTTTTCACTGTTACCACCATGATGTGGTACGAAACCACAGAAGAGCAGCTTCCATTGTGGGAGTGCGGGATGGCATCAGTTTTAATGGTACATACCATGCTGAGGATGGGAAATCCCTATATATAGAAAATTGGTCAGGGAGAAGGCAGGGCAGGAACTTCACTCAGATACGTATTTTTATATGTAGCTGGGATATTCGCTCCTGCCTAGTGGTGCAGCCCAGACACAAATTTAGCATCACGGTGAGAATTCAGTCTGAGTCACTAGCCTGGATCTGAAACAATTCGGATGCTTCAGTTGGTGCAAAATAGAGCAGCCAGGCTATTGAAAGGGGCTGGCAGACGTGGCCATATAATACCAGTTCTGTACCTTCTGCACTGGCTACCAATTGACTTGCTGGTCTGATTTAAGGTGTTGACAATAACATATAAAGCCCTAAGCAATGTAAGGCCTGGATGGCTAACGGGACGTCTGCCCAGTCCTTGAGATCTTCTCCAGAGGTCCTTCTCTGGGAGCCATCCTTGAAGGAGGCGAGGAGGGCCATTAAAGGAGAAGGACCTACTCAATGGTGACACCTCAGCCGGGGAATTTATTTATTGTAAGCCCTCCCAAGACGTTTGTAGGTGATGGGAAAGAAAAGCTTTTAATTAAGAAATGAAATAAATAAATATGCTCCCAGAGAGGTTCATCTGGCACCACCTCTTTATCCTTTCCCGCTCCAGACCAAAACGTTTTTATTTAACTAGTGTTTTAATTGTCCATTTCAACATATATCTGATTTAATTATATTTTAATCAAGTACTGTTGCTTCTTCTATGGCTTTTACACCTAGAGATTTTCTATGGAAATGTAGATGGAACAGACATTTTTTGAATAAGAAAACAAGCAACCCAAAACCTCACGAGGGTCGGTCTTCCTCTTTTTCTAGTACTTTATCTACAGCTGCATCTTGGGTCTGATTTCCTGCTCCGTGTTCCTCCGAATCAGCCATGAGCTGAAAATGGCGATCATGCTGGTGGCGCTGGTGATCTACAATGTCATTCTTCTGCACAGGCATGGCTCCATGCTGGACAACTACAGCAAGTTCCTCTATGCGATGGCACCTTTGAAAAGGTAAGCCGGCCACTCCGCCCTTGGCTGAAGAGCCGCACGAGGCCAGGCTAGAGATGTGCAAGGGTGAAATCTAGGCTCCACCTTCTGCATGACAAAAGATTCGCTCCTCCTTGGAGTTGGACTCGCGAAAGGACTATTACATTTTGTCCGTGTCGGCTCAGGGCGAGCATAACAGAAATCACAACATCAACCAACACAGGCTAAAACAATAATTCAGGGCAAAAATGAACGTTCATGGTTGCAGAATGAATTCGGGGTGTTAGTTCCCAAAAGAAGAGCTTGCAACCTATGCAGTCCTATGCCAGAATGAATTGGTTGGTCTTCCGAGAGCCACAGGACTCTTTGGTCTTCGTTACTTTAGGAATCGCGAGCTCTTTAGGTCTGTAGCGCTGGCAAATCAATGCCTTGTGTCATAAATACTGTTCTTATATCAGCAGCTGTAAGAGCAGGCATTCCACACTAAGAAAGTAATATATTTTCCAGAAATGGGGTATTTTTACTTGGAGCACTGAAAGGTGATTGTTATTTGATACCTGCATAAAAGGAGGCACGTGAAGAAATAAAAGTCGGAGGTTTCTGCTGTTTTTGACTCATAAGGCCGTATCATTCTTCTTGCTTTCCCTTTATAGCAGCTGTCACCATTGTCTAGATTCTCGCTGCTGTAGCATGAAGGGTTGGGTGGAGGAGCCCCAGAACATGTAACACACTCTCAAGTCAAAGGGAAGGAGTTGGCCTCGGGCAGCCGATTTTGGTGGGTGTAAAAGAGCAGCAAATTGCCCATTTTACTGCCAGGAACGGGAAAAGGCAGTTGGGATTTTTCGTGCTGGCTGACTTTACTAGCCCTAGGCTGATGCCCCTTGGTGGAGGCCCAGCTGAAGGACAACATTTCCAGCTGCTCCTTCCACAGAAAATCTCTTGACTACCCTGGCCTCTTCGTGCGGAGGGTTTCCTATGTTCAGCCACAAACCCCACGATCAGTGTCAACCCAGAATACGCCGATTTGACTTGATTTTGCCAGTGGTACAAGATGGTTCTTTGCTGTAATGTTAGGCAAACGTTCGTTGGTCCAGCCGCCTTCTTTTTGACTTGTTCCTTTGTTCCCACAGGCCAGGAATCCTGAAAGATTTGAAGACAATGGGCTCAGTGTCTCTCTTCATCTTCTTCGTCACATTGCTGGTACTCAGCAGGCAGGTAAGAACCGCACCTTCCGAAGACGTTTGTCTCGTTTACAGTTCGCTCTGAGCTTTGCTTAAGAAGCTGCTCCCTGTCTCTCTCTTTCAAAGCATACACAAAACACACAGAAACGCTTACATTAACTTCACACCACCTCTCTTGTTAGAAAACTGTTTTGACATGACGCCCAATTCTCTGGAAGAAAAAAAATCACATTAGCACCACATATTTTCTAAGGCGTTCAATGATTAGCCTTCTTTTGTCATTTTTCCTTATTTTTTTCTTTTTGTACCTCCATCCCATGAAGTTTGTTTCAATGTTTTTTTGCAGCTGCGTTTGCTTGCATGCAATTTCCTTTTCCTGAAGTCGCTTGACTTGTTTCTAGCAATATAACCAAGCAACAGGGCAGTTTTCTACAGCATCTTGAACATATTCTGCACGTCGAGTAGGGGATGATTTGTCTGACTCAGAAATAGCTTCTTCTGGTCCAAAGAAATGTGTTGCCCAATTAAACGGAGCCCTCCAAATGAAATCAACAGATTAAGCAAGTTCTCTTTTATTGCGCGACACACGGCAGAGATGGAGGTGGCAAGAAGGGTGTGCCTGCCATGTGGATAGACATACATGAAAAAAGGAAAAATAATACTGTCTTCATGAATTTTAATGTAGGTGGAATATACTGCTGATTATAAAAATGATTGATCTGCTTTTTAAAACTGATTTTCAGGGTGTTGCGTTTTCCCGTTATTTTACATAGGAATACAGATATTTTCAAGCATTCTAAAAGAGGTCTTTAAATATAAATTCAATATTGTGTTTGCACTATCCACTTCCCTACTAATGACCAGTTAACTGCAGCAATTTGACCAGACTGATTTTGTGAGAAGGCTGTTTTCGTATTACGAGGACCGGGACTTTTTCCCTTTATGGGCTCTGCTGGAAAGAGCAGAGAAATAAAATGTTTGTTTGGATTCATTCAATTAGCCTTGGGTGATAATGAGGCCCTGAAAGGCTACAGTGCTAATTTTCGTCATAAATATGGATTTCAGCAAAGTGTCTTACTGCTGTGTTCTGCATCAGGCATTCCACTTCTGGATGAGGAGCCCATGCAAGGAGAGCAGGACTTCCTGTTGGGTATCTCCAGCATCTGGATACTGCCAGATGCTGGGTATCTAAGAAGAGGTACCACGACCAACAGTCATTAAGCTTTGTCCAGTCCTTTCCTGAGGCCGGCTGAGTTCGCCACGTTTGGCATCATGGATTTCCTAAGCTAATTACGCACAGCGTTCATTCGCCATCCTTCAACCTATTGTCCGTCAGACCCTCAAGCTGATTAAGAGGAGGGAGAATGAGAATGTAATAATGCTCTGAATAGTGTGGAGCGAGGGAACTGTCTTTCTCTCTTGGTCTTCGTAGCACACGTAATATCCTACCTTTCCATGATACGTTGGCTTAAACCAACAGTGCCTGCCGGCCCCCCCGGTGTGATTACAGATTTGCTGCCTTGCTCTGAATTATTGCACTGTCGAGCTGTGAGGAATCCTGGCCCAGCCAGCAGGAACTAGGCGAGGACTGGGAGGCTGTTAAATCCATCCAGATGTTGCTCTCCTGTGGTTAGGGCCAATGTGGTTCTTGTGGCATGTGGCTTATTCAGATCTCTCCATGCTACCACAGAATTATTCATGCTGCAATGAATTTCGGGAAGATTTGCATCGCCTTTCATCCTTAGCTGGGGGCTTGGGTTAAGCAACCTGGATTTTTCAATATGGTAACTGTGTTAGCGTTCGTCAAAACCTGTAGCCTTCGATTCTGCCCTGGTCCCCAACCTTGTCACTGGTACCACCATTGCATTGAGTTCTGCTATTGCTAAGATGGTTCATGATACATTACTAATTAATGTTTAATTAAAGTTAATATGTAATGTTTGTGACATCACTGATTACAAGGCACACCTGTATGGGGTTAGATCAAGATTTACACTGGATCCATCATGCTGGTGGAAATAGACTTCTCCACTTCTTCTGGCCTTCAGCCGATGAAAACATTCCTCAGAGAATCAGGAGACCCTATGAACGGGATGAACCATGGTATGGGAAGGAAAGGGGACCCCTAAAACATCCCTACAGGCAAAGACAGAGCCCTCTACTCACAGGAAGTCCTTTCCTTTTGTGGAAGGCAGGTCCCAAATCCAGCTTACATCCATTTTGGACCTTCCCCTGAAAAGTTTTACTTCCCTTATTTTAAAGTGCTGACACATTCTTATGCTTAATGATGATTCTTCATCCTCATTATACCCATCATATAATCCACCATCATTATCCATCTGTAATTTGCTTAGAGAGTCCTTGGACTAATTTAATGTGGAATATAAGTTGGTTAAATAAATAAATGATGGGCATAAAATCAATAGCCAATGTGATACACAAGCGTATATTAGAATACTAAGATTCAGCAGGATGTTAAAAGTTGCCTAAATAGGCAACTTTTATGCTCTCACAAAACTGGCAAATAGTAAGTTAATAATTAACCCCTAATTAACCCATGATTTGCTGCCATGGCCTTTTTGAATCTTCAGCCCCAGGTTAGAACAAACAGTGGTTGCTATGCGGCATCCGTACCTGAACACAATGGATTAACTGTGGATTAAACAACCCCCAATTAATTTAGCTACTAATTGTAGACTACCTGTGGGTTGTTTAATCCACACTAAACCTCAGGTGTCTGGTTTTGGATGCATGTGGCAACCCCCAATCAGGGACTGAATATTCAGAATGACTGCAGCACATACCATGGCAAATTCAGGCCTAATTAACCCATGTTTTGGTTTAATTCCCTCTGTGCCAAGGATGGTATCAATTCCTGGTGCTTTGGCTAGGTGACTCTGATTTTGTACTTTTTGCGTTTCCATGTACCATGTATTGTTCTAGCATGATGACTCTCATTCACATGAAGCGAACTCTGACGTGAAGTGCAGGGCTCGAGTTGGAAGAGGACTCGGGCTTCACCCCTGCTTTCAAAGGGCGCAGGGGAGTGCAAAAAAAACCACAGGATTGTGACACCCACCTTGAAGCCAGAAACCAGGATCAAAGACTGTATGCAGTCCTATTCTCAATTTCCGAGATAAATCCTGGTTTGGTCCCTCTACCCGTGGCGGGGGGCAAGGGACAGAAGAGAGGGCTTGTGGAGGAAATCCAGGACTGAAAGCTAGCATGCATTTTCAAGGTTTCTGGCTCAACTGCAGAGAATGCAAAACGATCTGGGTTCTAGTCCCTGCTCTGCCACGGAGCCAACTGGGTGACTTTGGGCCAGTCACACTCTCTCAGCCCAACCTGCCTCACAGGGTTGTTGTGGGGATAAGATGGAGGAGGAGAATGATGTAAGCTGCCTTGAGCCCTTTGTAGGAAAAAGGCAGGATATAAATCGAAAAATAAAAAAAAATAAAATAAAATGCCTTCCAGACCAAGGTCTCTTGGGCACGGCAGCGCCTCAGTTCCTTGTAAGCAAATGCTTCAAGGCAAAGCTTGTGTTGACATCTGGCAAATAGAGGGAATGCTCTGACTCAGAGTTTGCTCTCCCTCCTTCAGCCAGTGGACAATCCCGTTATAAATTAACCCGGCTGTCAACACCACTTCTGGGTCTTTATTGCTGCATGCACCGTGTTGCTAACCGCTGCGCCTCGTTCCACCGAGTGGGACCCACCTGGGAGTCTCCCCGTGCCCTCTGGGCCTTGGAGCTGAGCTCCCCTGTAGGCCTTCTCCCTCTTGGATGGACAACCCGGAGCAGAGCTGTTGCCGCCATCTTTTTCTTGCCATGGTTTCATCCTTCACTCTTCCAGTTCCCCCTCACTCCCGCGTCTTGACCGAGGCTTCTTCCATGCACAAACATTTCCCAGGCTTCTCCTCCCTGCCACTGTTCCAAAAATGGCTGCAACGTGGTTGAGATAAGCCTTCCCTTCTCCCCTCCTGCCCCAGGCTGCCCAGGTGTGGCCTCCCAATGTTTTGGCTAACAACTCCCACCAGCTTTAGCCAGCCAGCAAGGGATAAGAGTTGTAGGCTGAAACATGGGGACAGGGACTCCTGGTCTAGAAAAATTATCCTGCTCATTTTAAAACTGGGGCAATCGGGAGCTAAGTGCCCCTTTCCACCATGGTATTTCCAGCCCCGTACAGTCGCTGTCCACAGCAGAGTCCGAGCGATCCTGCCCCGTGACGTTGATTTGTGTGTGCGTGATTTTTCTCTCTGAAAACCATCTGCTAGGACAACATGCCTATTGGTTCTTTACTTCTGTGTCCTCTTTGTAACAGAATGAATATTACTGTAGGTTAGACTTCCTGTGGAAGAACAAGTTCAAAAAAGAGCGTGAGGAGATTGAGACCATGGAGAACCTGAACCGGCTGCTTCTGGAGAACGTGCTGCCTGCTCACGTGGCCGAGCATTTCTTGGCCAGGAACCTGAAGAACGAGGTCAGTCCGCATCATGGCTCCCTGTCAGTGTCCCAGGAGAAAGCCAAGCAGGGCTATACGTACTTCTAGGTCCGTTTTGCCTTCCACTGAAAGCGAGAATTGATCAAGCAGCTTGCCTCCAAAGCTGGTTTGAGTTTGCAAGAGGAAGGCATGGGAGAGGTAGATTGTGGCAGGTTTTGTCTCTTGTACGCTGTGCCAAGCAGGGAGGCACTCCCAGGATGCTGCTGAGGCAGTTTATTCCCTGCAGAAAGATTACTGCAGCCGTGCATGTCCCATTATTAAAGCAATGGTTTTTGGCAAAGGAGACAAGCAGCAATAGCTTTTGAAATTGCATCCACTCCCCAAAACAAACAGCAGGTCTTTGGAGAACCCCCAGTTCCATGGCTCCTTCTTGCAACCCATTTCAGAATACCAGATCTGCATCTTTGCTGACGACAACGTTCCACTCAGAATGACATTCCTGCCAGCCTCCGCTCTCTGGCCTGGCCAGAACAAAAGAACAGGCTGTGTACCGACTCTTACCAATCTACTGAACAAAAAGATGGCCACTTGACAGCTGTGTCAGTGCTCTGTGTAGAGACGGATATGAAATAAGCATTCACCAGGGCCCTGCTGGGGACGTGGTCGCCCAGGCCAGATGTGCCTGCCCCCGTTCACAGGTCTGTCGCTGCACACCACCTTGGAAGGGGATTGTTTCTAAGTGGTACGGTAGCTGCCCAAATCACAGTCCGTTTGGCTGATTCGGACAACTGAATGTCCATATTTACTCTCCCTGAACCACTGATTCATTGCAGCCTCAGCGCCCCGCAGCCAGAGCTCCATCATCAGGGAACCTCTGTGCACACAGCAGTTGTGCAAAGATGCAGAGAAGCATAGGCAGAACTGTGTCTTCCATTACAGCGAGCCGAGAATCGCAAGTGCGGGAACTCTGTTGGTAAAACTGGAACAAGCGTGGGATCAGAAATGCATCTCCACTTTCCCTGTGCTTAAACAAAGTTGTGATGATAAATAACTTCGATTCTCTTTGGTTATGGCATTTTTCTTGTTCTTACATCTGGATTAAAACATGAAAGGAAACAGTGTCATGTTTGTCCAAACAATCGTCTTCAAAAAAATAGCAGAAATCTCTCCATTCCATATTCTTACTTTCAAGATTTCATAACCTTCTTTGGCAAATCTCTCTCCTGACTATCAATGACAAAGGTTCTGTGTACCACAGAGAAGTTTACTTAGATGATTGTTTTAATTTAATAGAGGCACTTCAGCATCATCTCATGGAAGACTGCAGGAATGTTTGGAGTCCAAGCACCGAAGTCCTGCATCTCCAAAACCCATGTGCCTCCCAGCCCCTTGGCAAAGGGCACAGAAAACATGGGGCATGTCGTGCTGGTGCCTCAACCTCTTCTGCTCCCTTCCCTGGTGCAAATTCCATGGGGCCAAAGATAGGTGTCTGGGTAAAATTTGGGGCGTGAGATGTGTAAGGAGTGGAAGGCACAGCTGCAGGTCACATTGTGGACTGGATGCTCATAGGTCTCCAGGTTCAAGAGGTTTGGAAGCATCTGCCATGGGGACGACAGGGCTGCACTGTAAGCAGAGTAATTAGGTAGCATTGATGTTTTACGGATGCAGCAAGGAAGCTATTCCTCATATAGCAACGGTAGCAAAGAGTTGAGAAGTTAAACCCGAGTTCCAAGGGCAGCTTCGTATCAGCCTTCCTTTTCCTTTCCTCTCTTCTCTGCACTTGATTTTATGAATGCCCTCCGTTGAGAACATTGTGTAACAGGGCCTTTCGTCCCTCTCGCCTGCGCAGGATTTATACCATCAATCCTACGACTGCGTCTGTGTCATGTTCGCCTCCATTCCAGATTTCAAAGAATTTTATACAGAATCCGATGTCAACAAAGAAGGCTTAGAATGTCTCAGGCTTCTAAATGAGATCATCGCTGACTTTGATGATGTAAGTACATCGTGTATTCGGCTACAATGCGAGCAAGAAGCGAAGTCGCTGCAAAGTTATGATGGGCACAGTCCAACTCTGATTTAAGTGTGTCATCCCACCGGAATCGATTTATTATGTTCTGCGTGTTTGCATTGTAAGCACAAGGCCTGTTGATCATTTCGGGCCGTTTCCTAGATTAATAGGTTCCAAAGAGAGCATTCCATGTTGGTTTCAGCATATCGAGCGAGCTCATACCAGCTAAAAGGAAGTTGCACCCGAAAATTGTCGGTCAGGTTGGCAAGAGCTGGTTCCACGGAAGTAGAGGGTAGATGTAGGAAACAGAGGGGTGGGGAGAGAGGACAAAACAAGGGTGGTTTGTAGCCATCCCTGCTCCTATTAAGTATAACAGAAAGAAAGATACAGCAGTGGAAAGAAACAAGTAATGTCGTGTGCTCAGGCAGAGCATAAAAGCTGTCTGAATAGCAGAGATTCTGCACTAACGCTGCAAGCTGTCCAAACAGAGAAGCGATAAAACAAGTGGAAACTTTTGCTGGAAAGCAACAGTTCCTTTTAAAAGCCCAAAGAGTTTGTTCGTCCACACTGGGCCTGCTTTGTGCCTAATCGTGTTTTTCTAGCTCCAAAGGAGCACCACAAATCCCGTCCGAAGTAGCACCCAAAGAACAGGGCCACAGTCGTGTGGATTCTCTGTCAACTGTGTGGACGATCCTAGTGCCGGTCTTCTTTAAATTTACTGTGATTTCTCCAACAGCCCTCAACAATTCTAAATCGGTGGTGTTAAATCGTGCCTTTCAATTAATGGGATCATTTGTTTATTTATTTAAAACATTTCTGTCTCGTTCTAAATGAGAAAAATGTCCCAGGAGGGCTTACAAAATTTTTGACAATTAATAACAACAACAAATAATAACAAAAATTATATCAATTAATAACAACAATTAATAACCCCCATAAACAGCAAAAACATAATCTTAGAAAAAGTCCAAATCAAAATCAGAAACAAAGGCAAAAACAAAAAGTGACTGGAAGTTTAAACCAATTAAAATTTCTAATTCTTAAAATGATGGGTAAATAAAATGGTTTTCACCTGGCGCCAGAAGGAATATAAAGTTGGTGCCAGCTGAACCTCTCTGGGTAGGTTCCAGAGACTGGGTGCCATCTCTTGATGGTGGGGACTTTTGAAGACAAACCCCATTAAGGATTTTATCGGGTCATCTGTGGGAATGAACAAAACAGGAATCCAGAGCCATCACTGAGAGATGGTGGATACCAGATGCATCAACAGAAAAACCAAATTCCTTAGCTAGCAAACAGGATTACTTCAATTGTCTGCCTTCGCTTTTGTGACTACACAGTGATTACAGAACTATTTTGATTTATATGTATTTTGACTTTTGCTGTGGAACATGGCCTGAATCTAAATTGAACAGCCAGCACGCAGTATATTCTTTCAGAAGGATAAGTGTATTTTTCTGCAGTGACTGTTTGGGTTTCTCTCTTGTTTTCCGGTTGTTTGCTTAATACGTTATCTCGGCTGTGGTCAAGAGCCGAAATGAGTCAAGCCAATAGTCAAAGCATCACTTGCTATTTGTGTGCCAAAATATGCAAAGCTTCAGAACTGGCTGCAGAGCTGAACAGGTCCTGTTGTGCATCTTTGCAGCTGTCACCAAAGACAGGGAAACAAGGAGGAAACGCGGCTTGGAGTTCTGGGCGAATTTGTGCCTCTTTTCGCTCATCAGTCTTGCGACCCAGCCTCCTTTCCGCACGCGGAGCCTCGTTGAGTCCTTCTGTGGCCACAGAGGCCTTTTGTAAGGGGTAGGAGCAGGGGCATCCTCGAGGGGCCTGAGACAAAATACAAGGCAGGTGGGGTCACTCGTTTTTTTGTCTGAACGTGGGCCAGCCCTTCGCCAGACCAGCAGTGGCCTCCTGGCATTGAAAGGAATCGTCGGAGCTGGTTTCCGGCATGGACGTTGCGTGGGCCAGTGCCATGCTCAACAGCGCATGCTCTCCCCAACACACGCGCGGCGAGGGGTGCACCGGAAAGCTCTGGGAACAGCCGGTCTGCTCATGACTCCCAGCCTTCCTGCACGGAATGGGTTGACTGGGCTCTACTCCAAGTGGGCATGAGCAGGAAGCCACTTTGTGGGGGCTCTGCTGACGGGTTGAAAGGCGTGCCAGGACCTGGGGGGTTAGCGATGCTCTTTGGCCATCAGACCCCTGAAAGGCTTATTTCTCCACAGCTGTTGTCTAAGCCCAAATTCAGTGGCGTTGAGAAGATCAAGACCATCGGGAGCACCTACATGGCAGCCACGGGACTCAGTGCCACGCCCAGCCAAGAACATGGCCAGGTACTCACCCCAGCGACGCGCAGCTCACATATAAAACCCACCGTCCATATTTAGTCTGGGAGGTGTGGGTGTGTAGCAGAGCTGCACAATCCTCCCCCTGCAAGGGGACCCGGGAAGGCTTTGCAGTGATCTGAAGCGGGTTTTGAAGGGCCGCAGGCTGAAGGAAAGGCCCTGGTGCTGGGAACGGTTGCCGGCCAAAGGAGGAGGGGTGGCCGGATGGGGTCACTGGGGTGGTGGCGGTGGGCTTGGGTGCACTCCAGGGTGTGGTGGGAGATGGGAGAGCCTGGAGGAAGGTTATTCGTGGGTCGGGCATGACTTTGCGGCTGAGCGAAGTCTGAGGAAGAGACTGAGAAAGCCCCCGTGTGGGCGCAGGAGCGAGCGCCTGCACCGGTGGCGCTTCTGGGTCGCCTTCCCAAGCCCAGCGTCTTCAGACGTGTTGCACTGGAACTTCCATCCTGGCCAGTTTGACGAGCCGTTCGCTCATTCGCGGCTTAGGGCAACTCCTGACAGTCCCGTGTGGCTCCTGCAAATTCCGGGCTTCTGCTTCCTTCATGGAACCGGTCCATCTCTCAGTTGGTCTTCCTCCCCTGGCAGGATGGTCCTCCCCAGCGGGTGGGCCTTCCCACGAAGCTCCAGTCTTGCCATTTTTGCTTCCCGGCGTGGCCACTCACACACACAAACGCAAGGGTCAGGGACAGTCGTACGGCAGACGCCGTGACCAGCGAAGGGGGTGCCCAGCCCGTCCGGCCGCAACATTTCCTGGCAGGGGTCCCACCTCGGGCCATCTCGCCCCACGCCCCACCCCGCCCCACACGCGCAGTGTTCGGCAGCACCGAGGCAGCAGCACAGAGAGGGTTAAACTCTCCCTGCCTACTGAACCTCCCAGCAAACATCCATTCCAGCATTCCTGTTACAAAGCAAACGCTGGATCGGAAGTCGCCCTGGCCTCATAAACCTGCAATTCCATCCTCACTGGCCTGTGTGATTCATAACTTTTCCAACAACGCATATTTCTTTTTCATATTCATTTCTTGACTGTCCCTTGACCAGCTGCAAATTGCATTTCTCTCTAATGAAATACAAACCAGCAACACTTGCGTGTTCTAACTTGGAACAGGCTTCTAATTCCACAATCAACACGCTGCTAATATAATACCACATTTATTTTTGGCGTCCCTATAGCAAATGTGGAATGCTACGAGGTACACCAAAATTTCAGGGGAGAAGTGGTATTCATCCAGACTTACTACCCTGTATTCCAGCACTAGAAGACTGTCATTTCTCAGATTGACTTTGTCTCTGAAGGAGAAAGAAGATTCAGACTTCTATCAAACCTGGGAATCTTTTTATCATTGGCTAGAGAAACGGGACTATGCATAGATTTAAATATGTTTACAGATTAACATAACAAGAAAATGTGGGGGGCTGACCCAGTAGGTCTGATGTTTCTCATGATTGACTATTTAGGTTTTTTTCCTGTTAGTTTTGTTAAGAATAGAACTTATTCCAGAAAAAGAAGACTGTCATTTCTATTTTGAGAAATGGTGGTAGAACTGCGTTTCCCTCCGCTGCCCTTCCTAGCCGGGGTTGGAGAGAGAGTGGCTTGAGGGATATTTTTGAAGGACCATGGTGTGTATTCGCAGTCCATGTTGCTGCAGCTGAAAGGGGGATTCACACTCTTGCACATGATAAAGGCCAATGGAGACCCAACCCAGTTGTCACCCTCAGTAGCTCTCTCTGCAGCAGCTGCAGTTAGGATAAAATGGGGATCGCAAATCCAACCAGAGGTGGTTCCCACTGGCCCATTCTTGGGCAGCTGACCGAGGCCTAAGCCTGTGCCTGCTATTCCACTACATAACCTCTAGGTGGCAGTGTGGACAGTGGGATGCCTGATACAGGTGGAAACACGGCTTTCTGCCGTCTTCAAAAATAATACCCTAGTTTTCCCCTCTAAAATACCTTGTGGAAAGTGCTTTTGAAAAGCAGAAGTTAAACTTGAGAGTTACGCCATCACCTGAAGAACCCTTAAATAACCTTGAGTAGGGAATAACGCGTGTATAACAAACGAAAAGGACGGCCCTGAGAAGAGAAGACTGAGGGGGACATGAGCTCTCTCTGTAAGGCTGCCACAAAGAGGAAGGTCACGATCTCTTCTTGCTGATGCCGGAGTGTAGGACATGGATTAATTAGTTCAGGTTGCAAGAATCCAGATTCAGGCTGGACATCAGGAAAAGCTTCCTCACTGTCAGAGCAATAGCACAGTGGGACCAGCTGCCTGGAGAGGTGGGGGGCTCTCCCACATCAGGGACATTCAAGGAGACACTGGGCAGCCCTCTGAGTGGGATGGTGTAATGTAGCGTCCTGCAACAGCAGGGGGTTGGACTTGATGGCCTTCATGGCCCCTTCCAACTCTTATGATTCTGTGAAAAGCTCACAGACCCTTAGAACCAGACCTGCATCTATGCAACTTGTGCATATTGATTTCCCATCAGGACGTGTGTAATGTAACGATGTATGCCTACCTAGATACAACGTGAATGAAATAATATTCATAATCCTATGAATTATCCTATGCATACTTACTCAAAAGTAAGTCCCACTGAGCTCAATTTCCTTTTTCCATTTAAATAGTGAAAGCTCCACTTCCTTCATCAGGCATAAACCCCAAGACGGGTGATATTGGGAGAAACGTATCCAAGCAAGCATGCAGAGGATCGTAACCCCAGAAATAAGGCATTCGTCCCAGTAAATTGCAATGTTTGTTTGTGGGTCTACTTAGAAAAAATAGTGAAAACATTTTGATCATTGTAGTTTGTTTTCATTCAGGAACCTGAACGACAATATATGCACATTGGGACCATGGTGGAGTTTGCGTTTGCCCTTGGAGCAAAACTGGATGTTATCAACAAGCATTCCTTCAACGACTTCAAACTACGAGTAGGTAAGCAGCATGAATATTGCACCTTGTCTCAGCTACAGAGATAAGAGCCATGCTTGAGAATATACCGTGCTTGTTGGGGCAAGTTTCTCCGCTCTGTTATTCTAGTCTCTTGCGTCTGTGTTCCCAAACGCCTCCTGACCCCATTCCCGATCATCCCTCCACACGCCCGCAGAAAGCGGGATGCCTCATTCCAAAGCCAGTAGAGAAATGCCACGGGGACTGTGCCCAGGAGGAAGGGCGATGGAAAAACAGGACAGATGCACAGCAATCCAACAGATGACAAAAGCATTAGCAGAATCCTTAGGGATGCATCCCAAGCTAGGAAGAGGCAAAGAAAAGCTGGGTCCTTTTACCCAGCGCTTGGGATGGGGCCCTAAACGATGCTACTGGCACCTCAGGCCACATCAGGAGACCCTTGGACTGGGCCCTAAATGAAGGAAGATGAAGCCGGTTGGTTTTCTTGCTTTTGGGAAGTTGCCCAGATCAAGTCAGAAAAAGATCACCTTGGATGCATCTAGGGGAGACGTGAGTCTTTAATGTTTGGGTGAAATCAGCCATGCTAGTGTTTCGACAGCATTGCTGTGTTCTGCTCAAACTGGGAGGGAGGGGGATTCCCGTGTGACGGTTCCTGCACACGTGTGGTCAGGTGGGTAACACCCCAGCTTAAAAGTGCAGGCAGAATCTCGCTTTCCCCCTTTCAAGGAAACTTTCTTCAAACCATGCACAGCAAACCTGGACGTAATCAGCTTTTTACTTCAGTACAAATATGCAAGTCTGTGGAGGGAGACCTTCTCCTACTCGCTTTTATCCAGGAATTTGGACTCCTTCCCTAGAGGAGATGGGTCAGAGAAGGCACTAACCAAGAGAGAGAAAAGATGCTCTTTTGGTGCCAGTGGAGTGGTTTTTCTTTTCTTTTTTAACCCCTCCCACTGGGAAATGGCACTGGAGGATGAAAATGGGAGCTGGGGCTTAAACATTCCTCTCGCAGCTCAGTCCCAGTCTGGATTGGTCCACCATACGTGCTACCCAGAACATGGACTTGGGTCCTTCGTCTCTTTCTGGAGATCTTAAATGCACTAGATATCACTCCTGCTCAGTGGTATGCTTTCATTTCCTCCATTAAAATACTCTGTAAATGCATATTAAATAAAATACTCTGTTAGCTCTCAAATGAGCATTTGTAGAATACAAACATGGAACATTAAATTTCTTACTGTCAGAGAGCCATTCCAAGATTTTAATATCCTTCCAAATGCAAGTTAATATGCAGTTAATAAATCTGTCTTGGAAAAACATTGCTAGAATATTTAACTTTGAGTTTAACTTTATTTTCTTTCCATTCTCATTCCATCCTGTATGATTCCAGATTATCTTGACTTGAGCTTTCTCGACAACTTAGCTTATGCTGCCACCCAGTGGCCAAAGCTTGGCCATCCAAAAATATTTACGCTTACATATTATAGAAACATGGAAGCCAAGCAAGTCCAAAGGGGTCTCCGGGGCCATCTAGCCTGACCCCCGGCTCCACTCATGGAACCCCCAACACGTGGTTGTCCAGTTGTTGAATAAATATTAACTGCTGCAGATGGTAGAAAAATATTTGGCTTCACAGGGCATGATAACACATCCAGGGTGACTAGCTATCTTGTCTAGACCTGGATGGCTTCCCCCAGGATTACTTCAGGGTCACAAGGCACCCCGACAATTCATGGAGGTCCAGCCCATTAAGGTTTGGCATGCATGGAAACACAGTCAGTCAGAAGAGGTCTGCCAGGCCATCTCATCTCCCCCACATCACCCACATTTATTAGAAGGCTGCTTCTAAGACTCCGAGATGAGGCTTGGCCACTTTCAATACTCACCTGGATTTTTTGAGTATCCAAGTCCAAGTCTCCAGGTGTGATGAATGAACCCCGACACTTTTCACGCCTCCATGAACGAGTCGGTCATTTTGAAGCCTCCGCGTAGTCATGACAATCCATGGTCTAATCGGCCGTTCTTTTTCAGGTATTAACCACGGGCCTGTCATCGCCGGAGTTATCGGGGCTCAGAAACCGCAGTACGACATCTGGGGCAACACCGTAAATGTGGCGAGCAGAATGGACAGCACTGGAGTCTTAGATAAAATCCAGGTACCGTTTCCATTTTGGCCAAGAGCTTCAGTGCAATGAAGCAACGCTCCCGCTAAAAGTCCGTGGCGTGCCGGTGGATGGAGTATTACCCACATGAGAAACAAACTAATTCAAGCAGGATAGCAGCAGGAGGCCAGAAATTTAATACTGTGTAAAGTGCCATGGCTCCCTCGGATAAAATGCGCAGGAAACTTCATTAAGAGGCTCCAGCCGTTGTCTTAAAGCTCTTCAGACCCAGGAAACAGCCATGATTCAATTTGGTTTTATTTACCACTCAGAGGCCTGTTTCCCTCCTCCTCCACTTGCCCTCCTCTCAGAGCAGCTGAAAAGGCAGGCTGGGTTCATATATATTTCTTAGTTTGGACACAATGAATTTTCCAGGCTCTTTCTCAGAAAAGGGTGAAACAGTTGCAACAAACAAATTAATTTCTGAAATGCAGAAGTTTTGCACAACTTCTAAAAATAATGGATTTCTGACCTCCCCTTCTGCTTTTCCCTTTCCTTCTAAGTTTTTCCAATCTCTGCCTTTCTCCTGCTCTTTAAAAAGGAACCAGAAAGAAAACAGAGGCGGTGCCACTTGACCTGGGGTCAAGTCACGGCACCCTTGCGAGTCCCAGTCGGCCAGGTGGAGACTGAAAGACTAGAACTCAAACTAGTATAAAACTATAAAAAACTGTTCTTGTGTTAGTCCGAATCTATTTCTCGGCCTTTGCTTTACACTAATTCTACTATGCAGTAGTCTTGCAAACAGATTTTTCACTGTCACTCATGGGTAACAGATGGTTAAATTTATACTTTTTGATTTTAAGTCTAACCACTTTCAAAAACAAACAAAATAACAATCTTTTGCTGGATTTGTCTGGTAACTGATTACCTGCCCAGTAAGATCAGCAGGAATGGAAATGTGCACAGGAGTCTCTTCTGCAATATAAAGCTGAAATGGATGCTGCAAGCAGCTTTCTTGCTACTGGTCCAGGAATCCTGCTTTTAGAAGCACCTGTAGCCACATATGAACTCCCCTCCCCTCCCCTCCCCTTTTTTAATAACTTATTTTGTAGGAACACAAGGAATCCTGCTTTTAGAAGCACCCATAGCCACATATGAACTTCTTCTCTCCTCTTTTCTTCTTCAATAACTTATTTTGCATTTCAGGTCACAGAAGAGACGAGTAACATCCTACAAACGCTGGGCTACATTTGCACCTGCCGAGGCATCATTAACGTCAAAGGAAAAGGCGACCTCCAGACCTTTTTTGTCCATACTGAAATGACAAAGTCCCTTTCACAAGGGAATGTGGCATCGTGAAAGTTACTCTCGGGTGGGGCATTCCCACATTTTTAGAAAAAAGCATCACATTTTTCTTAGCTCTCTTTCGGCCCATACCATGAACATGCGTGTACTTTTCTGGTATCTAGAGATGTTGCTGCAGTCATGTCTACAATCTAGTTCCACCATCCAACATGAAGAGACCTCAGTAGTCTTACTGCTCTGGGGTGGCTGAAGCATGTGCAGAGGGCTGAGAAGATGACCGGCGTCTTGGCACCGTCGGCTCTTCAATAGACAAGCGACAAAACTTGAACTCGGTTCGAGGAACTGAAGGTCTGAGGCTTTCGGCAGAGAACTGCGGAGTTGGACATTGGCACGGAAACAAAAATACGTGGGAAGATCTCACGGCAATAAAACTAGAGCTGCGTGGAACGTTGTGGAAAGATGGTAGCTCCCCCGTTAGCATCCTCGATTCATAATATCTAATTCTGTCCCTTCATCTACCACAACTAGGGCGTGTTATCAGATGTTTCTCACAGCCGGCTGGGATGCTGACCTTTGTGAAGGATGGAGCTGAGCAGGACCAGTTTTGTACAAAATGTGTCCAATGTTTTGATGCCATTGTTTTTGTAAGATTAACTCATTAAAAGTTTATATGTACTTTCTCTTTAACGGTGTGATTGTATGATTCATTGCAACATACATCATGGCTGACCATGCATTACGGCATCTTCAGAAAGGAGAACAGAGGAGCAGGAAAGAAAACTCTGCCCTGATGAATTTACACTAGAGATTCTGGTGGCACAGAAGGCAGCAAAGGGAAGCCGCAAGGGAGAGTCCAGAGTTACCAGGAAAGAATCTGAACAAATGCCATAATTCATATTTTTAATTCTCTTTTCTGGTTAACGAATGTGGCTTTTTATATGCGAGGGAGAATGGGCTTCGGTGCTGGAGCCATTACTGCTGTTTAGTCCAACTTCAATTACGGCAGTGATAATTTCCGCCACTCTGGCTACAGAAACTGGGACGATTCAAGGGGAAATTAACTGGCCACTGCTTCCTTGTGCTTTTGCTGCATTCAGCAGGGACAGAGCTGCAAACTTTCAGCTTGCAAGTTCAAGCATGCTGAGAAGGCACCACGTCTGTCCAGGCTGGGCAAGTTGGTGCTACATCCAGAGTGGCTGAGCTGCAGCGCCTGAATCTTTCCACGAGGAGGGACAGCACTGCAAACCGGGCGGACAGACTGCTTCAGCCCTGGGTGGGATGAATTCCATTCTACCGTCCCTCAGCCTACCTGTCTCCGAGTGTTGCTGCTATTCACACAGTGCTGCGGGGGTGGGAGGAAAATGGACTTTGCCAGAGCAGCGTGCGGCTGTGAGCTCCCCTGCTGGGGATGGGATGGCCCAGCCCTGAGAGTCTGGTTCTCCCGCCTGCGCCTGACAGAGGGGAAAACTGCCGGAATGGGATAGTTCATATAAGCCAGTTCTGAGCTCTCTTGGCCTGGAGCGAGTGTCACCAGAAGCACTTGCACTTCAAGCACCACCACCACCACCACCAGCACCATCTTTCTATAATGAAACTCCTCTCTGGGCAGTTCACAACATCTCTCCCTTTCTTATTTCAACCAGAAATTTCAGCTTCCAAGATTAGGCAGGATCAGGTGCTTCAGGCTATAGGGAAGCCGGTTGATGATCTTCTCCTTCTCCTTCTCCTTCTTCTCCTTCTATGGAAGCTGGTTGATGATCTTCTCCTTCTTCTTCAACCAGACCTGACCCTGCTTAGCTTCCAAGATTAGGCAGGATCAGGTGCTTCAGGCTATAGGGAAGCTGGTTGATGATCTTCTCCTTCTCCTTCTATGGAAGCTGGTTGATGATTTTCTCCTTCTATGGAACCTGGTTGATGATCTTCTTCATCATCATCATCATCATGATAACCCAAATCAGGTCTGAAAAGGCATGGATGTGAAAGACCAGGAAAGGGCAATGCCAGAGAAACTGCCCCACGACCACCGCCCTTCCACATCACACCAAGAAGATCCCAGCTCTGAGGATGAAGCGAATGGCACAAACGGTGTTCCAGTCCGGTTCGTGATGTCTGGATGCCTTAAATTCTCTCCTCCGTCTCCCAAAAGGCCCCTGCTTTCTTTTTCCTGCTCTATTTGGGCATTTCACCAGGCCTGCCTCGTATTTTTGAGTTTCTTTCTGCAGCCATAAGGACCGGTAGCGACAGTGCTCCATTCTGAGCACCTGGCAAAACTCTGTCCTGATTACAAGGCACAGAGCTAGAGATGGACCGAAGGCTGGACAAACAGGTCTGCCATGTGATTCGACCAGTGGGATTCTTGAGAAATGCCCATCTGCCTCTTTGCAATGAATCAATTCATGCGACGAGCACAGATCAATGATGCAAAGGTCTCCCAGCTTAAATCATTAATACTCCCGCCATTGTTTTAGAAACTTTCACCTGTCTCCTGCTGAATGCAGCTCAAAAACCCTAATTTTTTTTTTTTTTTTGGTCTTCATCCCCACCTCCAGGAGTCAGAGGGAGGGGAGGCTATCCAGTTCCTAACAGGCACGTTTCCTGTTTCTAAAACCAAGCAGCTTCGCACAGAAGACGCTCCACAGTGAATCCATTCTGTTTGTCCCACTTCTCAGATAAGGCAATTCCTCCTGTGTTTTTTGCTGCAAACACCAACACAAATCGTTTGATTTCACCAACAGACTTGTCACTTGCTGGACAGGTTGTTTGGCTTCACCCAGCTGAGGCTTTTCTCAGCTTTCCAATGCCCTTTGATATCGCTTGACATCACAGTGGAGACACGGAGACGGTCTCTTAGTAACCAAAGAACTCTGTGGACGCGCGTGCGTGCTGGGAAAAAGGAGAAAGGGCCTGGCAGCATTGAAGTCGGCCGGCCGGCCGGCCAGCCAGACTTTGGTCTCGGCGGGGGCATGCAAGAAGCCCGGAATGGGAAGGACCTGGAAGCAGACGAGGAAGAGGAGCTGGATGAACTGGGAGGCATCAATGAGAGATTAATACGGCAACACAAGCTCCCGCTCTCGGCCCAGTCTGCCTTCAGCTACATCCCACCCCGGCGCAAGGACCCCCCTGAGCTCAGCTATTTTCACCAGGAGAGCAAGGTGAGTCTGGAAAGGTGCAGGAGTGAAGAGAGAAGAGTCTCTCTCTCTCCCTCTCTCTCCCTCTGTGTGTGTGTGAGAGAGAGAGAGACAGAGACAGATCAGAGACTGAGCTAGCATTACGCAGGAAAGCCCTATTAGAAGGGGAGGAAGGGAAGGGAAAACTTTCCGCAGCCAACTCCAAATTTGGACATGCTCCGCATGTATCTATGCTCACCCCAGGTAGGTTCCCAGCTCTCCACTTACCCTTTGTGGTTAGCTTTGGACTGGCCCATTTAGATAATGGTTGGCAGAATCAGTTTGGATCATGGGTCTGGATTGTCTCCTCCATCACCCTCACCCTGAAGATGCTTTCAGGTATTGCTCTACTGCAAGGGTGGGCAGCTTGTGGCACGCAAGATACTTTGGCCAACAACTCCCATCAGCCTTGGCCAGTGGAACCAAGGCAACCAGCCCTGCTTGGCCGGTTTGCTGCCCTTTCCTGATCTTCTGGAAGCTCATTGATCATCATCTTCTGTCAACATGAAAATGCATCTATTCTGATCTAGGGGAGCAGGAAGAGATGACATCAATTAACTTTAATTGCCTCTCACCTGGGTCCAGATCTTGGCCTGGTGTGAAGTCCTCTCACTACCTGTCAGGCAGGTGCACAGCGACAAATGATTCCTCCAAGCAGGTCAGCGCTCACCTTCCAGCCTCACGCCCATCTTGCCCCAGGAACCCATCCACCCAGCACGTGCGAATGTGCTCTCTCAGGATGGAGGCCTAGCACCCCTTTTGCGGTTCATCTCTCAACAGCAACTGGATGTGCAGCTGCTGAAAACTCACGCCCGAGTGTGGTGGGTCATTTCCAAGCAAGCGTGCTTCCACACCTCTGCAGCTCCTGGCCATGTGCCCCTTCCCCAGCCACCTGTCTGGACACCTGTCCTGCTTCATTCTCACCATCGCAAAGGAGGAGTCTAAATGCCCAGTGAACATGGCAAGCCAAGCATAACAGTTCCTGTCCTGACCTTCTCAGGCGTACAACGCAGCGTGGGGTTATTCAAGCAAGGCCAAACTTCTTCTTTCAAAGTTTTCAGTTATTTGTTCCTGAAAAATAAATCCATCTCTGTTGAGGCTCTGCCATTGGAAAGACAGCAAGCTGGTGGGAATACGGAAGTTGTGCGTTCTCTTTTCCCTGGGATGACATGAGATGTGAGACCCCACAACTAAAATCAGATGGGAGAAGCATGGTTCTCTTACCCGCCCCCCCCCCCATAGGGTATACCCCATGGAGTGGATTGCATTTCCCAGCATCCCCCAGGGAGCTGAGGAAAGCCACCCATGGTGAGTTCCTTGCATGGGCCGCCATGCCTAAGCAGACTGAATCAGGCCCATGGTACAAGCTTCGTTCTCTGCTCCCTCGGAACCAGGGCCATTCCGCTTCTTCTCCTGCCCTCTCTCTTTAAGGAAGGGATCCTCTCCCTGTACGACTGCATCTTTAAGAGACCCATCGGCTACGACAAACGGCTTCACCGCTGTGACCGAGAACATGCCAAAAGCAGAGGACTGCGCATCAGTGACGAGGTGACCAGTGCTTTGACTTTTTTACGGGGTGGTACCCGTCTGATTAGGGACTGCAGGTGGCGCAGTGGCTTAAACCGCTGTGCTGCTGGGCTGGTAGATCGAAAGGTCACCGGTTTGAACAGGGTGAGTTCCCGTTGCGCCGTCCCAGCTCCTGCCAACCTTGCAGTTCGAAAGCATGCAAATACAAGTAGATAAAAAGGTGCCACTTCGGTGGGCAGGTAGCAGCATTCCGTGCACTTCAGTGTTTAGTCATGCGGCCACATGACCACGGAGACCATCTGCGGACAAGCGCTGGCTCTCTCGGCCGGGAAACGGAGATGAGCACCGCCCCCTGGAGTCAGGCATGACTGGACTTTGTGACAAGGGGAAACCTTTACCTTTTTACCTTTACCTTTACCTGTCTGATGGAAACCGTAATATTCATCTGGCCTTCGGGTGAGATGCTGAAGCAACCAGCACCACTCATTTCAGGGACTGCCGGTGCCGCTGTATCCGGTGGCTCCTCGGCTTTGAGAGGAGCATGCTGTTGCATTCAACGAGAGCTTGCCCTTGCTGAGTTCGGCATGGCCTGCCTGTAAGTCAGGGTGCAAAGCCTCAGCCCCACAGCCAGCCCCCTGGAATTCCCCAGGCAGCCACTCCAAACCCGCTGGCCTCACCCGCTTTTCCCACCCACCCTGATGCGGATTTCCAGTTTTTGCACTGCTTCCTTAAAGGTTTTCTAACATGCTTCCCCTAACGCTTCGAAAGAGCCGTAAGCCAACGTTTGCTGGGTTTTTTGACCCTGGGCCTGCCCCTCCTTTTCCTCCAGCCCTGTGAGTAGGACATCTGGCAGCTTCTCCGAAAGAAATTCAACTGGCTGGAAGATGTTTAAGTCCCTGGCTGCTGCCTGGCTCTCACTTTCTGTGGCGTGGTGGAAAAGCGGGAAGGCATTGATCTCGCAACGTGGGCAAGCACAGAATTTGAGGCAGGGCGGAAACGAAAGGGACTCGGAAGTCTCTGGGGAAAGCGAAGAGCACAAATGCAGCCGAAATGGCTTGGCTCGTTTGAGGTTCTGCTGCACTGTGCAGAGAGCCATGTTTCCTTTTGCCCCGGGACTGCTTTGTCCAGGTTTCTTGCACTGAGAAATGACCTTTCTACATTCGTGCAGGAAAAAGCGAGGCCTACAGCTGTCCTGTCCTCCTCCGAATATGGACGGCACATAGACCAGCCTGTGGAAGAGCTGATCCGAGATCACGCGCGCATTAACCGTGTGCAGGCAGAGTTCTACAGGAAGAACGGAATAGCCTGCTTGGTGGAAAAATCCTCCGGAAGCATCGATCCAGTCTAAGCTTGGCAGCTGGTAACAATTAAGGTCACTCTGTTTAACTCCGTCTAGGGTACTGCTGTTCCTTGGGCTCAGCTCACATGTAGTATCGGGGGTTGTTTTCAGTTAGATTAAATGAGACACACCTAATGTTTATGCACCCCTAACATTAGAAGAAATATGCAAGTTGATGATCATACTATTCTTCTACCCAACTGAACAAATTCGGAAGAGAATACTCATGGCAAATCATGTATTTCCTTTGCTGTAAAGGCACTTTTCCCCACACACAGTTTGCTCAAGCTTCCTGTTTGCTTGTGACCGGCTAGAAATATGTCCATTCCAGCTCTGATTCGTAAATGAATCAAATCTTTGATCAAAAATGAGGGTGTGGGTGCAGCTTGTTCTTGCTGAAAGGCCTGCTTAGAAACGAAAACCCAATCCTGCAGCTCTTTTCACCCCCGTGGGTTGAGGTGGTAACTTGGTGGTTACAAAGAAAGGTTCTTTGTCAGTGTTTAGGATGCATAAAATTATGAATTGGCCAAAAATATAAAGCTAAGAAAAATACATGTATTTAAATTGACTATACTACTGATTGTGTACACAATTAAGACTTACATGAACTAAGCAAAGCCCTCCCCTCCAGCAATGCATTGTGTGAGCTTAGCATGTGATAGCTGGGCTGGTGCATCTCAAGCTTTGTAACCCTTTATTTCTAATCAGTATATTTTGGGGGGTTTTTTGAGGGGGGGCATGGATGGCCGACTCTCATCCAGACTAGAGTGAGGCATGAAAGAGTGAGGTTTCCTTTTTTTGCATTTCCTATAGGACATCCACCCCCAATCATACGATAGATGAAGAGTAAACACACAGCGCTCGGGGGTGTCTGTGTCTGTGTCTGTGTCTGTGTCTGTGTCTGTGTCTGTGTCTGTGTCTGTGTCTGTGTCTGTGTCTGTGTCTGTCTGAGAGAGAGAGAGAGAGAGAGAGAGAGAGAGAGAGAGAGAGAGAGAGAGACACCGCGCGCGAGAGCAGAGACTGAGCTAGTATTATGCAGGAGGAACCTATTAAAAGGGGAGGAAGGGAAGGGAAAACTCAGGCACCAACCCCAAATTTGGACATGTGTTCCACATATATCTATGTGTCTCTATATATCTATCTATATATAAATATATCTGTCTGTCTGTCTGTCTCTTTCTCTGTTTCAAAGTTGGCATCTCCCAAAGGTTCTTCAACTTAGTTTGGGAAAAGTACAGTCAAATACAAGAATACATTTATTTCCACACAATCCTCCTTTCACACTCCACATTATTGGCAAGACAAGAGTCTGGAAATGTGATAAAATCAATCCCAAAATCAAGTCTAAAACACAGACTAGTTTATCTCACACCCATCATTAAAAAAATAAAAATGAGCCATCTTCTCCACAGACGTGGCAGCATGAAGTGGATTCCAACGGATCACCAGCTGAGCCTATACGAATTAGGGAAGATTTTCTTGTGCAGGTATTTCACAATCTCACTTCTACCACTCAGCGGCTCAAATTCATAAAATGGGATCTGCAAGTTAAAGAAATGAAGGACCTGTTGCTCAAATAGTTTTCCGGGGAGCAAACTTAAGATAAAACATCCTCTCAAGTTTTTCCTTGGGATTACCACCGGGTCACCTGGCTGTGAGGCATAGTCCCCTGGGGCTGACATCCTGTGCTCACTTCCTGAGTGCAGCGAGAATGCCTCCTAGGTAGAATTGCATGGCACGTCTCTTCAAAGGCGGCCTCGGCTCATCCTACCCATTTCTGTGATCACTGTGGGCAGGAAAACCGCTTTTCAGAGGGAAACGGCAGCCGCTTTTGTCCGGCACCGACCTTGCAAGGTGAGAACTGGCCAGGACTGTGCGTTAATGCGAAGGTCGAGCCTTCTGCAAGACTTGCCTTTCGTTCAGGCTGCCAGCACAGACATTAAGAGAATTCTGCAGGACAGATTCCTGCAGGGAACAGCTTAACACAAGAGCGGCCGCTTCGCAAGAAGATTGCAGGTTTGACCCCGAGAACCTCCAGAGAGGGCTGGGAAGGCGCCCTCTTGGCAGCTCTGGAGAGCTGCTGCCAGTCAGTGCAGGCAAAGCTGAGCTGCATGGGTCGGTTGCTTGCTTTGGCCTGCTTCCTGGGTCCCGAGGTCCCTGGTTATCGTGCTGGATCCCTGCGGAGAGCTTGAGCTCTCAATCTGAGGAGGAGAGAGATTTGCAGCCATGCCGCGAAGAGCCGCAAGGCATGGTATGGAATCGGCCCTTCGAGAAACCCTGGCATCAAGCAGCGAGGCGGACTTCCACGACCCAGAAGAGAGGAATGCCTAGAACAGCGGGCCACTAGAAGGAAGCCGTGGCCTCGCGCCCCTCGGAAGGGGCCCCTGTGCCTCTCAGTGAGCCTCCGCGTGGCCGGTGGTTGGTTTACGAGAGTTACGCTGAAGATTTGTACCTGCACGACTTCATAACCAAGGAGCCGCAGCTGTCTCTGCTTGAAGGCTTCTCTTCCGAGAAGGTTGTGACTGTTGGCACAGAATCTCTTCCGGTCGTCAATGCAAAGCGCTAGCCTGCCAGTTAAATAGCATCTCATTAAATGCAGCCAATCACCATGCAGGAGACCCTGTGTCGTTTTACTTTATAGGTCCCAAAGCCTATACATTTCTGCATAATACAAGCATTCAGGTGTACCTGATTCATCATTTACTGATGAGATATGCCTGCCGTTTCCAGTGGTTTGATTATTAGGGTTAGAAATCAAACCGGTCAGTCCTAGAGGAGATCAACCCTGACTGCTCTTTAGAAGGCCAGATACTGAAGGTGAAACTCAAATACTTTAGCCACCTAATGAGAAGGAAGGACTCCCTGGAGAAGAGCCTGATGCTGGGAACAATAGAGAGCAAAAGAAGGAGGGGACGGCAAAGAATGAGGTGGCTGGATCGAGTCACTGAAGCAGTGGGTGTGAGCTTGAGTGGACTCCGGGGGACGGTGGAGGACAGGAAGGCCTGAAGGAAGGTTGTCCATGGGGTCATGATGGGTCGGGCACGACTTGGCGACTAAACAAACAAGCATAATTTATACCTCACCTATTTTCCTCTCGTAAGGAAGCCAAGGTGGCTTGCTAGGTTTTCATCGCCATTTTATCCCCACAGCCACAACCCTACGGGGTAGGCTTGGCTGGGAGGCTGTGACTGGCCCCAGGCCACCACCCGCCCATCCAAACAGCTATTCTCACGCTCTCGAAATGCAAGAGTGCCAGCTGGCACGGAAAGGGTGGAGACCCCCTTGGCAAAGAGTGAGGAAGGGGACAGAGTGTGAAGGACATGGCAACTGAACGGCATCCCAGGAGAGGAGACGCATTCCGCCACTTCCACCCCCGCAAATGCGGAGCAAGACCAGAGAGTTTCAACACTGTGGGGCAAAAAATCCGAACGAACTGCCCACTGTGGTGCCGTGACCCCAGCAGTGCGGTTTGACTCACCTCTTGGACACCTCTTCGAATCTCTTCGCTGGTAATATGAACCCTTCTTCGTCAAACCTAATCTCAACATCTGGTGTGAAGAAGGAACAAAGAGGAGAAACGAATTACTCCCGTTCTTGTGTTGCTTTTTCTATGCTCTGCGTAGATAAAGTTACAGGCGTCGGTGGGGATTTTGTCGGTCTGGCTGCAACACTCTCATCATTGGCTTCACTCAGAAACCGCACGAAGCCAAAGCTCTCTGGGCAGCTTGAAATGGGAAGGGAGGACTATTTGCTCATTACGAGTTTTTGTCTTCAAAGGCCACGAGGCAGGCAGCAGGCACTCCCGCCGGAAGCCCCCTCGAAGAGCAGACACGCTACCAAAGTTAACTACACCAGACGGCAGAAGGACAGCTCGTAAATCCAATCAGCTTCCAGGTGACGGACATGGGGGCGCAGAAGAGGGTTCTTCCCGGGAACTGCCTTTGCCCCCGTCCCCACGCAGGGTCATGGGCTACGCTCCCTCGGGCAAGCTCCCAGGGTCACAGACGGATGGCGTGGAGCACTGCTCGCCGACTGCCCCCCTGTCTGCAGCTGCCTCTTCTGCCTTCCTCCCCGGCCTGGCAAGCCACTTTCTCCGGGGGGCTGAGCTGAGTGTGTGCAGGGAGCTTTTAAACCAGGCTGAGGCCGCGCCTGGGCTGCAAGGCAGCAGAATGAAGCCTGCGTTCATGGGGTGGGGTATAGGCCTATCTGGGAGATGCGTTTGGCCACTGGACGCCTCCCCCTGGCCTGGAGCCGGCCCCGGGATCCTTTGGAAGCCTGGTGGTCACCGTCTCGCCACGCTGGCGTGTGCCACGCACGGGCTGCTTTTGCACAAAACGGGCAGGGCGTGGCACGCCAAAACAACACAATCCGCACAGTGCCAGGCAGGCCCCCACCCCACCCCTCCCCTAGCCTGCATTTACGCGCGGCAGGATTCCAACTGGCGGGCCTACCTAGCGTGTAGCAGAAGGGCGTCAGCACCTGGGAGGCAAAATACATCTGGGCTCCCAGGAGGTCGATCAGGCCGGCCCGCACCCTGTAGTAGAGGCGAGGGTCCGCCAAGGACTCCAGCGCATGGCCTGGCGTGAGAAAGGACCTGACTCGGTATTTCGGGAGTAGAAGGGGACCCTGTGGACACAGAAGCGGATCCTGGTTGGCGCGACGCGCGGGCAGACCGGAGCAAATCGGCGGGCTGGCTGCGGCCTGCTTGGGGAATGGCATGTTGCCGCCAGGGGGCGACCCAGGAGAGCGGTCCTCAAGTGGCGTGAGAGGGACACCCGGGACGCGGGCAGGCAGGGCGAGAGGCTTTCCTGCTTCTTTCCATGCTGGTGGCTCGTCCTGTCCTGCAAGGGCGAATGAGTCCCCCGGGCAGTCTGGGGAGCCCCAAAATGACACAGGCCGGCCCCATCCGGACGCGGCAGAGGGGTGACTGCTGCTGGAGTGGCATCGAGCGGGGAGGGGGCAGATGCTCCCCCAGGAGCAATGGCCCTGCAGCCGAACAACCAACATGCCTGAGATGGGAAAAGGAGGCGGGATCACCCCACAGCCCTTTCTGAGTTTTAACTCTGCCCTCCCCACCGCTCTTCCTTGTGTGTTGCATATTATTAGATTGAAAACCTCCGGACAGGAGTTGCTGCATTTCACTGATTGTGTGTAAGCCTGTGCAGGAGTCTTTTGGGCTAAGGACCTGGGAAAAATTCCTTGAGATCAATGAACAAACAGCGTTATCACAGCTGCTAATACTGCAAAGCGGTATCATTACAGATTCCAAAGATGCACAAAAGAGGGTCTTTATTTCATACCATATAGGATGGGCATTCCAGTTTAACCGTCAGAAATAGCTGGGTCAGCTGAGAAAGAGTCAACTTCTCCAAACTGGGGGCTTCGGCTGAAACAGAGACAGACATGCAGACAAATCAGGGAAGATTTTGTTATGCAGTGTTGTTATTTCCAAAGCGCGGGAGACATCAACTTAAAGCCATTTCCTAAACCTTCCTGTATGTATAAAGCTCCAGCAAAGTCAGCCACACCCTCCCAAAACGGTCATCGCTATTGGCAAAACATCAGAAGGCTGCCCCACGCAGATGCCCAGCCTGAGAAGGGAGACACAGTGGGACATGGTAGTTACAGTGTTGGACTCAGGAGACCCGGGTTCGAGTCCCTGTTCAGCCATGGAAACAACAGGGGGACTCTGGGGCAGTCACAGATTCTCAGTCCAGCCTACCTCACAGGGTTGTTGTTGTTGTGAGGAAAGGACCAATAGGAGGAGAATTCTGTGAGTTCCTTCAGTGGAAAGAAGGCAGGGTCTACATATGATAAATAAAACAAATACCCCCAGGAGCCTTTCCTGAGCTCTCTCCTCCAACTTTCAGAATGGGCTCCAGGTGGGATTACTTCCTGCACTCCTCTGCAGGTACCAGCAGGCAGGCATTTCTCCTTGCATCCCGTTTCCTTCGTCTCCCATGGCAAATGCTTGCACTATCGCCAGCAGCAGAGATGATGCAAAATTTTTCTCATCACACTTAAATGCTTCGGACACAGTAACACGACCTCTCCATCTAACTACGACCCTTCCAAGAACCCCGGACGATTAGTCAGCATCACCTCCCCTGGAATATGGGAAGGGGGAATAAGGCTGACACCAAATGGCCCAGGGAAGATCTAGACCGCGGCTTCTCAACCCAGAATTCCACCCCCGGGTTCCTATGCGACACAAGCTCTCAAGATGACCAAAACTGACCCAGGGATGCCCCAAATGTTTTACAGCCTGGGTGCACCAACGCTGTCTGCCCCGCAGTCCCTGCCAGCAGCCACGGAAAAGATTTTGTGGCATATTTTAAGAGTGTATTCGGAGTTTCTGCAAGGCAACAACCAAGCTTGCCCTACAGGAAGAGTGCATGTCTTTGCCTTGTGGGTCAAATTCAGCCCTCCTGAACTCTCGATCCATACCTCTTCCTGGATTCCCTGGAGCCCTGACAAGGTGTTCAGGGCTTCCTTTCCTAGATCAGAAATTCTAGGCAGGATTTTTGGAAGCTGGCCATTTTACTGAGTTTTTAATGTATCATGTAGAAAAATCTGCTTCTCTTAGTGATGAACCCCTGAGGTTTCCAAGAGCAACTTTGAAACAGCTGTTCTAAGACCATGATCCCAGGGGCATGGAGTAAATGTGCTTACCTTGCAACTGCTGCAGGAAATAGGGACTAAACACTTTGGCCAGAAAATTCAGAGGATACCGCTGGATAAGGGTGCATGCATGAAGAAGATTCAAGAGCGTGTGAAGCTGGAACTGGTCAAACTGAGCACTGAGGATCCGCTCCAGCTTTCGGAAAAGAGACGCGGCACACGGCGGCAAATAGTTGAGTTTTCCAAACGGGACAATTTGCTCTGCGATCTGGGAAGTGGTGAAGTTGTCCGCATTGTAGACAAAACTTTCTGCCACCGCGTCGAAGATGGGTTTGGAAAGGATGTGCTTCTTATGGCAGTACTGCATGACTTTGGAGACGGCGTTGGGACTCATGGTGAAGGCGTGCTTGGAAACATGTCTCTCCAAGGCCTCTGTGAAGAACTGGTCGTGGTGCCCAAAATGGATGAAGGCCTCCAACACGTTCACCAATTCCCCGTCTGTGAAGTGCGGGACGTGCCGGACCGAATGCTTGCAAAGCTTGATCACCAAGGGAAGCGCCTGGGCTTGATCGAGAGCAACCAGGGAGTTTAAAACTGTACTTGTCAGTCTGCCATCGAACTGAGGGACCTGCCTTATGGTGAAATAGTGCATACTATTTAACAGGTCTTGGAATTTGTCTTTCTGCTCTACCGCCAAGCACAGGATCCTGTAGACCATGGCCATTTCATCGGCCTTCCAGTCCTTCACCTCCGTACTATGGATTCGCTCTGTAACCCTTTCCAGGATAATGGAGCTAGGACCCTCCAGGCTAAATATCCCTTCTCCAAGGACACACAAATCCCTGATGGACATCTGGCCTCTATCAAGACGCTCCTGGCTCTCGGACACTAAGCGAGCAATCAAGGTGCTGCAGGGATCCACACGCAACTTTATCAATGCATTCAGTGAATTTACAAGACTGGCGTCTGAGAGATTTTGAGTTTCTTGTTCCAGCTGGAAGCAGAGGGACTGGAAGGTATCGTTTTCCACTACCTCCTGAGGATTCTTCAAGGTGCTGTTCTCTAGCTGAATGTCACACACCCGCTGAAAGGCCGTGGCCACCATGGTGTCAGAAAAACTTTCCAACGAGTGCACCAATTTGAAAATGTCTTGGTATGAAGAGTAACTATACAGCTTCTTCAAAATTATTTGTTCCTCGGTGCATCTACTGTCGCCAACATCCGTGCCCTGGATTTGCACCCTTTCCGTGACAGAACTGGGGGAGGATCGCAGTTCCACATAGTAATTTTTACAAAATACATGCTGGAAACGATTCCCTGAGCGCACGGCCCACCAAGCTGAGGAACCACAGCGGCAGGACCCGAGCTGCTGAATTTGCAGACTGATGGGCTTCAAGGCTCCGTTTCTAGCTAGCAGTTGCCTGCATGTGCGTACTCCAGATGCACATGCCTGAAAATATGGGAAATTAATCGGGGCCATCTCATGACTCCTCTGAACATCACCTGCTGGAAGAAGAAGGGGAGAAGTCAGTGTCACCCTAGAGGTTGCCGTCTATAAAGCAGCTTGAAGGGCCGGGCCAGGAATTATGTTTATGCCTAAATGCGCAGAACCAAATACAGGACAGGATGCTTGATTGCAGAATCCCGCTTCGTGGGACCAACCGAAAAAGGCACATTAAAGCTTCAGAGATACCCTTGAATAGTCGCAGAAGCCAGAGCAGTAAGTGCATTATTGTGGGCATGTCATGAGCGGAGCAGGCTGGTGCCGGGGGTCAGACTAGATGGCCCGGGAGACCCCTTCTGACTCGCTCTGTTTCTATGAATTCTTAAGAATTCCAGCAATGAGGTGAGCCCCAAATTATGCAATTTATTCTGCGTAACGGCAAAGGCGGGATGCCACGGTGCGAGCCGGGAGACTTCGATGTGCACTGGTGGGAACGGGATTAGCAGCCATGGGGGGGAGGCTAGCGGGGGACTCGCAAGCGACAGAAGGGCCCCCACTGGCCCGTCCCCGTGGACGAGGCAGGCTCGGGGGGCAGCCCCCTGCTCAGACCCGCCCCCCCGGGAGACCTCCAGAAGGGGCCTCCTTTCGCAGGACGCTGAAAGCCGCCCCCGTCCGCATTTCTCCCCAGACTGCCCGGGGCGGGCGATCCGGTGGCGGAGGCACGACGCCCCGGCCGCCCCCACCCCCACCCCCCCGGCCACGTGCGAGGGCAGCAGCGCCCCGCGACTCCTACGGAGGCTCCGCGCAGCGCGCGCCGAGGAAGTTTGGCCCGTCCGCTCCGCCGTCGCCCTCAAGGGCGAGCAGCGGCGCTCGCGGAGGTCCGCCCGCCCGCCCGCCCGCAGCCCCCAGAGGCCGACCTCGGGCGCGCCCGCGGCTCCGTCCCCCGCAGCGCCGCCGCCGCCTCGGCTCCCGCTCGACCTAACCGGGCCGGCCCGGCACTTCCGCCACCTCCCCCTCGGGCACTGGCCGGACGCCCTTCGCGGCCCGCCCCTGCTCCGCCGGCCGCTTCCCATTCGCCGGTCTCCGCCCTAGAGAGACGAAAAGGGTAGAGCAACACACGCCACGGCCTGCGCTCGGGTCCGCTTCTCCCGTTTCCCGTCTGCGCGGGTTCAGTGCGGAAGGCAGGGGCGGGAGGGGGGTGCGGGTGGGCAGGAGATCGCAGTGCACTGGCAACAGCCCCTTCCGAGCCGCGCGGACGCGGGGGGAGCAGGCATTCGCACATGCGGAATACTTACTCGTGCGAGGGACTGTCTCTGGGGCGCCTCCACAGGACCGTGCCTCCTCGGGGCAAAGCGGATGCGCGGCACGGGGCTCCGCGGGAGGATGCGCGCGGGCGCGGCTGCGGGCCCGGGCCGGCTGGTCCCTCCGCCTGCGAGGGGCGCGCGGCGGCGAGGTCGCACGTGCGGCAGCGCGGGCCCCGTCACGGGCGTCGGGGCCGCGCCGCTTCCCGCGATCAGAAAGCGAGCGGCCTCCTGCCTTCGCGGGGTCAAACGGAGCCCGGAAGCTCCTCCCGTTCGCGCGGAGACGCCGCTCTACCCGCAGGCGCCGGCGCGCCGTCCCGGCAGCCCCTTCGCGGAGGGTGAGCCTCGCGCGACGGGTCGGCGGCGGGGAAAGGCGCTCTGTGCATGCCCAGAGGCCGCCGCGGGCTTCCGGGCTGAGGCAGCCCTCCCCAGGGAGACGCGCGCCTCATAGGCGCCAGCGGCGGCGGGGGGGGGGGGGCGAGTAGCGCCCTCGCTGCGAGCGGCTTCCCCTCCTCCCCCTCCCCGCTGCTCGCGCCGGCGATCCCGCAGCATGGGCGGCGAGGCCCGCGGGCGGTTCCTGCTGCTGTACGCGAGCCAGAAGGGGCAGGCGAAGGCCATCGCGGAGGAGATCGAGCAGCGGGCGAGGGAGCGCGGCTTCCAGGCGGACCTGCGCTGCGTCAGTGAGAGAGGCGAGGCGAGTCTCGCCTGCGTCCCCGCAAGGGCGGGCCGTCTGGGGCGCCCTCCTCCTCGGGGCGGCCGAGGGCTGGGAGCATTCGGGACAACTGGGGAAACTGGGCCTGGGGAACAAGAACAAGGAGAAGTGGGGGACGAGGCTGGGCACACGGTTCGCACTTTGGGTCAGCCTCTTGCAGCCCAGTGCGGCAAACCCGGCCTGTGTGTGTGTCTGACTTCCAGTTCACCTGGGTTGGTTGGTTGGTTATTTATTTGGAATTCTTGTATGCCGCCCCATTCACATGAGCCTCGGGGCGGCTTCCAGCCCATAAATAAATAGCGGTGCAAATACATAAAAAACTGGAAACGTCCTGGCATAATTATAAAATCCATAAATAAAATCAGCAGGTAAGCTCAGGGGTCGCATAACTATGGTTTGCTTCCAACCGTCTTCCCTACGGGGCAAAAACTGGCCCCCTGACTCACAAACGTCTCAGTTCACGACCAAATCGGGTCGTGAACTAAAATTTCAGAAAAAATTTGGCGCCACCTTGGGTGGCGATCGCGATCGTGCCCGTCTCCCCTTAACGAGCAGGACCATGATCGTGCCCGTCTTCCCTGCGGATTAACCTTATTTACATTGAACCTCATGGGGGAATTTGACTTGGCTCGTGCCCAATTCAGGTAGCGACCAGAGTCGTGGAACGGAGTATGTTTGTGAGCCGAGGTGCCACTCTATTGACCTTGAATTGGTTGACCTTCTCTTTGCCTGTGCCTCTGTTTCCTGAAGCTATTCAGGGTAGGCGTGTCATGCGGGGTCGGACAAGATGGCCCCGGAGGCCCCTTCTGACGCGCTTTGTTTCTATTGTCCTCAGAGATGTTTGGATGTGCAACCAAGAATTAGCTAGCTAAGCTCCCCGCAGCACATGATCCCCAGCTGAGCTGTCAAACTTTGGATCCTTTTCAGCTTGAAATTTATGACTGACCTGCTTAATTCTCGAAGATAAAACCGTTTTATCGTTTTCATCCTTGATTATATGTGTTGATCTGCTAGGGTGGACATAGTTAAGAACTGGTAGAGTGATAATTCAGTTATGCCTCTTTTGGCATAGTGGTAATTCAGTGGGTTGGAGGGGTTTGAATACTTTAGGGCTGATCTAACGCCAGTGGTGAAATTGGAGTAGATACACACCTGCCTTACCTCGTGATCTCCTTGGTGTGTGATGAAGAGGAGTAGGAAGGACTCCTCATGCAGCCCTGAGAGTTGTCATAGATAAATACTTTGAATCTTCTTCCCTGAGTGCAGCCCAACACATCCTGGAGGGTCAGGTTAGGCATCATAGATAGAGAAGCAAGCTGTCTCCTCATAAACTTGGTAACAGCTAAACATCACAAAATTCTTGATTTAGTGTTTTCCTCTTGACTTGTAGTATAACTTGGAGAGCGAAAAGGACCCTTTGGTGATAGTTACTTCCACGACGGGTACAGGAGAACCTCCTGACACAGCAGCCAAGTTCATTAAAGAAATTAATAACAAAGCTCTGCCGTCAGACCACTTTTCCCATTTACGATATGGATTGCTAGGTAATTGACTTGCCATCTGATACTTATATAATGAAAGGGGAAAAATTCATAGCAACTAAGGAGCATGGTGTCAAACTGTTTGAAAGTGGGGAAAGGTCACAGCAATTCAGTTCTTGTTGAGCATATTTATGGATAACCTCACAGAATCAGGATATGATTTTAAAATTTCTGAAGCAAGGATTTACCTGTTGGGAAGAATGAGTATTTCTTCTTTTAAAATTGGCTATTATTTTCATCATCAAACAAAATGGTACCTTTCTGATTTGGAAAAAGACATAATGGGCACATTGCACATTCTGCAAGTTCATGGTTTAGTCCAGGCTGGACGTCCAGGGGTTTTGCCCTGTAACTCCCATGAGCCTCGGCAGCATAAGCAGTGGCAAGGAATCCTGAAATTTGCAGGCCATAATGTCTGGGGGGCCACAAGTTGCCCACCCCAGTTTAGCATGAATCAGCCACTGCAAGTCTCCACCTAGAATATTCTCCCTTGCCTTCCTGTGGGTCCGGGGAAAAAAGTTCGGAAGCTTTTGCTCCCTGTGTCTTCCAGATTCATTTAAAGAAACCTGCTTCACAGTTTGTGGCTTTGGAAGTGGCTTGTTTAAGGCTTAACACAGTAATGCCAGTCACTGTTTGTCGCTCTAGACAGCATGGCAGGTGAAAACATCTAAACTGCTCCAGGACTGAGCAGGAGCGGGAAGAGGGCGTGAAAGTCTGGGAAACGCAAGTTCATAGCTTAGCGTGACATGTGAATGCATTCTGTGTTTGGCGACTTGCCCACGGCCTGGTTGGTGCCTAGTTTTGCTGGACGACTGAGTGGTGAAAGCAGTGTCCCTGTTCTCTTTCTTCCTGTTCTCCCACTTCATGGAGAAGGTAGATCTGTTAACATACGAAGCTGTTCTAGCGACAGCTGTGTGTGCTTTCCAGTTACTCGCGGAGGGCTTGGAAGCACTGAGAAATCCTCGAACCCAGGGGCCAACAGTTCCTTCCACACGAGACAGGTGTGTGAGCAAGAGGAGTGATGTGATGAGGAGGAGGAGGGGAGATAGGGAAGAAGGCTCTTCGTCCTGCAAATGTCCCCCCCCCCCCGTCTCATCCGAAGTTTCTTCCTTTGTATTAACAATTTTAAGGAATGCAGAGAAGAGGTTGGAAGAGAAACGCTTCTGCATAGCATCTTAGCACCGTGTGGTCCACCTTCATCACCCTGTTTTAGTCCTGGCTAGTTCAAAAGTAAAGACTTTCCATTGCTTTCTCTGCCGCTGAGACCCAGGCCCTTTACGCTGAGCATGGAACAAAATGCAATTGGAATCTGTTTACACGGAACAAGCTGCTTTCCTTACCACTGTCTGCTGTACGCAGCTGGGCAAAGACAGCTATATTGACAATCCTGGAATATTCTCCTTAGTTGTTTGTGCGTGTGTGTGTTTGTGTCTTGTTTTACTTCACATGGTTTATCACCCAACTCCAATCCACTGAGTTGCTCTGCCAGGCTGATACAGGCTATTCTGTTTGTCTCCTTCCTTAAACCTGGACTTTCTCAGGCCTGGGAGACTCCGAATACACATTTTTCTGCAATGGCGGGAAGATAATAGACAAACGGCTTCAGGAGCTTGGAGCACAGCGCTTCTGCGAGGTGGGGCTAGCAGATGATGCTGTAGGGTAAGAACAGAACTTCTCTGATACGTCTGCTTCTAATTTCCTCCCAGTTATCTTTCGATCCAAATCCCAGTGGCATGATGCGGTTTTGTCCCTAAAAAATCCAGAAAATTCTTAAGAGAGGCAGTGTAGTGGTTGAGAGTGAGGGGTTTGTTTGAGTCCCCGTTCAGCCATGGAGCCAACTGGGTGACTTTGGGCCGATCACAGACTCTCAGCCCCACCTGCCTCACAGGGTGGTTGTTGTGGGGATGAGATGGAGAGCAGGAGGAGGAGGAGAATGATGCAAGCGGGCTTGAGTGCCTTGATCTCCATCTGTCTCAAAAGAGTCTCAAAAGAGTTGCAAGAGGAAGCGCTGGCATTCTTGTAGTGTGCTAGCCTAGAGAGGAGACAGTCCTGCTTGTGATGACAGGTTGCTGGCATGATCTTGCAGGAACACAATCCAGTTGAGCACTGCAGGACTCCTTTTGCTGTGGCGCTTGCTTGTCTTCGTGTCCTTTATGGTGGAGAACTGTGTTCTTAGAACCCTTTAAGTAGAACTCACTGCAATGTTAGCATGTCAACAGAAACATCCTTCATTCTGACCTGTACTCTGAGCTTTTCGCTTATCTTTAAACATTTGTTTCCTTCATGTTGTTCCAGTCTGGAACTGGTGGTTGAGCCATGGATTGCCGGACTTTGGATTGCCCTGAAACGGGAATTTGCATCCAGGAAAGAAGAAACAGACTGCAGTGACCAGACTGCCCCTTTTACCGGCAACACAGATTCTGATTCATGCATTGGATCCAAAATTGCACAACTGAAGCTAGACGACTCAGAGGTGAAAAATGATCCCTCATCAGAAGCGAATATAGACTCAGAAGTGGCCATTCAGTACTTGCAGCCTTCACTTTTTCAATCAGTGCCTCCACTTTCACAGTCTGCTCTTAATATTCCGGCATTACCATCAGAATACCTAGAAGTGCAGCTTCAAGAAAACTCTGACCAGGTAAGGCCTCTCACAGTGAATTTATTTATTTATTTATTTATTTATTTATTTATTTATTTATTTATTTGGGCATTTTTACCCCGTCCAATTACGTTGCGGGTCTCTGGATGGCGTACAAATCAACATCCAATAAATACATATCAACCCGAACAATCCAAAATAATCCACAACTGAGCATAAAACATAGTTAAAATATTTAAACATTAACATTATGGAAAAATAAAAAGGGCTTGACCCTGGCACCGAAAAGCATGTAATGGTGGCCTCAGGCAGACCTCTCTTGGGAGCCCATTCCGCCACCAGGGCTGCCGATTTCTAGCTGCCAAACCTTAGATCTTTTGGGATTTTTCCCTGAAAGGAATTGCTTCTCCTCAGTTCTGTGCCAGCTTGAATGGAGGCTCTCCAGAAGCTGTTTTTAGCTGATGTGCCCTATTTGGTTTCAGCTCTGTAAAATAAATAGCAATAATATGGGAAAGGCTACTGGTCAGTTTTTGTCTAGTTTTGTTGTTGCCCCTTAAACCTGCCCCTCCCGCGTCTTTGTCTTGGCCTGGCTTCCCTAGCAAGCTTGCGTAATCCTAATAGTTGGAGAGGTCTATGTGGCAGGAGGCCATCATTTAGATAAGTGGATCATTGAGCTCCTTAATGTTCAGAACGGGCCCTTTGAACTGTCCCAGCTCCCTAATCCTGATAAATCCCCTATATTTTTGGACCGTTCAGATTTCCGAGTAGTCTCCAAAGTTCACCTCCACATTCCAGGTGCTGAAGTGGAGTGCTGAACGATTGCTGGAACAAAGTTATCGACTGCTGATTCAGGCAGTTGGGTGCTGGCTTGCAACCTCCAAAATTATCCTCCTCCTAGTTTCCAGCTTAGACGAGGTTAGACAAACCCTTGCTAACCTTTCCAGGTTAGACAAAACCTCATAAACTGGGCCTTTCTTGTTCGCTGTCTACTCTTACCCCGATGTCTCCTCCCAGCTACCCTGCTCTCGAGCCCGCAATGCTTTTCTTCCAAATTAAGCCCTGGTGATCCCGAGAAGGACAAGAAATCCTTTCCCTTCCCTGTTAACCTGGTTTTGTTGTACTGATTGATTTTTTCACAGGCCGCATTTGGCACGACCCTGCTTTGCTAGGACGTCACGTGCTTATTCCTTCTGTCTAAACTATCATCAGCTTCTTTGCAGGATACCAACCTGCCCCATGTTTCAGAGAGCTCCGTCTTCCGGGTTCCTATCACCAAGGCCATTCAGCTCACTAGGGACGATGCAGTGAAGAAGACCTTGCTGCTAGAACTTGATATTTCTGTAAGTTGAATTCAGCTCGTTCGCTTGCAATGTCTTGGAGGAACTGATGCCGATGGACTTAACTCTAAAAGAAAAAGCTTGAAAATAGTCTTAGTTTTGCTATTATGGGGAGTAAAAGATGCTCTCGTACTGCTTTCCAATGTGGCATTGTGGAACACTCCTGTCTGGGATTCCATCCAGCCAAGGATTTCGCTCTGCATCTCTCGCCAGCCGGGATCAGTACATTCTGTGCCCACTGAGGAGTCTGTCCTGGGCTACCTGCCCCGCCTGCTCTTGCTTCAGAGGCTTTGGTTGTGTCATCATTGTTCTGGTAGCTTTGTTTTTGCTCTGAGCCCACTGATGCCGCCTCCTCGAGCACGAGTGGCACTCTTTAGCTCCTGTCCATCGATTATGAAGAACTTGAGAAATAAAGGGCAGAAGCAAAGTGTCTTGGTATGCCACTGTGGGTAGTCGGGTTCATAAAGGTCACCGTGTCACCAGCAAAGTAACACTTAAGGTGCAGAGCTATTGGGTGACAAGGGGAAACCTCGTTTTGGGCGGCGGCGCTTGTGACATAGCCACTTCCCCAAAGTGCGACCCTAAAAGAGAAATTATTTGGCATAGTACTGGGGAGTCAGGGGGAAGCACATTTTCTGCATGACTTTTCTCAGGATATTGTGCACTTTAAAAACAGAAAACAGCATTTAGCTACCAGCCTGGAGATGCCTTCAATGTCGTTTGCCCCAATAATGCCAGCGAGGTGGATGCGCTCCTTCGCCTCTTGGGACTGGAGGAGAAGAAAGATTACCTTGTTTCCTTGAAGGTTAAAGCAAACACGAACAAAAGAGGTAAGCAAAGTATCATGATTTACATTATATGTAATGTTGTCCTTTGCAAACTATTGCAGAATCCCTGTCCAGATTTTCCTTTTGTTCTGTATACACTGTTCTGTATACACTGGAGTGCAAGTCATGGATCCCCCAGCATCTGCAAGGCCATGTGGGTGTCCAAACACGGACTCAAGGGCTAAGGGCATTATAGGCTTGGTGTGGGGGCTGCAGAAATTTCAGTAACTCTTGCTTATTTTCTGTAGGTAAATAGGTGTTCTTGCAGCTTAGAAATGGCATTGCTTTGCCCATCTGTGGCTGAAGCTGTGTTGTAAAGGAAACATGTCCTGGACTAAAGATAGAAACAATATTTTACTCTATACCTATTTTTCCTTGCTAATAAAATCGGCATCCTTTCTGCTCTCTTTCTGAAATGTGGACATCTGAAGCTTTGAGCAAATAGGATGCTGGAAAATATATTCCAGTTTGGATGGAGAAACCCCATAGCTTCAAGAAGCTCAATACTTCCTGGTCCTCTTGGGAAACTCACTAGGAAAACAAAATGGACATAAACATGAATGAGGTTTCATCCCTTTCGGGTGTCATTGAAATGAACGTGGCTCACGTTTTCCCTTTCTTTTACCCTTAAAATAAATCCAGGTGCCATCAATTTGTGTGTGAAGCTAGAGTGTCTTTTGCCCCACTATACATTGCTGTTCTTCATTCACAGCTCAGTCCTAAAAGGAATCCCCAGTGTTTACTAGGATGTTAGACCCATTCACCAAAAATGGGTTGCCTTAATCTAGTCGATTGGTTTTTGCACATTTGCTCAGTGTGCTGATATCTTTCCAGAACTTTGTTGCTCCTGCTGGGATTTGACCATCCTAAATAATTGGTCCTGCTGCAAACTTTCGCAGCAAGCACTGGCCGCCTAAAAATTCATTGCAGTTTTGGTAGCCCTGACCAGGACAGATTTTGACCGCTAGGTAACAAGGAGCTGTATACGGAAGTCTCGGGTTTCTTTTCTGCAGCATTTCAAGATATGTTCTATACCTTGGTATTCCCTATAAATTACTGTGCAGTTGAAAAGTCTTAGCAGCATTCATTTCCAGCACTGTAGAACTTGAGGATCCATCCATAAAGTTATATTCTTGTAAATGCACTTATTTTAATATTGGTGATTTTCAAACTTGCTAACTCCAGGGACTGCCTTGCACACCTACCTGTATACCAGGGGACTGTTGCACACAGAGGATCTGTGTAAGTGTTCACTTTACAACTAACTCTAAAGTAATGAAATATATTTATTGGTATGCGCACTATTTTCCTTCTTCTTTTAAACAGGAGCATCTGTGCCACAATATATCCCTGAAAAGAGTACTGTGAAATTCATTCTGATGTGGTGTTTGGAAATAAGAGCATGTCCCAAAAAGGTTGTTTCTTGTTTACTTTTCCAGATACTTAAAATTTCAAATATTTATTCATGACAGTTGTAACAAATTATAAGGTCTGCTTTTTATATAACTCTAGCCTGGTTTCCATCTCTGGGATTTGAGTTCCATATTGCAATACTAACATCCAGAACCTGGAAATTTGGGTGTCAGCCTGCATCATTTCTGTCCGTTTAAATTTGGGTGTCAGTCTGTCCTTCACTTGATGCCCCATCTGCTGAATATTATAGAATCACAAGTTTTTAAAAAGTAGTGATGCAAGCCACTCAGCCGGATTGCCAAAGTGTTTGTGGCAATTTAACCAACAGGAGTAAAAGACGTGGCTCCGTTTTGCTTCCTACCACTAAAGCAGCAAAACCCCTTGAAGTTCCTCACTTGACCAAGGTTCCATTTGGATGCCAGGAAGCACTTCCTGGCAGTCAGGACCCCTGGGGTGTGGAATGGGCTTCCACGGGAGGTGGTTGAGGCCCCATCGGTGTGGGTGTTCAAGGATAGGCTGGTCACGCACATGGTGGGCATGTCGTGAGCGGAGCCGGCTGGTGCCGGGGGTCAGACTAGATGGCCCGGGAGGCCCCTTCCGACTCGCTCTGTTTCTATGACACCTGCTTGCCCATGCACTTTCCTCCCATCTTCATCAACACCTACCTTCTCTTCAGCCTTGGAGTAGTAAGGAGGGGTGGGAAATTGGCTGCTCACTACCACTTCCTCTTTCTCTTCTTCCCAGAAGGAACATGTGAGGGGAAGTGTAATGGATTGGCAGCCCTGGTGCCGGGAGAAAGTTAGAAAGAGCTTTCTGAGGCGGTAGTAAATATTGGAACTGCCCGTTGCTACAGTCATCCAGAGACATCTTGCTGCTTGGAAGTGTGTTACTGTAGCCCAGGGAAAGAAAAACAGCCATCTATTTTTGAAATATTGTTATACCCCTCTTGCAAATAAATGCAGATACATTTTAAAAATGGCTCATTTGTGCAATGATGAAATACAGAAATCAAAATAACCCTTCTAGTACATAAAATAGTCCATAAGCGAACATTTGGGGTTGGATTAAATGTGGTGCCAGATTAATTTGGGAATGACTTTTTCCACTAGATGTCAGCAGAAGCGTGAGATCGTCAGTTGTTGTGCTATTTCAACACATCTACGTTTTAATAATTCTTAAAACATGTTGGCTGCAGGGTGCAACCAAGTGCCGTTGTGCCATTTATTGGTTATGCAGTACGAGGCCCTAACCATCCATTAACCATTTTTCTTCTACTTCACTGCACAAAGTACTGGTCAAAATCACGGTCACCTCAGCACAGGTAAACAGTCTTTCACTTGGTCGCGCTTGGTGAGTAAAACTTAGGTCTAGGTGACCAGGAAGGGAAGGGTTTACACAAAAATCCTTGAGACAGTGGGCAAGAAGACTAGTTTAAGAAAATTATAAAGTGGGCTAGTAAATTTTGAAGAGCCATTTTCAGGGGAATCCTTAACAAGCTGGTTGACAGTTAAAATGATGCTCCCTTCACACACAGCCCTGAGCTGCTGGAGGAGAAGAGGCATCGTGCTTGCAAATCGGCAGACAAGATTAGTACCTCGTAATTAAGACCCTCCTTCATTTTACGGCTCAGGCCAGACTGAAAACAGCTGCTTCTTTCCTGCTAGGCATTTTTACGCTCCCTGATAGAATATACCACTGACGCTGGAGAAAAACGGCGGCTCCAGGAACTGTGCAGCAAGCAGGGATCCTCGGATTATAATGCTCTCGTGCGAGATGCCGGCGCCTGCCTAGCGGACCTCCTCCAGGCTTTCCGCACGTGCAGGCCTCCGCTCAGCCTCCTGATCGGTGAGTATTCCGCGGAACATGCATCGTAAAGAAGGAGGGCAGTCACTGGGCAGGTGCCTGATAACTCGCCCGGGTGCCGCTTGTAACAGGCTTCTTTCAAGCTGCCGTGACGGCACGTGCCACACGTGGCGACTGCAGAAGCTGCGGCTGCATCAAAAGTTGCCGTGTGCTCTGTCTCGCCAGCGTTTTCTCAGATGGGCAAGATCAGAACGTGGTTATAGCCGGCGATTGCTGGGCCTCGGCCAAGCAGTCCCTTAGAGTTCCCCAGGCAGTGCTTTTGCATCGGACGGCTTCATGTGTCTCTGTCCTTAATGGCCAGCCAGGTCTTTGTCATCCAGCAGGTGAGCTTAGGCAAAGCCCTGCCTCGTAACCTGCGTTTCTTCTCCTCCATTCAGAGGGGAAAGGAAGTAGCGCTGGTCTGCCTCGCAGGGCTGATGGTTAAGATTACTGATGCAGCATAGGTGAAGTTCTGTGGAGTGCCTGTTGTATATTATCGCAAGGCGCTTTTCGTTCTGCATGTCAATGGGAATGAAGGATGAAAACGTGTACTGTTCTTTCCCCAGAAAACCTTCCAAAACTGCAAGCCAGACCCTACTCAGCTGCAAGGTAAATATAAACACTCTTTTAATCGTAAGCTGAGCATTGTTGTTTTCCTAAATTTGGCGTCACCCCGTTATGGAGAGAAACGGCCCTTGGGATGCATCGATCCCAATGTGCATGGACTTCCCCCGAGGACTGATGGCTTTGCTGTTCAGCAGTGCGCCCACACTGGCGTCTCAGCGCCGTGTTTAGGGTGGTGTTTGATCAGCGGTGGCTCCTTCATACACACAAGTCACCCCGTGCAGCCGCAGCCGTATCTCGGGGGGTTTGGGAAGCAGCTTTTCGCCTCCAGCGCCCCCCTCTTGCCTGTGGTTCTTCCAACACACCGCCTGGGGATAGTGCAAGTGCTCCCAAACGGAACTATGAATTAGGAGACCCCTGTTTAAATTTTACCTCTTCCACACCAGTTGAGCCTGGGCTTGGTTTCCCATCTGTAGTATGATCACGAGGATAACCTTTTAGGGCTTTCTAGCCTTTTAAAGTAATGAAGGTAAGAATACAAGTTTGGGAGGATGGCATCATAAGTAAATGTTGATGTTATTGTTAATAGTAATAACCTGCAAGACTGGTAACTGAACACAGACTTGTTGAAAGTAAAACGTGCACCGTTAGTGAGTCAAAGTCATTGAAAAGCCTTGGGAATCTGCCCCATTCAGGAGAAAATGTAATCGGGGTTCTGCGTATTCTAAACTAACACAGAAAACCTGCCAATATTTCAGTTCGGTGCGGAATTCAGCATCCTGGGAATCGCTGCTTCTCTTGCGTAAAGATTTGTAGCCGTTTTGGTTGGGAAGATAAGCTTGGAATTTGTGGGGAATTCTAGGTAAAAGCTCCACCGTTGGCATGAGATTTTTGGTGGGTATTAGCAGCCTGCCTTTGGGTGGGGATGATAGTTTTTCTGAGCCCTCTAGCCCTTGTGTGCAATGGGCTTTTATCGGGAGGAGGCAGGCGCTGACTTTTTTTAACTGTTTCCTTGCAGCTCTAGCTTATTTCAACCGGGAAAGCTGAGCTTCGTCTTTAACGTTCTGGAGTTTCCATCCCTTCTTGGAGAAAGGCGAAGAGGTGTCTGTACTGGCTGGCTGGCCGACTTGGTCACCCCACTCCTTCAGTCGAGCGTGAAGGGTGAGGGACTCTTAATTCCAAAGGTATCCAAATGAGTCCAACTTGTAGGTTTTTCTAATGGCAGACGAAGCGCACACAAATCTGAAACAAATTGCACCCCCATTAGGAACGCTGTTGGGCCAAAGCTATACAATCTGCGCTCAGCTTTAAGAACTATTTTAGAAATGGGCGTGTTTCATTTTCTGATTAATCCCACTAATACTGATTTCCAATATCTTAGTCTTCAACCATGGGGTAAAAGACTTTATTTGCAAGGGGGTCATTTTCTAAAGATGGATGGTGCCTCTTCCTCTACAAAAGTCAAGGACTTTCCCCCCACCCCTTTTTTTCTTTTTTTGAAAAAGTGTGAAAAGATCAGACAAGGAAAAGAGGCGGCTTTAACTGCCGTGATAAAGATTTGGAAGCAGGTTTCACGTTGCAATCCAGTGTGGATTCCTGGCCCCAAATATTTGAAGTCTGCTGAGTTAAACGCACGTGCTCTGCGGAATGGTTCAAATTGGAATGAGCATTCTAGATTTCTTACTGGAGTACATTATTAAATGTGAGTTTCTCAAGCTGAATCACATGGTTGTTTCGGCCACTGTCCACGCCTCATGTGGGGTAAATATCCACACAGGATGAGATACTCAACCTGCTGCAGCAGGACGGAGAGTTACCTGTTGGCACCTTGGACATCACGGGCTTTTTGGAGTCTACAAACTTAGGAAGAATGGACATCGTGCAGGGAACACCTGATTCGTAGGTGTGGTCTGCAGGTTATTTTATGGGAATTCTAAGAACTTCTGAGCAAACTCTCCTAGCTACAGGGATTTACTCGGAATGATACGAAATGCCTTATGGCCGAAAGGAAAATGACAAGAACACCAAGCAAATGGTTGCCTCATGGCGCAAGATGTTCATTCCATTAGCAGAAACTGTTACCGGAAATTAAATCTGTTCATGACATTTATGGTGTGTTGCTCTTAATCTTCTTTATGAAAATGTTCTTTTATATCTAGATAATTTCATTTTGGTGACTAGAACAAGAAATGTCGCATTCCACAAAGCCAATAATTCTGTTTATCCAAAACTGGATTTGGCTTCTACCTTTCCCACTGCTCGCCCTTTTACAAGAGTCGTGATTTCCCATCTTGCTTCTCCTTCAAAAACATCATATTTTACTGAGCACTTGCACCTCTTCTTCTGAAGGAGGCCGTAGCTTGTAAATTGGGCTTGCTGCTTTTCCTCAGCTGCACTTTAATGATATCTTGATTACATTCTAGATCTCCATCTCATCCCGTCCAGCCAACATTTTCCATTTACCAGATGATCCATCGGTTCCCCTTGTTATGGTTGGTCCAGGAACTGGAATTGCGCCATTTATCGGCTTCCTGCAACATAGGTAAGTCCTTTATTTTTTGTTGTTGTTAGTCGCAAAGTCGTGCCCGACTCATCATGACCCCATGGACAACCTTCCTCCAGGCTCTCCTGTCCCCCACCGTCCCTTGGGAGTCCCCCCCAAGCTCCACCCACTGCCCCAGTGACTCCATCCAGCCACCTCATCCTCTGCCATCCCCTCCTTCTTTTGCCATCGCTTGTTCCCAGCATCAGGCTCTTCTCCAGGGAGTCTTTCCTTCTCATTAGGTGGCCAAAGGAGTTGAGTTTCATCTTCAGTATCTGGCCTTCAAAAGAGCAGTCAGGGTTGATCTCCTCTAGGACTGACCGGTTTGATCGCCTTGCAGTCCAAGGGACTTGCAGGAGTCTCCTCCAGCACCTCAATTCAAAGGCCTTAATTCTTCGCCACTCAGCCTTCCTTATGGTCCAGCTTTCACAGCCATACATTGCAACTGGGAAAACCATCGCCTTGACTATACGCACTTTTGTCGGCCAGGCGATCTCTCTGCCTTTTTGTATGCTGTCTAGATTTGCCATAGCTTTCCTCCCCAGGAGCAAGCGTCTTTTAATTTCTTGGCTGCAGTCCCCATCTGCGGTGATCTTGGAGCCCAGGAAAATAAAATCTGCCACTACCTCCATTTCTTCCCCATCTATTTGCCCGGAAGTGAGAGGACTGGATGCCATGGTCTTAGTTTTCTTAATGCTGAGTCTGAAAGTGCTTTATATCTGTATTTAAACAATGGAGCAGGCTGTTGGCACATAGGAAATTCTTCGCCTGATCACTGCCAGTGGGGAGGAGAGTGCTGGAATGGGTCTCCCCAGAGGCCGTTGCCTCACGAAGCCTGCCTGAACTCTTGTTGGAGAGAAAGGGCCATTCAGCCACACCAGCTGTGTGAACAGGTGACCCTTCGTCTGTTTCCCTGGATCCCTGTCCCACAGGATGGCAGTGTCCCTGTGATTATGCGGGAGGGAAGCGGCAATAGCCAGCTTTCAGGAAGGAAGGTTCTCTTCGGAGCCGGCTTCAACTGAGAATTGGCATCCCAGTTAGATCTTTGCAGCATATCCTCCAAACTACACTCAAGCATTCCACAAATTTTGCACACTTGGGCTGGTTTATGACCTCATTTTATGGAAGGGCTAAACGCCAGACCATACGTCCCAAGCTTGTTGGCCTGCTGGATTTGTTTACCTCCGCAACTCTAAGATATGTAGGTTCGCCGGTAGAAGGTGGTCGCCCACATGCCAACGCCTTTCTTCGTGGGTTCATCTAGGCCACAGCGCTTCGTTTCAACAGCCTGTCAACCGAGTGTGAAGGTCACCGCTGGCAGAGTTGAGCCATTGCACATGCAACGCATCCTCACGTCAACATTTGACACGGCTTTTTAGGCTCCAAAATCACATTTGATTTAAGCTGGGTTTAAAGTGTCAGCTTGGTGCCTCGCTTGGTAATTTAGGGAAGAGTAATAAGGGGAACAATCTAGGAAAGGATCTGTATGCAGACCATGAAATTGAATTGTTGCAGTGCCAGATGATTTCTTTTTTAAACTGAGTAATAAATTCTTGGGGAAGCATTAATTGGGACAGCCAGAAGCTGCCTTTGAAAATGGAGGGGAAATAGATTTGCTGTCGTTACAGCTAAGAATGCAGACTTCTGGTGTTTAACGAATGCTGTGACTAATTTATTTGCTATTATTGCAACGGTCTGAAAGGCAGCTTGTGACAGTCATGAATTGAAAGAGACTAAAACTTGGGTGCAGTTATAACAGAAGTCGTGCACTGTAAGTCCACTGCTGGCTCTGAATGAATATCAAGTAGGAGAAGCAAAGGACTTGGGTGATTTAAAGGTAGGTTTTCTGTGTTTAGATGTTCGAGCAGCTACAGTAAGAAGAACGAGCAGAATGTCAAACCTGCTTTTCCACTTGAAATGTTTTATTCCCTGGATTTCTTCCATTTAATCCAAGAGAACAACTCTTCCCAAGTCTGTAACCCACAAAACATCTCGTAAGAAGGACAAACAGGCGAGAATAGTTGGGACGGATATTTGATGAAATCTCCGAAGCCGCTGGGCAGGGGTGGAGGTTTCTGGGGATGGCCCAGGAGTCAAAGGGTGCAAGACAGCTTCCTGGCCTGCCTCATGACCACCAGAGCTGGAACAAATCATGCAAAGCCAGAAGATAGATGCAAAACAGTTATTGGAAAACCGCTCGAGTTACGTTGGTTACTGCCGATTCATTCAAAGCACAGGATCTGCGACCGTGAGCAGTGAAACTCTTTCTTTCTTGTTCAGGCAGAAACTCAAAGAGGCTCACAAAGACTGGCTGTTTGGAGAGACATGGCTGTTTTTCGGCTGCCGCCACAAGGCCAAAGACTACCTGTTTGAGTAAGTTGGTTGTTGCTTGCTCCCCGTTAGGGCTTTGCTTGCCTAACAGCTGTGCACGGGAATTATCTCTGCACAGGAGCAGTGATCCTTGCCTTGCCTTGCGTTCCAGAGGTGAGCTCAGGCGCTTCATTGAGGATGGCACCCTGACGCATCTGAAGGTCTGTTTCTCCAGAGACGCCCCGGCTGCGGCGGGAGCCGCCACTCCTAAATACGTTCAAGATAACCTTCGGCTTTTTTCGAGAGAGATTAGCAGGCTTTTGCTGCAGGAGAACGGGTATTTTTATGTGTGTGGGTGAGTAATCGTTGGATTTTATAAAAGTTGGATTTGCAGGAACTTGTAAAATAGGTAACTGCTTTAAGATTCACACTTGCTGGCCCAGCCCCTCGGGTTCCAATACTGGCAGGGCAAATAGTTGCGGTTTGAGGGCAGAGGAGCAAAATTAATGGGGAACCCAGGTGTTTGGGTTAATTTAAAAAAATAAAAAAAAGCTCCCGGAGGCACAGCGTCATTATGGTGTTCGGGGGCTGATAAGAGAACCGCAAACTTCTTAAAAAGCCAAAAAGCAAAGTGAACCTCTGGATTGGGCCTGTTGAGGCAGAACGGTGAGCAAAAGGCAGGGGGCAAGTTAAGGCAAGCGAGAGAGTTCGGATGGTAAGTCGCACTTGTGTCACATGCACATCGATGGTGCAAGCAGGAACTTCCTCATCGCACAATAGTGGACACTAGCAAATGACATGCCTAAGTGGTGGAACAGGGTAGGGAAACGAGACTGGGGACAAGAAGGACCTTTTGTATCGTCCATCAGGCCTCCTAAATCGTTCGTTTTACCCAACTTGCAAGGGCTTTTATGTGTACATCATCCAAACCACTTTCATGGCCTGTTTGCTTTATTTATACATATTTAAGAATGTCTACAGCTCTATCATAAAGTGCTGAACTTCAGTTCTATAAATACGTAGTAAACCCAGTTGCAAAACAGTTTGAGAAAACAGAACTCTGTGTCTGAAAATGGTAGTGTTTAAAGCTGTGAGACAGACATTCCGTTAGCCTCGTTAGAACTTGTACCAAGCAGCAGCCTCTGATTTCATCAAGACCTCCTGGACGTTCGTATTCTTGAATCTCGCAGGCCAGCATTTCTACTGACGGGGAAAGAAACCCCGTTTCAGGTGCTGGACGCTTTGCGGCATCTAATCTCTGCGTGGCTGGACAACTCAGCACTGCCGCAGGGCCCTTGTTGACTGCTCCGGCTGAGTTCCCCTCCCCACATTTTTCAGAAACTGCCTCCACAATCTCAAAAGTGACAGGGAGCTACAGACCCTCTGAGGCACGCCAAGGGCATGCTGGGAGGCTGCACCGTTTCTGTTCTGATACTCTGGTTGGATGTGTACAAGCACTGAAGTGTACACTTCACTGTGTCCAAAGCAGGAAGCCTCACCTGGGCAATGTCTGGGGGAGGCGGGGGGCACAGGTGGTCCCGGTGCAGCAGGTACCAACCTGGGCACCCCCTAGAACAGCCTGTAAGTTCCCAAGCTGGTTTGTGGGAAAGACTGTGCTGTATTCGGTCCGAACGCTGAACTGTTACCCGTGTTGCTTACAGCTAAATTTATATGCATGCCTGCGTGTATGACGGCAGTTCAAGCAAATGAATACTTCTAAGTGTCAGCTTTGGAACCGAAAGGATAATGTAGGAAGTGACAAATTTAAAACTGAAATTTGAATGTATACCAAGCCAAACAAATATGCAAAGCTAGTTTCATTTTCACAGTGAGTACCTTCTTCTAAAGCGGGGTGAGAGACTGCGCGGCAAAAGATTTTCAGGGCTGGGGAATGGGTAGCCTGCCCTTGCTATTTAGGGGCACCAGTGTGCAATTTAAAGAGTGTTTCCAGTGATACAGAGCTATGTTTGGCTGAGTGCAACAGCTTGCCATTGTCAGACGTTCGTAGAATAGCAGCGCTGGAAGGAATCAGCGAGGCCCTTGGGTCCAACCCCCTGCTCAGCGCAGGAGATAAGAATGATTTACTGATAAGAACGATCTACCAGCGGCACCGTCCCACAATACCACCCCATACTTGTCTGAAGCGATGTTGGCTGAATTGCGCTGTTCCCCAGTCTTGGCTGTGCCTCATTGACTGACGTTTCATTTTACTTCTTCAGAGATGCAAAGCATATGGCGAAAGACGTGAACGATACTTTAGTGGATGCCTTAATTGCTGAGAAAGGAGTTGACAAGCTGCACGCACTGAAAATGCTGGCTACTTTGAGAGAGGAAAAGAGGTACCTGCAGGACCTCTGGGCCTAAGAACTGGCTGGACAGTCTGGCATTGGGAGCCCGATGGCAGTTCTGCTCATTTCCCACCAGAGTGATGCGGACAATGACCTTTTGAATATATATTGTGATACTCAAGTCGCTCGTCTAGTAATAAATGAGCCTTCTCCCCTCCTAATTAAAAAGTGCTCTTTCCTGCACCGACAACAATAATTGGTTTCAGGGATGTTTCCCAATCTAAGGTTTTTCAGAAGCGACATCAGTTGTTTCCATCCAATGGTTCAGGAAGTTTCAGCTTTCATTAAGTGCCTTCCCTGTTTGTAGATCTTCTCTGAGCAAGGTTGGCAGATGGCTTAGAATATGGGCGAAATAAAGACTCTAAAGTGTGCTAAGCAGGAAATGTTCTAAGGGATGCATCTGAAAATACGGTAGCATGTGCAACATTACTTCTCTTGGTAAGTAATGCTTTTTTGTTATTGCATAACAAATGGTGTGATTAGGTATGTTTAAAAATACCACTGCAGAGATGCTTGGGGAATAAAAAAGGATTTTCTTGCTGATGGTTTTACGGATATCCTTCAAGCGCAACTTCTGCACCAAAGGAGGGTGATGGTGGCACAGTAGCCCGGTTTTTAAGACATTTTAAAAAGTGTGACTTACTATAGTGTATTTTTATCAGATTTTAAGAAGCATTTCTGCTACTTTATATCAATTCCAGATATGATTGGCAGGGTTTTGCTTGCACTCTCCTAATGTGAATCCTTCTGCTTAAGAGAAAATGGGAAACTGAAGTTGATCTGAGTCTAAGTGCTAAATTTTAATTATAATTATTTAACTAATTGTTGTAAGCCGCCCCGAGGCTTCGGCGAATGGGGCGGCATAAAAATGTTTTAATAAATAAATAAACAAACAAACAAACAAAATCATCTACTTGAAAAGAAGTACAACAAGCCTATTCATCATTATGTCCAATCGAGAATTTTCCAGTAGGCTTGGAATGGATGGTCATTCCTGGAGAAAACTACATTTCCTCAGAAAAGGAAAGGAAAACCTATATTGGCTGACAAACCAAACTTACTACAACCAAACATTACATTTTATCATTTATAATGCATCTTCTTTGCATAGCTGATTGGGGTTTGATGCAGCGTGTTAAACAGAATGTTGTGGGTTGATGTTTAAAGGATTAGCACTGGCATTCATATTTCAAATTATTTTGAAAAAATGGCAACGGAACTGTGAAGAACTGAACACAGCTGCGAAGATCCTTGACTGGATCCTCCAGTGGATGCCGTGGGTTTGCTTTTCAGTGGTGTTAATTGTACCACATTCGTTTTTGGCTTTAAAAGTTCCATCCGCAGTTGCAGCTTTAAATTCAGTGTGTGTGCAATACTAAAGATTGTTGAGGGTGTTGAACATGAGGTCAAGGCTAATTCTGAATCTGCGGGACTTGACGTAGCAGATTTTGGCATATTTATGTTCACTGTTTCTCTGAATGTTGCAAACTCCTTTTATTTTCAGAAAACAGTTTAAAATCCGGAAGCCATTTTTATGTACTTTTTGGAACTGTTGCCGTGACTGATGAGAGAAAAGATGCCTGGCCATCTTCTCAAGTTCAGCACCAGCCTAATCTGGTGCATTATGCAAGTCCCACGCTGCACAAATGAAGGCATAGAGGCAGCAAAACAATGGAAAACTCTCGGATTTGGTTTTTGCTACCACCTGAGATTGTGTAAAATGCAAAGACGTTTTGAAGAAGCTAAGGGAAAAGCTCAGTCACCCTTGTAATTAAGACTACAGAATTCTTTGCCCATCACTTTTTAAATGTCGCTGAGACTCATTTTAGAGGTTTTATAGAGCTTCAGCTTTAAAAATGATTGGAGAGTGTGAGACCTCCAGTTTTATAGATGCAGGACTGGTGCTTCTTTCCAGAACTGATGACAGAATAAAAATGGAACGCTGGTTTTATGAAACTAGTTTTTGCTGGAAAATCGCCCTCTAAGCCACCTCTCCTGTGGTTTTACAGCAGCAGTAGGTGATTAATAAAATAATAATGAGGCAGAATTCAGAAATGATGTGCTGTCTTTTTGATCCCCGAGAGCCCCTGTGGTGTACCGGTTAAGAGCGTGGGACGGGACTCAGGTTACCCGCGTTTGAGTCCCTGCTCAGCCATGGAGCCAACTGGGTGACTTTGGGCCAGTCACTGACTCTCAGACCAGCCTACATCACAGGGTTGTTGTGGGGTTAAGCTTGAGAGCAGCAGCAGGAGAATGATGTCAGCCACTTTGAGCTGGTTGGAAAAAGTGGCCGATAAATAAATCACTAGAGTAGTGCTCCAAGGCCATTTTTTTTAAAGTATGGCAAATAAGGTGAACCCAAGTCATCTTAAAATACCGGAGAAAAGGCCCTTTTGATTGAAACGGTCTTCTCCCAGCCATAGAAGCTAAATATGGAAGACGTGTGCTCATGGCTGGATCTATTGCACCAGGTGGTGAAGAGAGGGGAGAAAAAAGAGGATTTAAGCACCTCTTTGTTAATAATCTGTTTATTTACAAATATACAAGTTGACAAGGAGTAGGGGGCGCAGCAGTCCGCAGAGGCAACGAAACACAACCACACAGGGATCCCCAGACCCAGCTAGCACTGTACAGTCGGGGCTGGACGCGGCTTTCTTCCTTTCTCCAGCCTTTATGCATGCCCAAAGCAAGTAACTTCCTCCAACTTTTTTTATTAAGGCACGGCTGTTTGCTATCCCTGTGTACTCAACACAAGTCGTATGCCAATAATTGCCCTATAAATTAAAAAAATAAAAGCCATCCCTGTTCTAGGAAGAGGTAGTTGTCCTATGCTTTTCACGACCATCAAGAAACTGAAATACTTAAAGGCACTTGGCTAATTTTGGACTTCAGGGTGCCTTTCCCTCCGCGCTTTTTAACTTGGAGAACATGCCGAGAGAGACTGCCGAAACGCGATGTTTTGTTCATGTGCAATTCTGTGCCGTGCAAAATGGGTGCAAACGAAGGCGGCTTGCCTTGAGTAAGGACTGGCTACTGACTTTCCTCTGTAGTCCTTCCGTATGTCCGCAGCTTCAGCCTTCCAGGATTGCTTCACGGTGCTTTTCAGTGCTGGGAACCCTGGATAGAATAGGGCAGGGCCGGAGGGGAAAAGGGTCTGCCTACAGACCCTCGGTCTTTTCCACAGCCTCCCTTTTGCATCACCTTTGTCTATTATGGGCCGCTGCCCTGGTAGACAACGGGAGCCATTCCTCGTGCAGGATTCCAGCAAATTAGTAGGAAAATTTTCCTCTCCCCCAAATTTGGGCAGTGAATGCAGCAGGAGAAGCCCCCCATGGGGACAGCACCCCCCCACACACACACACATCACCTCCGTCCATCCCACCTAGAAGCATCCATGCAAAGGCTTCTCAAAAAGTTTGTTTCCATTTTATTTCATTAGCTGCAGAGAAGCATCTCCAATATAAATGAAATCACTTTCCAAAACATACTTACAGACAAGGGTACAGATTCCCAGTAGCCTAGCAACTGGATAAATTTACATGCCATGACTGGAAAGGGATTACGCCCCGCTCTTTCCACCCCTCGCTGCAATGTGCGGGGAGAGCATTAAAAAGCGCGGTTGCGCTGCAGAGGTGGACTGGACGGGGCCCCAAAGCATCTGCCGCCTACCGTCGCTCATTCCCTCGCTTTGTGATGACACTTCACAGCATCCCAGGAGCTATTTATTACATGCGCTTTTGTCCTTTTTCCGGCTAATGGGGAAAGAGTTTGGGGAATCATAGTTTCTCTGTGGACTGTGTAGCAGGATCAGCCCTCCAAATGCACATATGAAACGGCCCTAAATTCAGTCATAAAACGCAGGCAGGTAATCCATTTTCTATTAATGGCAACATTATTTTCAAGGCCACATGTCAGAGATGAAGAGGGACAGGCTCACACCCAACTCTCTTGCTTTTGCTCCCCTTTTCCCCTTCGCCATCTTGCTCTTTCCTTTTCACTTGCACCAGGAATTTGGATTGCTGAAGTCTCATGCTGGCTTCAATGAAAGATTTTCATTCCATTGTTTAAGTGAAAGGCCAAGAAGATTGATGAGAGAGAGAGAGACGGACGGACGGACGGACGGACGGAAGGAAGGAAGGAGAAAGAAGGAGGGAGGGAGGAAAGAGAGGAAGGCAGGCAGGCTAGAAGGGGAAAAGAGTAGAAAGGAGATGAAGGGAATAGAAAAAGGACAACTGAGCTGCAGGATAAGATGAAAGCACTGTAGGTCAAGGGGAGAGAAAAGGCCCGGACCAGGGATGTTCCCACGTTTTCCATAGCATTTTCCATGTACAAAGTGTTTCACACCCTTCCATTTTCTTTGCATTCCCCAAACTGTGAAGGTCTATTTAAATGGGGGGCAGAGGCAGAAGCGCAGGGAGACTTCACTACTGCCACAGAGTTGTTCTGTACGAGAAGCCGAAATCTAACTAGTTTGCAACATCCATGAAGAAAACCTAAAGCTCTGTATAAAGGGAATGACAAACATTTCGTCTTGTATCTCAGAAGACAGGAAGGCATTCATATTCCTAAATTCGGCAGTGGGAGAGTCCTGCAAGTTGAAGGAAGGTTTGGTCCACTTGAAGAGCTAGGAAGCCCGGGATGGAAACAGGGATTTTTGCTGCTTCCACAGCGAAATCAAAATCTGTAAGATCTCACTGCTATATTTACACCTTTGCTCCACTGCAGGAAACATGGCAAGGAGGAATCAGTCAAAGGCTTTACTCACAGCTAATTCTCGCTCAGACAAGATAGAGCATTTCCTGTTCTCTTAACCTTGGTTACCAGACCGGAAGAACCCAGCAGTCCTGGACAGAGGTGAAAACGAGCAAGGGTAGCACTTGAAGGACGCAAGCAGACTTTGCTGTCATGGTTAAAAGATTGGGAAGCATTAGTGGACTCTTTTAAAAGTGGATAAACCTCATGAAACAATAAACCCATGATCGGCACAGAAAGGAGAAGAGAAGCTAGGTTTAGTATGCCGGTGTTGTCTTAAAATCTGCCCTCAAGAACAAAACTAAAAGTAGACATTATCATAAACAATTTGCATTACTGTAAATTAAGCACGAACATTATTTTAGGAGGTTTTTCTCCCACCGTGTCCCATACAAAGAGTTGGGGCAGAGGGAACGAAACCTGCAAAACTTGGCAATGTGCTTTCAGGCTCTCTATGCAACTAACATGGGTAGGGGAAGATAACTTGTGTTTCTTAAAAGCAAAAATGAGACTTTGTACCCAAATGAGCTAATGCACAACTAGAACCCTCAAGGTTTTTTGCACAATCACAGCTCTGGATTCACTAGCATCTCTAGTAAGCTCAGTGGTGATTCCTGTGATCCTCCTGCGATCTCAGCTTACTGTGCTGAGACTATTCATAAACAGGAAAAATAAATTACACACGAAAGAGAAAAACCAGACCCTCTCCCCCAAATCCCCCCAAATTAGTGAGAAGCCACTAATTGGGCATTGGACTGGAACTGGGGTTCTAATCTCTACTTTGCCATTAAGTTCATTGGGTGACATTGGACCAGTAGCGGACTCTCAACCTAAGCTATCTTGCAGGGTTGTTGTTGAGATAACAAAATGGGGAAGAAGAGCACCTAACAAACTGCCTGGGGTTTCTTGCCAGAATCACAGAATCCTAGAATAGTAGAGTTGGAAGGGGCCATGAAGGCCATCTAGTCCAGCCCCCTGCTGCTGCAGGATGCCAAGTCACACCATCCCACTCAGGTGGCTGCCCATTTTCTCCTTGAATGTCTCCAGTGTGGGAGAGCCCCCCACCTCTCCAGGCAGCTGGCATCACTGTCCTATTGCTCTGACAGCGAGGAAGCTTTTCCTGATGTCCAGCCTGAATTTGGGTTGTTGCAACTAGAACTGGCTATTCCGTGTCCTACACTCTGGCATCGGCAGGAAGAGACCTTGACCTTCCTCTTTGTGGCAGCCTTTGAGGAAGAAAGGTGGAGTATGAATATAATAAAATTATAAAAACAAAGCTGCCCATGCATTTTGAGGAAACGTTAAAGGAATGCTTAATGTTTCCAAAGAAAGACCTGCTCAGGACGATTTTTCTGCAGCGTATTTCAGCAGGTGAACTACTTGTTTAAGTGATGTGTGTCATGAAAATATTGTATTTACCCCTCTCGCCTGCCATCAAAGGATAGGGAACGCTGTCGTAAGAGACACCTGCCCTTGGAACTAGACCTCAAAGTGATGTGCTTGGAGTAAGGGAAGCCAAGATGAGCAAAAGCTGACAGCAAACAGCCCCACATTCAAGCATCAGGGCAAAGAGGCCCTGGGTTTTTCCTTGTTTTGTGTGCCACTCAAAATATGTGACATCTTATTTGGTATTTTCTTAAGGAAGTGGAACACAAGGTTCGAAATGAACACTTTCTGTCGCCAGCTGGCTGAAGCGAGTGCCACACTCACATCCACTGAAACGTACCAGGTGGGCATTCTCTCTTGTTTAAGCCAAAGAGCATTATTGATAAAACCTAGTGACAAATTAGTGCAAAAGATCGAGCTGGGTTTTTTTGCCAGTTGGTGACACACCCGTTAGGAGAAGTATCAGCTTTATGTACCACTGAGCTCTTACATCAGCTGGGCATGATGAGAACACACATTTGCAAGACAATCCTATACATGTTCGCTCCACAGTTAGTTCCCGGGAGCACTCCTGGAAAGTCTGCATAGAATTGCAGTCTTAGTGTGCTGAGAGTGTTACACTAGCGCTCGGCTCGAGACACTCCGTTCCGTTTTTCCTTGAATGTTTAAAAAAGCCATTAAAAATAGAAGCATTTGTGCTTTTCCATCTGCTCCAAACAAGAGCAGGGCAAAGGAAGTGATGGATCGGCGAGCAGGCAGAAGCCATCTGTGTGCTTGGATGTTTGTGAAGCCCACGCCGAGCGATCTCCGTGGACCCGGTGCAGAGACGCTGGAGACGCCCTGCTTGGTGGAAGCCATTCGTGGGACACGGTGACACTCGGAAACGGTCCTATGAGTGCCCCCCCAACCCACCCGGGGCCCCTGCTTCCCTCGCAGATACTGCTTCGTGGCAGACGGAAGCAGAGGAAGCGAGCTCTCCTTCCGCCGGCACTCACGCTTGCTTCGGCGTCAGCACCTGCTCTGCCTACCCTGCTCCATGAGCTCTCTTGGTGTCTCCAAGGTCCAAAACTCCAAGCGTCCGGGAAAGAGGTTGTCACCAGCCTGGCATGGTGGATGGAGGGCTTAGGGCTTGCCTCTGGACCAGGACAGTCCATCCATTGATCTCTCTCTCTCTCGGGCAGTGCTGCCCACAAAGTTCCCTCTCTCAAGCTCGTGGGTTGTCTGCTAGAGAAACGAGAGGGCAGCGTCCAGTGCAAAGTCTCCTTAGCCATCCCCCCTCCCTCAGAAGCTGCAAAAGGTAAGTAGCAGGGTGGCAGCCATTCAGCCAAAACAACGACCTACAGAAAACGACCCACATCTGGGCTATACACCTGCTGTGATTGCACAATACAAATATTGTACTGCGAAGCACCATCTTGGAAAGAGAGCCCTGTCCATTCACAAGCCGGCGTTTCGCTTTGATGTTGGCCACACGACGCAAAAACTTGGGAGCGTATTTTGCCATGAAGACGGATATCGGTTATGCAGAGACTGTTTTAATACTCATCATAGTGATTCAGATCTGTAAAATAGGCGTTGGAATAGGCCTTTGCGGCGAGGTGTGGATTGAAGTATTTGTTTTGCTCTTCCAGGATCAAATTGTTCTTGTTAAATGCCTGGGAAAAGAAGAAAGGGAAGAATTCTCAGTGGGCACATCATGCCCATTGCAACAATGAAACCCAAAGAGGTGGTTCACTAAAACAGATGCAAATTTAGTGTGTTTACTAGTGGGGTGAAAAGAACACATGATGGGTTTTAAGCAAGGAAGAAAAGGGATTTCAGAAGTGAAGACTGGAGAAACAAAATTGGAAGAGGTGGAGGGAGAAGGGATGCTGAGGAAGAAGGGGTAGAAACATTATCCAGAAAGATGACGGGGAAGGCTATCAAAAGCAACTGATGCGGGAACAGACAAGGAACTGAAGACAGAACGCAGAGTGAATAAGGTCGGTGAGGAGGTGTGGGGAACACTGATTGTGTGGGTGAACGTGCAACATTTCTGAGCAGTGGCCGAAGTGTCATGGAGCCGCACGGCGTCAGAAGGACCAAGGGAGGATGTCTCCAAACTTTCGGGGCCTTCTGGCATTTTAAACCAGTGCTGTGGGGGCGCAGCTGGTACAAAATGTCGGGAACACCCAGTTACAGCGACGTGACAGATGGGATCAGCAGGGACAAAGGGAGGCGTGCTTGTGGGTGGTGACGACGGAGGGGGAGAGAGCAAGAGGAGGGAAAACGAGGCGCCCACTTCACGCAAGGCGCATGTGCTGCCGCGGAGGGGGAAAGGGAGCGAGCGAGAGGCAGGCGGGTTCATTCGCGTGCATGTGGACGAAGCGACGTCTCGGTGGCTCTCCATCAGGCGAGGAGACGCTGCGTTGCTGAGAAGTGTTGGAAGGGAGCCCCCCGCCCGGAGCAGGCCTGCTTCCTGCAATCGGGACCCTTCCCCGTTGCTTCCAGGAGACGCAGCGGCCTGCAGGAGGGCGTCCTTATTCACCCCTTACCTTGATGGCTTCCACGGAATCGTACTTGTCCAGCTTGTTGATGTGGTTCGTGATGCTGGCGTGAAGGGCGGCCGCAGGCGACACGGGGTGGATGACCGTGGCGTCGTGGGAGTGCTGCTGATACCGCTGGCAGTAGGCATACACCAAGAGGGTCAGGAGGCACCCCAGGATGGAGCTGCTCAGCCCCACGGCAGTCATGTGGAACAGGTTGAACTCTTTCGGGGGAGGAGAGAGCAGCGTTACTGGATTCGGCCTGGACTGGATTAATCTGCACAGGGAGCAATTAATTCTGCATTTCTGCAGCTACAGGGAGCTCCTTGTGGGCATCTCACCAGCACAGGAGAAGAGAAGCAAAGGCACATGGAGAGGGAATGCTGAACGGGGAATCGGGCACCAAAATCTGCTCTCCGAGAATCCAGATTCCTTGCCTTTAAAGAAGGGCTGTGGGGAGAAACTGCACGTCTGTGGCCCTTGCAGCTTCGAGAGAGAATGGCGTGGAGTTCTCGAGAGCCAAGCTACTAATGGGATGTCCATTCAGGAGGATGAAGGAAGCACATCTCACCTTCCCTTTGTCCACTGAGGGTTCTCAACCAAGGGGCCGCTGATCTCAACTGAGTCTAGCCAAAGTGTTTAAGGAAGAGTCTGAAAATAGGCATGTAATTTCTAACTCGAGCTCCTGAAACAGTATTTACAGGGTATCTGAGGCATAAACATGGTTTGTGTCGCAAAACTGGTATTTCAACTGTTTCAGGAAGGTAATTGCTTTTAATCCACACACAGATGCATACACTGTCATTTTCTTAAATTATGGGGTGAAATGAAGAAGACAGAAAACGACTTGCTTCTCTGTAACAGTCCTGCCTTCCTCAAAGGGGGTTCAGCTCTCTCAGACCTGAATTAGGGGGTCACATCTGAAGTGTCTGCATCTTACACTGGAGCAAAATTAAAATCCTATCTCAAGGCCATCCACCTTCTGCCTTCACAGAAGCTAAATATTTGATCAGTCACGCAGGCAAGGGAGACCGATACGGAGGTGGCCTTGGTGGCTTTTTCCCCCTGTCTTGGCCCGCTATGAAGCGCGCGGAGCTCTGTGGAGCCCCGGAACCCAGTCCTGGAAACCCCCCACTGAGTTCAGGCATCACTGATCTTAGCAAGTCTTAGTCTCTCTTGTTGAACATCTACATTAGAAGCATTGTGAAGATTTCGTTTTGCCTTTTGCTTGTTTGAACGCAAGGTGCGAATGATGTGTTTCCATGGCTCTCTGCAACCATTTCTTTTTCCAAGCAGGTTGTGAGCCTGAGAAGCAGGCAAAAGGGGGGGGGGGATGCCCCCAGCTCACGATGATCCTTCCCAAATTTTCATGTGTGGAAGAAAGATGCACAGTTCTCCCTCCTCCCCCACAGCCGACACGCACACGCTTGCAAAAAAGAGCTCGGGAAGCAAGTGGAAAACCACACCAAGCCTCGCCGCTCCTTCCCGTCTCCCGTCCAGGTTTCGAGAACAAGGGCAGAGGAAAACCTTGGCAGCAACATGCAGGTGAACTCGGAAAGGAAAGGGAAGGGGAGGGGAGGGGAGGGGAGGGGGGGAGGAAAGGAAAGGAAAAGAGGGAGACCCTTACCGCCACATCGCTTTTCTTTGACGCTGCTGCTTCTAGCGACGGTTACATCTGCAATATCAAATAATTCAATCATGCAGCGTGGGCAAAAAACAACAATCCTGTATCACGTCTACGTGTCCTCTGAAATAAAGAACCACGCGTGTCTTCCCTAACCAGCCGGTTGTGAGAATTTCTTAGAGGTGCAACGATTGTTCTTTGGAAACACTTCGAGGTGCTGCCTCACAGAAGGGGAAGAACATGCATCAGACACAACTTCTCTACTGGAACTTTTTCTCGTATTTTGTGATTCCTCACCCACAACAGTTTTTGGGGGGGTCTTTTTTATGATGCCACTCCCCTGTGTTCTCTGTTGTATTCTCCAGCCCTTTTAGTGAGAGTTGTTTTGTTTTTAGAGTGAGCAAAAGCTGCTCCTAAAATTTTAGCTGCATCAAACTGGGACAAAAGCCTTGGAAGAAGTAGCGGAGCTGCTACAGGGCAGCGCCACCTAGTGGTTTGATAATAGAATGTGTAGAAGGCTGAGAAACGCCGCCTGATGGGCAATTTTTGCTCTTGCAGGGAAAGGGACCAAGAGATCTCAGCAAAGCAGCAGATGAAATTCCTCATGTAGAGAAGTGCATGGAAGGAAGTGCTGGAATCTAGCAACTGCAGCCTCCATCTGTGGCATCCCGGCTTCCTAAAGGACTGACATGGCTTGCAATGGAGTTAAGAAATCTTATGGCACACGGTCCTAAAGCGTGTGGGAAGTCCACTGTCGTGCCTATGGATCGACAGAGGTGTTGGCACACAAGAGAGGGTCACAAGCTCCCAGGGAGAGTCGGGCGTTGAAGCAGGAGGATTTATACTTGGTACCCAGGACCCAAACTGCCCCCCTGCAACCTGACTCCGAGGCTCCCTCGCGAGCAGCCTCCCCGCATCCTGGCTCTGAGTTGCTTGAGCAGGATGCAGCTTCCCTTCCTCTGGACTCTGAAGGGTTTGAACAAGTTGCTCCCCCACCTCCTGACCAGGAAGTGGCTGGGTGGAGTCCTGGAGAGCAGGAAGACGTAACAGGAAATTTAGGGTCCACCCGGCTTAGGAGGAGATCACGGTGTTTAGATCAATTGTGGCAGCAGGAGAGAAGTTTGTCCCACCCACGGACAGAAAGGTGGGAGAGGAGGCTGAAATCCACCTGAGCTTCCTTGTAGGATTCAGAAAGGAGGGGGGAACTGAGCTGCGAGGAGCTCGTTGCCGGAGCTTATCTGTTGCATCGTAAATCTTGTAGCGAATAGCAATAAAAGTCTTTAGTTTTATTGCCGGCTGCTGTGTGAGTTAATTGGAGACATGAGTTATGACCTCACGACACCCACAGATATTCAACAGACCTTCTCCCAGCATGGGTCAAGGCCGGCAATCCATTCCTAAAAGGACTTGTGTGTTGGACTGTGTTGTGGCTGCTTAAAGGACCGTCTGCTCCCATAAGTATCTACCCATCCATTAAGATGTGGGCAGGGGGTCCTTCTTAAACAGCCGTCCCTTAAGAAGATAAAGGGGGCAGTCAATAGGAGAAGGGCCTTCCTGGTGGCTGCCCCTCAACTGTGGAACAGGCTCCCCAAAGAAATTTGCCTGGTGACAACCCTGCTTTCATCTCAGCACCAGGCAAAGATGTTTCCTTTCTCCGAAGGCTTCCATGGACCGTTGTAAATTATTTGTTTTCAAAAGCTCTTGTTCTGCTTACTTGGTTGGGCCCTTTATTTAAAACAAAAATCTTTTACTGTGATTTTAATCGGTTTTATTGTTTTTAGTATTTTAATGTAAGCTGCCTAGGCAATCCATCTGGATTAGTAGGTGGCATGCGAATTCAAAAATAAATTAATTTATGAATATGGGAGGCGAGACTGGGACACTGGGAAATCGCTCGGAAGGGCCGTTTTGTTAGGGTGTGAAGGAGACCTCCAAAAACAGGGTTTTCTCCTTGGCCCTGCCTAGGGAGGCAGGATCACGCTGTGGCGATCCTTTCCGTGTGGCTGCTCCTGGCTCCTCCACACTCAGCTCCTTCCCTGGCCCAGCAAGGAAAAACAAGGAGCAGAGGCAAAGCAGTGCAGTAGAAGTGGAACGTCTGCAGAAAAGATGGGAAGCACAGGGAAAGCCAAGTCGCTGAACAGACCTCGAAGACGGTCTGGGTACTTCAGTTGGCTATGAATAGATCTGCCAGGATACTAATGGGGACCGGCAGGTATTTCCTCTACCAGTTACGCTGGCTGCCAATTGAAGTCCGGGCCCAATTTAAGGTGCTGGTGATGACCTATACAGCCCTACATGGGTTGGGTCCAGGATACCTGAAGGAGCGCCTTCTTCCCTATGTGCCGGCCTGCCCCCCAAGATCTGAGGTGGAGGCCCTTCTCCGGGAGCCATCCTTGAAAGAGGTCAGGAGGCTGGCTACCCGGAGGAGGGCCTTCTCGGTGGTGGCGCCCTGACTGTGGACCACGCTACCCGGAGAGGTTCGCCTGGCACCAGCGCTTCTTTCCTTTTGGCGCCAGGCAAAAACGTTTTATTCTCCCAATATTTTAATTGTTAACCTGTTTTAATTGGTGGTTTTATATTTAAACATTGGAGGCTGTGCAGCTGCTACACATATCTCTATTTTTATTCTATTTTATTAATTTGTTGTAAGCCATCCCAAGACGTCTGTGAAGGGATGGTATGGAGAAACTTTAAATGAAATAAATAAAAGATAAAGACTGGTAGTCCTTTATCTGCCACTCCTACAGGACGAGGCCGGATGCCTCCAACCAGCATGGTCCTTCACAGCAAGTTCTCAGCATCCAAAGGAAGAAGGCATTTGTGGGCTGGACTGAGATAAAACATGGAAAGCGGAAGTGGGAGAGGAGGCTGAGGGAGGCTGCCTTGAGGGCAGGAAATGGGGTAGAGCTAGAAGAAGCACCACTTGGAAATAGAGTCAGGGGATATCTGCCTTCCTACCCAATGCCCCTTGCACCACCCAGTGCTGCCCACTGGCCCACACGCTCACCTGGAGGAAGACGAAAAAGAAAGTTCTGGAATGAGTCCGCCTGGCTCCATTTCCATGCTCCAGCTTGCCAATCAGGCAACTGGCAGTGGCTTCTTTATCCTGCTTCTATCCCACCCATTCGCCCATGCCCAGCAACTTCCTCGGGCCCCAGTGTGGAACTGGCTCGGGGAATAAGCGACGCTCCGCCCTTACCCGGGATGAAATTGGAATCAGAGAAGCACGGCCGACTCTCCGAGGCATTTCCAGAGCACTGCTGACCCACGGGAAACAAGACGTCGCACTGGCGAGTGCGGATCTGGACTCCGGAAGCATCGCAGCCGGACCACTCCGACCAATCGGACCAGCTCTCTGTGGCAACCAAAACATCAAGAAGCATGTGAAGGGGCCTGCATATAACGAAGGATGCCTTAAAAAATCTCCTTTCCCCGAAGTAAGCAACATAATGCAGCCGGCAAGACCGTCACAGGATCCGTTTGAAGCACCTCCTCGCCCTGATTCCACAAACAGGGACCGCCTGGCTTGAGACGCGCATCAATTGCTATGCCTGTTAAATGCGCATCTCTCTCAGCCAGAGGTACCTGTGGACTCTCCTTTGGATTGGGCCTCCGCTGCCGTGCATTTCACCTGCTTGGGCGGTGGCCAGGCTCAGTGATCAAAGGTCCCAGTACCTGCCAACCTGTCTGACAGAGAGACGATGCTCCACATACAAGCAACGTGTGGCTATTCGCCCAGGGATGTGTATTCGGGGCCCAGACAGACATGCCGTGATTCCTTCCATAACAGGGGAGGCGGATTCCGTGGAGGGGTGGGCTGCACCTCTTCCGACCCTGGGCTAGCTTAAGTTTCCTAGCTTCGCCCTTTGCTTTGTATTTCTCTTTGTATTTTATTGTTATCTTATTTTTGATGTGTTACTGGTTTGTATGGTGTTTTTAATCTTGTAACTGGGAGCCGCCCAGAGGTGCTGTGGCACAATAGGGCAGCATACAAAGGTTTTAAATAAACATATAAATACGTAAGTTTTGCAGGCACCAACAGGCTCAGTTTATCACTGTGGCCTCAGGAAAGAAATGAGCCAGCCCTGCCAGAATCTGTGCCTCCTAGCATCCCAAGTTTTCCTCTTGCACTCAGCCCAGTCTTCCGAGGAAGGCCAAGCCAAAAAGAAGTCTGCGAATGCCCACTGAACCCCAGTTGGGGTGGCGGCAGCCCAAACAACAGGGGGAGGGGAAGAAGGGAGCTGCTTTCTTGGTGCCCACGTGCATTATCACACGCTCCCTGGAAGGGACGCCGGCAGCCAAGCCTGGGCCAGCTTGGAGGGCCAAAGCCACCACGTTGGTGGACACAGCTGGATGGAATTTAGCTACAGGCCAAGGGTTCCAGAAACTGCAGAGAGTTTCAAAGCCCAACCTCCCCATCGCATCCTGGATGGCTTTGGATCCAGCACAACGTGGGAGCAGCAGAAGTGATCCCCCGTTCTCCTTGGGCAATGGGTGGGAAACGAGCTCCATCCAAGATGGCGGCCTGTGGCCCAATCCCAGAAGTAAGCCATGCAAAGGGGGCCCGGCTCTGCAGTTTCCCCACCTGGGCACGGCTGTGTGTTGCAGACGGCTTCTTCGGTGTGGAGTCCCAGGCAGATGTCGCCTCCGTAGGCTGGCGCGGGGCTCGTGCACGAGCGAGTCCTCATGTAATGCCCGCTTCCGCAGGTCGTGGAGCACTTGGACCAAGAAGACCAGCAAGACCAGCCTCCATCAACTGGGGAAAGAGAAACACTGCATGCTCCCTCGCCTCTCCGAAGGTAGAAAGGGTTAAACTGTGAACCACCCAGAAGGTTCAGCAGGGTAAAGATGTAATAAATGCAGGCTCAAATCCATTTGTGCTGCTGCATTAACTTCCAGGAAGGAGGCAGATAAGAGGAAGCAGAAGATAAGCAATAAAAGTGTTCCGATATAAGGTTTATCTTATAATTACCTTCTCCCCAAAAGAGGCAACTCTCAGGCTTCACCAAAGTATATAAAAGGCGAAACAACTGGGGTCCACTTTGCCAAACCTTTGCTAAAGAGACATCGTCCCCTGCAACAGTCAGGTAACAAGGTTTTGCTGGTAAGCCAGAAATGGAGATCCACCGATGCTTCAGCTGCAAACACTGGATGGCGGATCTACTGATTTGGCCAGAATGGGACAGTCCAGCTCCGTATTTCATCCCTGCTCAAATCCCTGTGCATCGCATTTACTGGCTGATAAATATGTGCAGATATGAGCTGTGGGGTGAGACAGGTGCCTCCACACTGCAGAGGGCCTTCCATGGGCTCGCACAGCAGAAGCCTGGCGTGGCGCATAAGTCCCCCACTGGGGCCCCCATAGGCAGAACCAAGATCCTGGAGTGCCCCCCAACTCAGTCTCTCCCCCATGTCCCAGGGGACAGTGTGCGAGTACTGCAGTTCCCCCTTTGGTAAGGAGCAGGGAGCAGGCGTCACTGACGGCCCCTGTCATTTTTCATGAGTAGGCGTCACACCCACAGTGGGGGCTCTTGGGACTGCCCAAGCAGCCGCGGTCTTGTCCGCCTCCTCTTGAGAGCACAAGCAAAGAGGTTCGGGCCACCCTTGGGTGAATGCGCGAGCTGGGCTCAGACGCCAAGGCAACTCCGAGCTGCCTCCTAAGCCCCAGGACAAGCCACATCTCGTTGGGGGTGGCCCTATAAGCAACCCCGAATGAGCCAGGGCAAGCCTTCGTGGCCATGCCATGCGAACCCCATCTCCAAAGCCGGAGAAGCAGCAGGGCCGACCCCAGATGCTACTGAGGGCTGCGGCTCCAGCAACGACCATCCAGGCGTGGCTGGCATGAAACACTCGGCGCACAAGGCAGCAATGACAAAAACTATCATCAGCACCACTCGCTGGTTCAGGATAACCAACAATGACTCCGTCCACAACGTCCACCACAAGAAACACGCCCTGGCCATTTTCTTTAACTCTGGGTGTTCCTGTAGAGTCAATTTATTTTTATTTATGCATTTATTTATACATAAGTTTATATTTATTGTATGCACATTTATTTATTTACATACAAAAGTTTTATGTATGTAAAACTTTTCTAGACTGTTCCTTACCGAAGATTTGGGATGGTTTAACAATACAAAATGTGAAATAATAAAACACCACGTCCTAAAAATTCAACTGACAATATTTTTTATTTATTTATTTATCTATCTATCTATCTATCTATATCTATCTATCTATCTATCTATCTATCTATCTATCTATTTATAAGCCCCAATTAAAACGATCAGATCTTGAAACATTGGGAAAATAAAAAGGTTTTAGCCTGGCGCCGAAAAGAATCAAGTGAGGAAATGGATCAAGACATAACGGAGGGACAGCAGACGGCACATGGCTGCCCCAGATCCAACTTTATTGTAAGCCACCTTGAGACTAGGGTAGTAAGTGGCATATAAATGAAAATATAAATAAATAACTGGGCAAGGAGCCCTTCCCCTTTTAATGTGCTGAGAGAGCCTCTAGTGGCATCCATTTGGAGACGATCCAGAGAAGACGGAGCTACTGACCAGGGTGGAAACTCTGCTCCGTGGAAAATGCCCCTGGTTAGTGCACATCCGTAAATAGGCCTCATGTTCGGAACAAGGTCCCGAAGAAAAAGCAACCACCTTCCTTAATTGGAAATTGCATCTTCTGGGGGGATTTCTGTGGCAGGGAAGAAATCCCCTCCCCAGAAATTTACAAAGCAAAGCACTGAATTTTTGAAAATATTCGCCAGGTTTAGGTAAGCTCACAAATATTACCACGGAAAGTGGTAATTGTGAGTTGTTATTCAGAAGTTGCGCTGTCCCGTTCTCCCTCGTACTGCAAATTTTCGGAGAACACTGAGGATCAAACTAAATGCAGAAACAGCCACACAGGCAGCCACTGAGTGGGTTTTAGAAGTAGCTTACCAGGTGCAGCAGGAGAGATTCGGATGGGGAGCAAAGGGGAATGCGTCCTTTTCTGCCTATTTACACTGGAAAGAAACACCTGCAGGTGAAAGTGAAGCTTGCAAGCTTTGTTCTCACTTCTCAGCACACGTATTTTAGGAAAATTATCTTCCCTGGGGTCTTCCTAATAGATAGGAAGAGGACTTTTGAAAAGATAAGAGGTTTCGGCCTGCTGTGCTCCCCGTTCTCTTAATGCAAGCCGAGCTCAGATTTTTCTAGGGTTGAGAAACTGGTTGGAAGTTTTTAAAGCATCGAAATGTGTTCTTTGGAAAAGGTGCCATCGCGTAGATCTGGGCTCTTACCTGGGCAGGGAAGAACGTTGCATTCCTGGTATTCGAGGGACGGCCCCACGCACGGCAGCCCTCCATACTTTGGCTCGGGATTGTTGCAAATGCGCTTCCGGTTGCGGATCCCGCGGCTGCAGTCGCGGCTGCAGTGAGACCATGGAGACCAGGGGGACCAGCCGCCATTTGTGGTATGGGTGGCGTAATGTCCAGAATGGAGGAAATCGCCTGAAGGAAACCGATACAAGCACAAATGCTAAAAAAGTATCCGTTTGAATGTTCAAACAGTTTGGTAACATGGGGGTTTGTAATGCTGTTGCAATTTACTCTGAATGCAGATCCCGAAATTCCACAGCTGGCCTGTTTTCCAGGAATGTTTCGCGACCCACCTGCAATTCTCTGTGCAATTTTATCTAACATGTAGTGCAGGTATGGAAGTGGCAGGCTGAGCGCCGAAGGATTGAGGCCTTTGGATTGTGGTGCTGGAGGAGACTCTGCGAGTCCCTTGGACCGCAAGGCGATCAAACCGGTCAGTCCTAGAGGAGATCAACCCTGACTGCTCTTCAGAAGGCCAGATCCTGAAGATGGAACTCAAATACTTTGGCCACCTGATGAGAAGGAAGGACTCCCTGGAGAAGAGCCTGATGCTGGAACAATAGATGGCAAAAGGAGAAGGGGGCGGCAGAGGATGAGGTGGCTGGATGGAGTCACTGGGGCAGTTGGCATGAGCTTGGGTGGACTCCAGGGGATGGTGAGGACAGGAAGGCCTGGAGGAGCATAGGGTCGCGATGGGTCAGATGCAACTTCACGACGAACAACAACAATGTATGGCTGTGAAAGCTGGACCATAAGGAAGGCTGAATGCCGAAGGATTGAGGCCTTTGAATTGTGGTGCTGGAGGAGACTCCTGCGAGTCCCTTGGACCGCAAGGTGATCAAACCAGTCAGTCCTAGAGGAGATCAACCCTGACTGCCCTTTAGAAGGCCAGATCCTGAAGAGGGAACTCAAATACTTTGGCCACCTAATGAGAAGGAAGGACTCACTGGAGAAGATCCTGATGCTGGGAACGATCGATGGAAAAGGAGAAGGGGACGGCAGAGAAAGAGGTGGCGGGACAGTGCAATCGAAACAACGAACGCGAATCTGAGCAAACTCCGGGAGGCAGTGGAGGACAGAGGGGCTTTGGTCCATGGGGTCACAAAGAGTCAGAGACAACTTAATGACTAAACAACAAGAAGTGCAGAAGTGGGCAGAAGAAGCATCACACTCTGCTGGCAGATCTGTACCGATTTATCCTTTAGCTGCACATGTAAGAGCATCCCAAGTATGAGCTTCCCAAGTATTGCAAAGCAGAACTGTCAGAACTATTCTGGGTTCTGTTCTGGTCAAGCTACTGTTAGGGCATCAATTTTAAGAAAAACAGTAGGAAAAAAAATGAGCCGTCCCCCCGAAAACAGTACAGTGTCCTATTTGGCTGGGATTTTGCTGCATCCTTTATGGGGAAAATAATGTTTTAAATGTATCCTTAAAAACAGAGAATGATGAAGGATCGTTTGGAAACGATGGTGATGCTTCTGGAAAGTGCATTGTTCAATTTATAATGGACGCTCTCTCAGTATTCTTTTTAAAGTGTCAGGGATGTGTGGTGTTTGTACTGACAACAAAGCCACCAGCTCCGAGTCGTTGCACAGAGGACTGCCGCATATGCGTCTCATCAGAGAATTCTGTGCCCATGTTTTCTGCCTGCATCAAAGGTCTCGACTTTGGTAAAGGCATCGCTCCATCTAAGCGCAAATCCAGCCGGTGAGTGTCATCGAGACTGTAGGAGGGAGAAAGCAACGTGCTTGGAAGCACAAAGCACAACCATCTTTAGGGGAAAAAATAAGGGGCCAAGAGGTGAACATGAGCCAGCAGTGTGATGCGGCAGCCAAGAGGGCGAACGCCACCCTTGGTTGCACAGCCAGAAGTGTGGCTTCTGGATCGAGAGAGGTGTTACTGCCACTCTATACGACTCTAGTGCACCCGCAACTGGAGTATTGTGCTCAGTTTTGGGCCCCTCATTACAGGAAGGATATAGCCAGGTTGGAGTCAGTGCAGCGAAGGGCCACAAGGTTGGTGGCCGGTTTGCAGGGGATGCCATATGAGGCGAGACTGAGGGAACTGGGTCTCTTCAGCCTGGAGAGGAGGAGACTCCAAGGGGATCTGTTGGTGGCATACAGGTACGTGAGGTCACATGGAGGTGGGTAGAGACCACTTTTCCCCTGCAGAGGAGGGCAGGACACACATGAAGCTCAGGGAACCGAGGTTCAGTTTGGACCCCAGGAAGTACTTCCAGACAGTAAGGACCACTGGGGTACGGAATGGGCTTCCACAGGAGGTGGTTGAGGCCCCATCGTGAGGGTGTTCAAGGATAGGCTGGACATGGACATGGTAGGCATGTCATGAGTGGAGCCGGCTGGAGCCGGGGTCAGACTACATGGCCTGGGAGACCCCTTCTGACTCGCTCTGTTTCTATGTTTCTAAGAATCCATTCTCACCCATAAAAACATGCAGGGCAGAACTGAAGGCTCAGCAGCTGCAGAGTGGGGACAGAGAGAGCACAGGAAAGGAGAGGAGCGGAACGGAGCACTGCAGAGACGGGCTGCTTGGTACCCGGAGTGGGAGCACTCGAGGGCGGGTCCAAATCATGCAATGCCACAGGCAGCTCGACCGTCTTTACAGGAACTCTGTGAGGCGGCATGAGCTCCACATGACAAATGCCGGGGAGTGAGTTACATGCCTAAGGTAACCTGCGGTAGGAATCTGCTTTGGGAGGAAAATCCCCCAAACTCTCCAGTTCCTGCTTCCCAGACTCCAGTCTGCTCTGCAGAGCCCAGCTCCTGGAGAGTGTGCCCAGAATTCATGGGGTGCTTGCCAGGACTGAGCAGGTGGGGAAGAAGGTTGGCCGGTGCGAACGAGGGCTGGCCTGCCCACGATGGCTGGTGGCAGCGAGCAGGCAAGAAGGTGGGCCACCAAGGACGGTCGCCAGTTGGCCCGCCGGGGCTCTGCAAGCATAGAAACATAGAACCAGAGCGAGTCAGAAGGGGCCTCCTGGGCCATCTAGTCTGACCCCGGCTCCAGCCAGCTCCACTCATGACATGCCCACCATGTGCATGTCCAATTTGCAGGCTTCCTCTTGGTTCGGCTCACTTTGAAGGACTGGGCCAAGCACGGGAGGTCTACAGAAGTCTGCAGAGGAGCCCTCTGAATCTGGGATTTCTTGGCTCACAGTAGCAAGCTCTCACTCCTTCCCCTTCAGCAATACGTCATTCTGCAGACTTGCACAAGAATGGCAGTTAACAAGCCATTTTTAACTAAGGAGAATTAAGGCTAAGGCAGACAATGATAAAAGACTCCAAATATTTGAGTTACTGCCAGAAACCAGAGAGGTTCCCATTGTTGTCTGCTGGCCCAGAATCAAGAGTCAAAGATGAAAACAAGCTGCAACACCATCAATGCAGGTGGAGCTTTCAGAATAACTGCACGGTGTCTGCAGTGAAAGTTGCACCTCTGGAAAAGTTAAAGAATGGAGCACGTTGGCATTTTAAAGGGATCCTCTAAATATAGAAAATTTTGTTGCAAGGAAGAATGTGGGAAGCGGTTGTCCCTCCGGCATTGCAAAGACCCTATAATGTGGTATCAAATTTTGCTTCACATCATCCAAACTTTCTTCGGAGCCACCATTTAGGTGCACCTGTAAAGAAGAATTGGAAAGAGCAAGAAGATCTGGGAGAGAATTGAGAAAAACAGAAAGAAAATGGGCCCTGGAAGTAGAGACTGAGATCATCAACCTGACTCAGGAGCTAGTTTTCCACAGGCACAAAAATAGCCTCAGGGCTTTTGAGAGTTCAACATCCAAAACATGGCAGAAATGTCCCGGGCAGTTTTGCAGAGGTGCAAGCTGCAGATGAGAGTCAACTCTGCACCGGAGCAAAAAGACATTTCGTAGGCATCTGTGAGGAGTGAAAAAAACACGGCATAGAATGAGTAATGCACTCATTAAATCAAGGTATGGCAGAGAACTGGAAAAGGTTGCCGGACTGTTTAAAGGTTAAGGCACAGTTTAAACTGAACTCAGACTGGAGAGATGGTGAGGAAACGAAAGGGGATATGAGCATTGCACAGAGCAAGGATCAAACGCACAAGGGGAGACGTTACTGGAAAAACTGACCTTACAAAGAAAGGCTTATGAGATATTTCAGGGGTAAGAAACAGCTCATGAGTCAACAGGCTGATGCTGTCGTGAAAGAGGAAAATGCCACTTTAAACGGCGAAGCAGAAACATTGTCAAAACCTGGGAAATATTAAGACGGTTATATGTGACATTTAACACGTCGAACAATCCCCAGTTCAGAGGAGAGCACAGAATACGCCTGAACAGCCGGAAGGGAGACTCATGATAGCGAAGGCAGGAGATGTGCTATATTTAGCCTCAAGAAAAGACGACCGGCAGGGGATGAAATATTGAGGGTTTTCAAATATTCAGAAGGTGTCAAAAATTGGAAGAATGATTGCTTTATATTCATTTCCATCTCAGAAAATATGTCCTAATTATTAGAGTGGGATCAAGCTATCTGGGAAAAGTATGACATCCTCTTTGAGGTTTTCAAGGAAAGACTGCAAAGGGAAATTAGAAGACCGGTTTCCAGTCTTGCATGAGGGAAACCATTCCTCTGAAAGCTACAGTCTGTACTTCTATGCACAGGAAAAGGCCATTTCCATACCGTAGCTTTTCATCATCATCATCATCATCATCATCATCATCATCATCATCATCATCATCATGCCACAGAACAAATAGCAGCTATCAATGTTTGTGGCGGCAGCCCAATTGGCACACAACGCTGGGCTCACCGGGGCACTTCCCCCAGCTTCTCCTGCACAACATCTGCCGCCCAGATGTGTGGTCCTGCTCATAGGCCGTGCTGGGGAAGGGCTGCCCAGGGCTACGCCAGAGCTGGCATCCGCAGGCCAGCTTGCCGCTTACCGTCCGTTGAGCAGCCGGTGGTGCCGTCGCTGGAACAGTACCGCATCTCGATGCGCTGCCTTCCCACATCCAACAGGCTCGTGTCGGAGAGCCGGGCCTTGCAGGTGTACCGGAAGCGCTGCTCGTAGTGGCCGCCGTTGTCAGAAATGTTCACTGGCGTCCAGGGCGTCCAGGGAGTCGCCTTCTTCAGCTCCGGGCAGGGACTGCTGTTGCATGCTTGGTACTCCTAAAAGAAATGCATCAGCAGCTTGCATTGCGGGCTCTGCAAAAATCCGCCTATCCATCCTCTCTGGATGCCGAACCCTAATTTTGGAAACCATCATCGAGTTGCCTAAATCTGAAGACGAAGCCGCTCGTGAGCTGATGTCCCTGTGAAATCTGCATTAATAAAGTACAAGCTTGTCTAGAATGATTTTGATGTTGCAACTCAGAAACTGGGTGCTTTGTCAGGAGAGAAGGGCTAGCCAACTTGAGGGCCTGCATGGGTCTAGGGATCTTGCCTATTTCCGGTGATGAAATCCCAGAAGCGCCGGATTAAAAAGGGCTCTCGGAAGGAGTTTCTAATTCGGGTTCAGCAAACTGCTCTGTGTATGCTCAGAGGCTGTGCCTTTGTCGGCTAGTAGCTTGCTGGATGCACATTTAAAGTGTGGCCTCACCTTCTGAGCCATCGTTGCAAATCTAAATACGTAGCTAGCATGAACAGGCTGTAATGGTGGTTGCAGAAGGAAAGCCATAATTACAGCAGCTAAAAAGGGAAACGCTTCCTCTCTCTTTCCACCCCGTGCAGCTCTTGATTTCTCCTGGGGAAATGCCAAATCACACCCCTCAATATAAAACTGCTCCAGGTCAGAGCGGCCTTCTCCAGCGCATCCCAATGACGTGGGTTCCATCTCCGACCTTTGTTTACCATTCAGATTTTAAGGTTATCCAAGGGAGATCAAAACAACCTTTTCCTTCAGCAGAATGGAAGCACCACGGTCCTTGCAGCTTGAAAATGCTGTTCCCAAGGCAATGCAGGGCGAAGGCGTGGAAATGAAGACAGCTCACTGATCCGAGAGGCGAGCTGATCCTATACAGTCGATTTTATTTATCTGAGTAGTTTCTAGGCTGCCCTTCAGTTAAATTATTAGTGCTGCTAACACTAAAAGTGATAAAACAGCAATATATAAAAAAACAGCCCTTGAGCAAGGACACGGAAGAGATCAAATCAACAGTAAAACTCAGCAGTGCAGATACAATGGATGCTAAAACCAGTTCAAGCAATAGGGTGGAACGCCCATCTTTGCTTGGCACTGCCTGGCATCACTGTGGCCACCAGGGAAGCCTAAGCCAGGTGGGGGCCATGACCAAAAAGGCCTTCACTTTGGCCATCATTTACCTAACCTCAGATGAGGAGGTGACCTAAAACTTCAGCATCTTGCAGGATAGGAACCTGTCTTCCAGGAACACATGACTTCCTAGGGCAGTGGTGGCGAACCTATGGCACGCGGGCCACAGCGGGCACGCAGAGCCCTCTCTGTCAGCATGTGAGCCAAGTCGCCCCAGCATCACCCCAGCAGCCGAGCATCGGATAACAGCACACACAGGGGCCATGCGCAAGCTTGGAAAGGAGTGGCGGTGCCAGGCGATGATGTCACAAGCCACAATTCATCCAAGCTTTTGCATGGCTGGTCAGTGCACTGCCAAGGATATAAATATATTTGCTTGGACTGGCTGTGACTTTTAATACATTCGTTTTTATTAACACAGGATTTTAGCTTTGAGTTTTCTTATGAAAAATTGGAATTTAATATCTAAGATTTAGCAAAGAGATGTTCTAATTAAGAGACTGAGATTCTTTTAATGTTGTGCTTTCCCCCTGGCATTTTTGAGCCAAGGTTTGACAAATTATCAGCATGCATACAACAGCAAAGATCACATTAATTGCGCAAAAGCACACCAAAAGCAAACTTTTACCATTCAATAAAAAGCTGATTGTATCATTGAAAGCTCTGTTATTGTGCTTTTCTTTTAAGACAAAAGATGTAATGTATGAGTTGTTTTTTCTAAACTAAAACCTCAGTATCCAGGTTTTATTGCAGTGTTGGCACTTTGCGATAAATAAGTGGGCTTTGGTTGCAGTTTGGGCACTCGGTCTCTCGAAGGTTCGCCATCACTGCTCTAGGGCTTTCTGAGTAAGCACTTTCTGAGTAAGCACTCTGTCAGCATCAAGCTGACAGAGTTGATTAAGAACCGGGGGTGTCTTCGTCATTCCTGGTGCCAGGTAGGCCTTGGGTGCCCCAGTTTGTTTCAGCTAAAACTTCTGAGATCCGCAAGCAGACAACGCACCACAGTGGTCTGCCCGAAGAGGTCGCTAACAAAGGAACCGTGCTGGCCACGCTCAGCCATATCACATGTCTCTCGAGACATCTCCGAAACACCGCCTGCTTGTGGTAGCCACCTGCCCCAAGCTCCTGCACTCCGGGATGACATCCTAGCTTGCAAAAGCAGGAAGGGTCATACAAACGGCGCGCGCGAAGGTGTTACTCACAACGTTGCAGCCAGGGCAGTCGGGGCCGTTCTCGCAGGTCCTGTGGCGGGCCTGAATGCCCCCTCCGCAGGGGGCTGTGCAACGTTCCCATGCGCCCCATCCAGTCCAGAACGTGTGCGGGGAACACAGCAAATGCTCGTTACAATACCTGTGAGGAGGGAAGTGAAAGGGAAGGGGAATCGTTCATCTCGGGTGCTCTCGGGTGCAGGCATCGTCCACAGCTTCACGAGCAACGGCTTAGATTCACAACAGTGGCCCCGCTTAGAGTGAAATGGACGGAGCAAGCTGGCCTGGCACTGGATGGGACCCAGCTGGGCACATGCAGTGTTGTCCCATCTTGAGAAGCACAATCTGTCTTCTGTAAGATAAGATGCGCCTCGTAACAGGATGTTCAGGTCCCGCTGTCAGGATAATGCTCTGTAAACATCCTAAGATCTGCCTTGCTGGTTTTCCTTAATTTTAAAATTAGTGCTGTAAGCTGAAGGCATGCAAAAGATCTCAAATCCAGAAGTAAAGGCAATCGCCAATAGGGTACCTTGAAATAAATTGCTGCATGTATTTATTTAGTGATTTGAGGTGATCACGGACGGACAGGTGCTTTGGAAAGCCCTGCTTCTCAAGCAGGTAAGTATTTCACAAAGTTGTACTTTAACGTATTTATACATTTTTAAAGAGTACAAGGACATGCATGTATGCATCTTTCTTGGCCTCGACGCAGCTTACGCGAGTAGTTTTGCAAGCAACCCACACTGCTTCGGCCAGATTTGATCATGGCATGGTACAGTTTCATCTGCAGAATCATAAAGATTTGTCAATGACCTCAAGCCATAACCAAATAATAAAACAAGCATTCAGTCGGCTAAGTCAGTTGTTATAAAAATGTATAGCTCCCAAAATGCACGTGTAACTACAACTTTTGTGGTTGCCTTGGGATTGCAAAGGCCTTGAAAGCAACCTTTTAAATGGCAGGTTTTCAAACTTGCTGAATTAACCAACGGCCCTTTCTGAGCAAGAAACGCTCCAAGAGTTTAGATCTTCACGATCTTATAAACAGGACAATGAAACCAGAGGTGAAGAAGGTCCACCTCCATTTTCTTTTACCACTAATGAAGTATCTTACTTTTTCCTGCAACAACCCTCCAAAACAACAAATGGGGACATTTGCTAAACCCAGAGGAATCTGCTAAACAAACTTTCCTGGTTTGATAGAGACACCTGTCAATTTATAAATGTGATACCATCAGGAAGCTTGAATAAATCAGTCCGGATATACTTGATGCATTTTTGTGCACAACCAACTCCTAAATTAAAGTTAGCTTCAAGTTTAATGCCCTGAAGCAAGTAAACAACATTCACAGGACTGATTAGGTATTTTGTCCCATAGTACCACAAAATTCCAGCTGAAGTGCTCTTCACACTTACTGTAGGATGCCTGGTTTGTGCAATCTAGGGTCCATTTTACAAGGAATGTTAAAAATAGTTGAAAATCCGTACGTGAACCATCTTTACCATGAGACCGATGCAGATTTTAGAGCAAAGGAGACCAAAGACATTTTCCAAAACATCCTGAGAATTTGGAGGCAGTTCCATTTCCAATGAACTATGAGAATCTCACTTTTTGGACCAGAAGCATTCTGACCCAAAGCATTTAAGGGGACATCGCTTTCCTAGAATCTGAATCCTGGGAAATCTGGCAGGCCTGCCCTGCCCCTTCGCTGGCTGACGGAGTCAACTTTCCGTGTAAGGCCAGCAAGTGATCTTGCCTAGGCATCTGCTCCCGAAAGCCATGCATTTAAATAGCCACGCATTTTAAGGTGCTCAGTTTTCTGATCTCCATACTCCAGGCTTGCCTTTTGATTCTGTAAAAAATGATTCATTGTTCAGAACAAGAAATCAGAACAAGGCCAAGCCATTTTGGTCATAATTTATAGCCAATAATTTTTACAAAAATTCCTTCAGACAAGCAACAACACATTAAGTGTAACATTAAAGCATATTAAAATGAGGCCATTTCTGAATAGAGTAGTAATGCGCTTTTTTTCCAAAGCAAGTTGCTAGGTGAAGAAATTGACTTTCCAGTTCTCAATTATCTTTCATATTAAAATTAAATAGAAAGGACACTAATGTGTATTCCTGTTTTTACTCCCACAAGGATTAGAAATCTCCTTCGTTACTTGGCTACTGAAGCTGCCCTAATTCTAAATGCAGCAACCCATGATCCAGGATTATGTTAAAGTGTTATTCCACAATTTTCGTGTTTATGGAATTGAAGGTCGCTGACTAATCAACCGAGGTGGCATTAACCCCTTCAAAGGTTGAGCTAAGAGCTGTTATCTTGTTTTCCTCCCTCCAAGCAGTCAATTAATTAATTTATGTAAGTTTTATACCATCCCATATGCAGAGCAGAGAACAATAAAATGAATAAACAATGCATTAAAACAGGATATTAAAAACATAGCTGGTCAGCAAGGAAGATTTCCTGAAACAAATGCATTCTCAGCAGACACCAGAAGCAATACAAGACCAGTCCCCGCTTGACTAGGGGCAGGGAGGCTGCATGGAATGGTTTGCCTTGATACTCTGGCCTAGGCAGATGGACTAGAAACTTCGCAGGGCATTTGTGCACGAGGGTCCATGCACTTCCATATATTACTGGGACAGCACAAGATGAGCACTTGGGAATCATTTATCACGTGCCTGTGGTATTGCAAAACTTGGGCCAGTTTGCTTAAGTGCCACTGTCTACCATGGCTTAAGTAACTCACCAACTACTCTAGGGTTCTGTGAGGGCTGAACAGCTCTCGCATAAGCCATCCCTGCTGGGTTCAGATGATGCAATAAGCCACGGTGTCCAATGGCGAATGCTCAGAATAGCTCCTGCCTTTCCAGGCAACCCACTGGGAATCCAACCAGAGACAAGGGAGCACGGGTTGTGCAAATTCAGTCATGGCCTGGACTGAAGCAAACCTGTGCCGACAAGAAGCCTTTGCAAACAGGAGATGTGCTCCAGCTTTGACCCCTCCGTGTGGCTCAAGAGAGGCCTGGAGCAAGACAGCATCATCTGCAAGGCTGCAGCAAGTCCCGGGGCTTATCCCCATCGCTGGAGCCATTGGGATGCGCACATGTGCCACGGGAGGTCGGACCGCAACCAAAGGATGCCCCTGTGTCAGCCTTGCACACACACGCTGCATTTTGCACCAATGGTGGTAGAAAAGAAGCATCTCCCTAAAACACATGCAGAGAGCTTGATCGGTCCAGTGGAAGCACAGGGCTCTGGACTCCAGCCAGAGCGTTCATAAAAGTGGCTTCGGTTTTAATAAAACAACTGAGATATGCAGCCAGTTCAGATTTTTCGCCTGGTTAGAATAACCCACCGCATGCAAGTTAATTTGCCGCAGTGAACAGGCCAGCTGTGGAAATCTCACATGCGTTTCGACAGTGGGGGCGAATCAGCTGGAACGTGGGATTTTGAGCAAAGTCCGATTAATCCTCTTTCTGGAAGCATTTCAAGCTAGCAGGAAGTGCTTCCCCCCTCCCTGTTCACGTCTTCTTTTCTCAGGACCCAAAGGGTTTATATCTTGCAGGGATTCTGCAGAACAGGCGACGCGAGAGACTCAGATCTTCGAAACTGCAGACCTCTGTGTTGACCCCGCGTCTAGGAAGGGGAGGGCAGAACCGGGAGGGTGACGGGGAAAATGGCCGGCCTGGTGACCCGACCCGACACGACACGTCGAATGAGGGTCATGCTCCATTTTCGCAAAGACAGCAACTGCTGCTGGGGTGGGGCAGGGGGCAAATAAGGAACGACGCACGCACACTCAAGCCAATCTTCCCCAGTGACTCCAAAAGTCAATGCTCGTTCCTGGGGGAGGGGGGGAGAAATCCTTCCTTTTGCAAAGAATGGAAACAGATGCTCATTATAATCAAGACTTAAGCCTCTTTTGTGTGCAAAAGAAGAGGTGCAGTTGGAGGAGAAAACATTAAGTCTTGCATTTTGATAATAACTGACTAGGCAAGAGATCTAATTCCATCAATTATATCCATGAGCTCACGGACAAATATCTCCCGTTACCGCTGGGGCTACAATATTTCCTCAATGACTGAAGCAGATTAATCATGTAAATCATTCTCCTAATTAACAAGGTAGCGATCTTGACTTGCTTAAGCATTATTTTCATGACCTTTATTGAGAAAGCAGAAAATGCTTTGTCTGAAAGGACCCCTCCTGGTACAGCTGCAGACATCCGCCTGGAGAAAAGCATCTTTTTCTTTAGGAGCGGTTTTGTCACAGGCAAGATTTATGTGGATTTAAATCAGTCCCTTCCCGTCCCTTACCTGTTGCCTCTCTGCTATGAAATTGATTTTCCAGGTCCATTCCAATCAGATTTCAGGGCTAGGGCTGGAATGGAAACTACCTTGTGCAAAGGCCTCCGCCAAGAGAGAAACGGGGAGCACAGCTGTGAGGATTTTTGTTGATTTCTACAATATTTCTTTCAATATCACCCAGCATGGTATGTCTCTGGATGACATGCGTGCGTCCAGTGCTGGGAATCCTGTCTTGCATGGATGTTGCTCTGACTTTGCATTTGGATGGCCAGTTCCTCTGGAAGGGGAGATTATGGCCCTGTGTCTTGGCAGTTAAGAGCTGGGGTGACAGAGGCATCTATTTTACTCCCCAGGCTCTTTTAAGATCTACTAAAACTCCTGGAAAAGGTTATCCAGAGACCTGGAGTGAGGTGCCATCGTCCAGACAAGATGGAGAGCGTAAGAGTGGGAGGGATCCTTGTTTTAGAGGGAGTTACACTCTGTCTACAGCATCTGGTGTACAGCTGGGAGATGTTCTTCGATTGTGCTTTGCTTTTGGACACATGGGGAGCCTCAGAAGCTCAAAGCATCTTTGAGTGGTCCAGCCTGCAACACAAACTAGACAGAGGCAGTTGACCTGTCTCGGGAACTCCTCAGGTGAGTTTCTACAAAGCGTTGCACGTAGAGCTGTCTTTGAAAACTGTCTGTAAAATTCAGCTAAAAGGGGGAGCAAGATCGTTAGTGGACTGGCTGATACCGGCTCTTTGCCCTTTGCACTGGTTCCTAGACAGAATTCAATGTGCTGGGATTCACCAGCAAAGCACTGAACTCTTTCCAAAGCCAAGAACGACTTCCGAGGCCATCCGCTAAATGCGAACTCGCAAGGAGATGCTAAAAAGCCCTTCCAGCGTTGGCGCTTGGGCCGCTGAAAGCGCTCCCCACGGAAGCTCACCTGAGGTCCAGGTTAGGTCTTCCAGTGCCAGGAGAAGATTTTTAATTTTCGGAAGAATGTCTATCATAAACATTTTTAGTAGGTTTCACGTCAGTTGCTACAATGCTCCCTGGCACTGGTCTGATGCCGCGGTGCGTTCCTTCACTTTCAGTGTAACACATTATTTCTGCGTTACCCCTTTTTGCCTTTTCTGGTTTCAGGAATTACCTATAAGCCACCCAGAGAATTTGCTCTTGGGAAATGCATTCATATAGATTTAGAAAATGTTACAAGGAGGGGAAATTGAATTCTCTAAAAATCAATTACGGTATTCAGAATAGTCAGTGACAGCGATAGTTTGCAGAACATACAAACTAAGCACCTCCAGTCTGTGAAAAGGCAGCTCTCTGCAGTGACCCCATGTCTAGAAATAGCCCAAATGCAGGTATTTGGAACCCCCGGTGCTTCAACTGAAAAGTCAACTATCGGCATTAATCACTGGAATTTAAATATGTCTAAATCTGGATAGATTATGGAGTTTATGTGGCATATTGCAGGTGTTCAGAGCATGAAAGAACCCTGAGGAGAGCTTTCACAACAACCCTGCAAGGAAGGACAGCTGATGCGAAAAGATCACCGTGCAGCGCAGTAGTCCTGGAAAGCTCCCTTCTGGATTCCCGGCTCTGAAGACAGCAATCTCGACACACTGTTTTGCGGGGAAGCAGGACCCCCTGGCGAAGCTGCCGTGGGAGAGCTCAGCTCCGTGCCGGCTGTACATGCAACACGGAGCTGTGAGCCGAAGCAGAGGAACAGGGAAGGATCCAGGTGCAGGTACCTTTCCTCCCGGCTCTGTCCGACGCACACGCGGCCTCCGTGCCGAGGACTCGGGTTGCTGCAGGAGCGCTGGCGGACTCGGAAGCCTATTCCGCAGGAGGTGCTGCAAGGAGACCAAGACGTCCAGGGGGCCCAGCCGCCGTTTCTGCAAGAACGGACGGTTTGTTTATTTGTTTATTTGGATTTCTTTTGTATGCCGTCCCATCGCATAGCCTCGGGATGGCTTACATAAAATAAATAAACACCATACAAATAATACAAATAAAATCCAGATCCACCCTGGCTGCAGATTAAAACCTATATAGCGGATGTTAAAAGTTATTAAAATATTGTTGAAATAAAAAGGTCTTTGTCTGGTGCCGAAAAACAAATAATGACGGCGCCAGGCGGACCTCTCTGGGGAGTGCATTCCGTAGATGGGGCGCCACCGCAGAGCAGGCCCTCCTCCGGGTGCTCACCCTCCTGATGTCTCTCCCAGAGGGCTCCCAGAGGAGGGCCTCTGCCGCCGATCTCGGGGGGCAGGAGGGCAAATACGGAATGTGGTCAGCTCCGAGGCGACATCTGGACGCTGAGAGGGGAAGGCTGCCTGGGAGAACCTGGGATCAAAGGCCCATGGGCTGCGAAAGGGTAAAGCACCTTGTGGCTCTTTCCCAAACCTTTCTAAAATGCAGATATTAGCGGATGTGACGCGGGGTTTCTCCTTTCTAACAGGGAGGGGTCCCTTAGCTGCACTTCAGAAGCTGCAACAGATGGGACACGGTTCCGACTGTCACCCCTGCATCCACTTTGAGGCTTCTTCCTTGCCTTTGGATGAAAAGTGCCACGCCCTCAATTCCCCACGTGACTTGCTAGAAGCAGATACAACATTACAACCCGTCCGGGCATTTGATTAATTAATTGTATTAAATTAATTTTAAGTGTTGATTGTCCCAATTTAATAATTTTTTATTAATGACTTAGGACAAATTTTGTTACGTGCTATGTAGTAGTCTCAGTTGCACTATTTTAATAGATTTTTTAAAAAAATATTTATTGTATAAGTTATGTATGTTATCTTTTGTTATTGGTTCTACACCACCTAGGGAGTCCTGTGTAGACTATTAGATGCAGTTTATAAATCAACAAATAATCCAATCCTGGGCAAGAATAAACTTATACATTGCAGGCTTATTCTTGGTTATCTGAGATTCTATAATGAAGTATTATTTGGTAACCTCCAGGCAAATCTATAGTCCAGTTCAAAAATGACATTTCCCCTACTTTTAAGAAGCTAAAAGCCACTTCACCTATTATATGGGAGAAAACCCAGGCTCAGCACTGAGCATATAAACAATCAATACAGTCTGTTGACACAAGCACTCTAGGACTGGAAATCCATTCCTTGAGTCTTCTCAAGCTGCCTCTTCTCTTTTTTGGGTGCTTCGTAAAAAGTGGGGAAGATGGTTGTGGACACTTTTCTGGCCTAGGGGCCCCTGCTGTTGACAACTATATTGGTACAATACACATTTTGCACAAATACACCTGTGTAATAGCCATACTTGACATTTTCAGACAGGGTCGGGGAACTGGTGGATGTTGTTGGAATCCAGTTCCCATCAACCCCTGCAGCCTGGCCAATTAGGGTGAAAGAGTAGCAGTCCACGAACATCTGGAAATGCCTTCCGCTTCCCTGCCCTAGTTTAGCTAAGAGATGTACAGCTAAAAAATGGAATGCGTTTCAGTAACAACGCAAGAGTCCATGCGCCCAGGTCTTCTCACTTTTGTCCGGTATACCTGGAGCAGTTGGCTATCTCCATACTCGGCCCTTCGCACTGCCTCCCTCCGCATTTTGGAGCTGGGTTATCACAGGAGCGTGACCTGCAGACGCAAAGTCCTACACTGGAAGCATCCAGATGCGTGCAGGATTTCCACTCCGACCAGCTTCCAAACTGGCCATCCACGGTCAAATTCCTTGTCTGGAAACCAAGAGGCAAAAGGACAGATGAGCTTGCTCTCAGATGTGATGTAACATTAATTCATTCTATGATGGAACACCGTGTTTACATCCAATGGTAAAATGGCATTCCAGAGAGTCAGAGGGTACCTTGAATAAACTGCACGCTCGGGTAGGAAATGTATTTTTTCGTGGCCTGGCCCCTCCACCCAGAGAGGGTGCCTAAATTGAAAGAGTAGGCCTGTCATCCAAACCAGAGCTCCAAAACACTTGTTTGTGATCTTGATTTGTAACAGATGCAAGAAGCCAGGAATCCATATTTCTTTTCATTTCTTGGAGGTCTTTTCTAGCTGAAGAGCATTTGATAATACTGCAGCCAACACACCTAGGTAAAGCCATTTTTCCATGCAAAGCACAGCAACAGAAACACGGATTCTTGGGAAGATAAGAAATCTAGATTATACACCATCTATTTGTCCAGGAACAAGCCACACAAGAGGGCAATTCCCTTAATTAATTAGTGTGAAATATGTTGATATAATCACATCTTTCAAGGCACAGGGAGAAAGGAAGTCCACATTTAATCAATAATAGTTTGAAGTTCAGAGATTTAATTACATCAACCCATATGGTTTCATTTTGCACTGCTGGTTTTTGGCTCAGCACCAGAGCCCTTAATTGTTTGAAAATCCAGGTTTTATCACAATTAATGACTCTTATCTAGGACAAGCAGCTTGGCAAGTTTATTTTATGACACCTGCAACGGATTGCTCTTGGGGCCATCAGCTTGATGCCCATGGGAGCCAAAATGCCCACGAACAGCTCACCTGGTGCCCGCCAAGGTCCTCTGACTTTAAAAAAAATCTCGTTACCTTGTGCAGCCAGTTGCAAAGCGAAGCACTGGGCAGGCCACGGTTGGCCATGTTCCTCTCTTCCACTCCCCAGACCATGAGGCACTCCGGGGAAATGAGGAGGGAGGGAGGAAACAGCCTGGGCACCTGCAGGCCAGGTGCGTCAGCTCGCAGAACTGGCTGTGTGCTCAGAACTGTTCCCTCCGTCCTCAAAAAGGAGAGAAAGGGAAAGAAAGGGATCTCTCTTCCTGCTTGCCTGCCTGGGGAAGGAAGGGTGCAGGTTGGGCCACAGAACAGCCCCCAGAATTCCCACACCGTAGGGCCATTGACTGGGAATTCTGGGTGTTGCAGTCCAAGCAAGTCTGCAAGGCACAGGGTTGGGGAAGGCTGAGCTAAAAGGTCCCGAAGCCCTGTGGGACCAGCAGCCAACCCTTTCTCGTGGAATAGGATTGGGTCCGGACTGGAGGAAGGAGGTCTGGTCTGGCAGGGAAGGCAACAGTGGCTCAATGATTTATGTTTCCATATAGCCTGATGTGCCTGACCCTGCCTGATCTTGGAAGCTAAGCAGAGTCAAGCCCGGTTAGTATTTGGATGGGAGACTGCCTTGAACAGAGGACTGCACCCGGTGGCCTTCCGGACTGCCTTTCCCTGCCCCAACCTGCCAGAGTGCTTGCAACAGCTTCTCCCCTCGGCATTCGGCTGTCACACCGACCAAATTCCAGCCTCTATTCCAGACTGCAAGGGGATGACTTCCTTTGTGGCTCATGCATACAAACGGGGCTCTGTAGCAGCTTGCAAAGAATGGGAAAGAAAGACCGATTAAGCCTGTGGCGCAGATGAGAGGAAGCTCCGCTTGAGCAGACGTGGCTTGCGCCTGGTCGCGTCCTGACGTGCTTCCACGGAGCACTTACCGGGCACGCCAAGATGCTCTGCTCCCACTGACTCATGCTCAGGCTCTCCTCCAACGGGGTGCATTTCTTGAGCACCAGGTCCCAGCCACAGTAAGGATCGTGCGATCCAACGCAGGCGCTGCAAACGCAAAGCCGAACGTCAGAGTGCGGGGCGATCACGCCCACGCGCGTGGGAAAGCACGGCCGATCCCTCCGACGACGCTCGGTGAAGGTCCGTCACGCCTGGCACGTGTGGGCAGAGGGGCTGAGGGAGGATTGCAGCCGTTCCCACTTGCCGACCTCTCCTCCGCCACGGAGGTGATCGCCCGGGCAAAGCGAGAGGTGGGGCCGACCCTCCTTTCCTAACCTGGATCAGATCCCTGCTTCCTGCCCACCAGGCCCCACCTCGAGACCATGAATGAAAGAAGGGAACGTGCTCTCTCTAGACCCAGATGCTCCATTTTTTCTTGGCCAGCTTCCTGAAGTGCCCTACTTCGCCTTGAAAAGGTAAATCTTCTTCTCCAGTGAGATATTTATTCGGGCTAAAGGTTTTAACAGAAAGATTTATCAACCAAAGCTGCCGCTGCCGCTACTTCTCCTTCCACGGCATCTCTATCCTGCTTTGCTTCCTCTTGCAAAGAGCCCAAGGTAGCTTACAAGTTTCTCTTCTTCCCTACATCATCTTCACAACAACCCTGTGAGGTAGGCGAGCTGCGAGTCCACGACTGGCTCAAAGCCACCCTGTGAGATCCATGGCTGAGTGGGGACTGGAACCCAGTGCTCCTGAGTTGCAGCCCTTCCCCACTACACCACGCTGGCCCTTAATGGTACCCCCCTTCTGGGGCAGCTTTACTTCCTCTGCAGCCCCAGGTGGGCATAGCCCTGTTGCTTCCCTGACACTGATCTTGCCCCTGAAATCTGGCAAAAGTGTCCCATTCCAAAAGGATAAAGCAACCAGAAGGAAGGCTATTTTGACACCAGGAAAAGCTTCCTCACTGACAGAGCAATAGGACAGTGGGACCAGCTGCCTGGAGAGGTAGGGGGCTCTCCCACACTGGAGACATTCAAGAAGAAACTGGACAGCCACCTGAGTGGGATGGTGTGACTTGGTGTCCTGCAGCAGCAGGGGGCTGGACTCGATGGCCTTCTTGGCCCCTTCCAGCTCTGCCATTCTAGGATTCTGTGAGTCTATGAAACCTCCTATGGTGTGTCTCTGAATTCCAGCAGGGCAGTAGGGGGCACAAAAACAGCCAGGGGGCACATGTGCCCCCCAGGCGCTGGGTTCCCCACTCCCGCTTCCGCTGATCAGTGACAAAGGGCAAGCAATTCCTGTTAACACATCCCTGCACATCGTCTCTCCGCTCTCTGGAGTCGACCTGGAGAAGACCAAGCACCTCCATTTCCTGCGTCTCCAGCTGGGCGAGTCAACAGGACAGTCATTCGCAGGGCTGCCCCGGAGAGGAAGGGTGTGGAAGCGCTAGCAGGCACCCCAGTTCGGCAGCGCTGGGGCCCTTTCCTCCCTACCCACAAGACCCCCTGTACTTCCGCTCCCAGCTTGACTCCTCAACCCCAGGGAGCCAGCAAGGAGGGTCCTGCTGCCCAGGGGGCCGGGGGCCGATCCCAGCCGCGAGGAGGCGGCTTCCAACCGTGCACCCGAGACTCCAAAGTGTTCTGCCCCCCTTGGATGCTGCTCAGGGGCCACCTGGAGCACGTCCTGGTCAGAGGGAACACCGGAAGGGTGTTAACCCCAGGGGGCCCCTTCCGCACTGAGCTCCCAGCACCAGCCACACGAGGGGTACCTGCGTGTTCTGTAAAAGGGACACCTCTTCAGCGGGATCTTCACCACACTCCGCTGCAGGCCCACGAACAGAGCGCTCTGGCCAGGCAAGATCTGCAGGCTCCGAACAGGCTCCCACCGCGACGCCGGGAAGATCTCGATTTCCTCCAGCAAGCAGCTGCTCGCCGTTTGGTTCACCGGAGCAAGCACCTTCTTGATGGTGCCGTGATCTGCAAGGCAAGGAGCGGAAGGGCTGCGTGAAAGCCGCACAAGCCGAACTGCCGGTGCACGACCAAACGGCAGCTCTTTCTGCCGGCCCTTTTAGCAGAGGGTGAAGGAAGCGAGCTGTGGAAGGGCGCCCCAAGGAGCCTCTCTAACTGAGGGCCTTCCCCATGCACTGAACTGCAGCTTCCAGAAGTCCAAGAATCGGGACTGGGGAAGGCGGATACAGCAGAGGCCGTACACCAAGGCAGAGCATCGGGTCTCTCGCCTCGCATCCTCTGCGCTACTCGGAATGCGCCCTCCAAGGTGTGGGGCAGGGCCCTTTCCCAGCTCGGGGCTTCAGATTCCTTGGACTGGTTGTGGCACGTGCCAATGGACCCAGAGCTGCGTGCAAAGCAGGCACTTCCCGCCACTCGACACAGGGTTCAGGGGCAGGGAGCCGGGGGGCAGAGAGGCCCTTGCATGGAGCAGGGTGGCCCTCAGCCCTGCTCGCCACTCATGGACTGTCTCCCGTAGTGACAGCCGCCGTGGCCTCGGGCGCATCCCTGCTGGGCTCCCCGTAGCGCAAGCGGCACTGCAAGCAGGAATCCGCAGACGTGGGGCTGGGGCAGATTCAGGTACTCCCTTCTGCCTGTCCCTCTGGCACTGCCCCACCGCCTGGTCACACGCCCCAAGGAAGCGGGGCTCACACGGACTCCAGCACACAGCCCCCTCGGGAGGAGGATAACCTTCAGCTGGAAATCATGCCTGGAAGCATGAAGTACAAAGCGTTTCTGCTAGTGCACCACAGAACCCTGTTCCCTGCCCCGCACCAGCAGCACCACCCCGGGGCACATGGGCATTCAGTGCCAAGCCTGTTGTGAGGGACTGGAGGCGCTCACTGAGACCTTCCTGAAGGGTTAGCGCATGGCACGAAATACGCTATGCCGTGATCCAGCCCGGCCCAGTCGTGCGATTTGGGTGCATGCGCAGAGCAGCGGCGCCCAAACTCTCCTATGTCCCACAGCCCTAGAGACTGCATGATTTATGTTTGCACCCCCTGCAAAAGTACTGCCACTTTTGAGGATGGAGAAGTCACATTTCCAATTTTTGAGCCACAAAACAAACCATGTTCAGTACTAACTGCAGGTGAACAAATCAAATTCAAGAAAGAAAGTCTCCCATTAAAGCAGGCATCCTTTCCCTTCCACACCCTCCCCTTCTGCGTCTTTGTCTTCAACCCTCATCCTAGAGAATCTTCTGTTTCACCAAACACACTTGCTTACATGTTTTATCTATCCATCCATCCATCCATCCATTTATATCCTTTTTCCTAGAAAGGGCTCAAGGCAGCTTACATCATTCTCCCCCTCCATCTTATCCCCACAACAACAACCCTGTGAGGTCGGTTGGGCTGAGAGTCTGCGACTGGCCCAAGGTCACCCAGCTGGCTCCATGGCCGAGCGGGGACTCGAACCCAGGTCGTCTGAGTCCCAGTCCTGCGCTCTTAACCACTGCACCACACTGGCTCTAATAACACCACATGCTATTATTTAGCTACCTCCCAAGTGTTAATCTTGAGACTATCGCAAAAGATACTCCTTAATAAGCCTAAAACAGAAGGACTGCGAGCGGTCAAGAAAACCCAGTGATGTGTCTGGGGCCGGAGGCAGCGTCGGGAGGCAGAGCTGTGTTCCAGGGCCAGGAATCTCAGCTGCGTCCACAAGAGGCTGCGTGATCAGTGAGCCCCCCTAAACATGGAGGGCAAACGGGGATGCACTGGGCTTTCCAGTGTAGCCCCCATTTCATACCATGCTCATGCATCCGCCATGCAGGTCCAATTCAATTGTGTCCATACACACCACCCTTCCCCAACCTGGTGCCCTACAGGCGCTGGACTGGGACTTCCAACAGGCCCCGGTTAGCAGAGCACTGCAAATGTCATGGAAAGTATCTTCTTGTTGACTTTCAGTCAAATACTGTGTGTTCATCTAAGGCCTTCATAGAGCAGTGGAAACCAAGCTGGATTTCCACTGCTGAAGGATGCGTCTTTTTGCAATTAAAGTACTCTTTTCTCGCTGCTGCACAAGCCACTGGAAGAGTCCGGGGCTCAGTTAGTGATCGTGGCATTTATAGGATGAGGATTTCAGAAGTATTTAAGCCCCAGAAGCGCTTTCCCTGCACAAGTGAAATGCACAAGTTGTCCATTTCAGCTGCCTAAGCGAAGAAGCTTGCCGTTTTATTGCGCTTCTTAGCAAGAGGGTAGATAGCACGGGCTTTGCAAAACTTGCAGCTGAATGTAGGAGTCACGGTACACATCATGGGACGGCGGGCAGGAATGGCACCTACAGATGCCCAGAAATTTCTTGAATATCTGGGAGATTCCACCTTGTTTCCATGGATATGACCCTTGAGGAGCAACAGGAAGAAGCTCTGAGGAAACGAGGCAAGTTCTGCCTGCCGTTGCTTGAAGCAGAGGACGGGGGAAGGAAGGGAAATGGCTGCTAGAAATGCCCACACCGGGTTAGCGAAATTCACGCTGTGCTAGAACCGGGAGGGCTTGGGACCACGGGCTCTTGCTCTTGGCAGGCAGAGCATTCGTGGGCTTCGCTGCACTTTCCCACACGGGGCTGCAATGGAGAGCTTTGCCCCGAGCGAAGATGAGCGCCACGGTCTCCCGCCCCTCCGTCGCACACCACGTCTTCTGCCCTCTGTGATCCTTCCCGGCACTTTTATTATCAACTGCCTCCGAAACACCGATCTTTGTGACGCATCTTCTATGGGAGCAATTCTGAAACTCTCCCTGCACACTCTTGCAAAACTACAACAGATGTGGAAAGAAGGAATCGTGACTCGGGCTCTGCGCCTCCCTTGCACCGAATTAAAAATGCCTCTGGTACTTCAGAGAGCAATAGCCTCTTAAGAAGAACTAATGTGAAATATTAGAGTTAATTTGTTTTCTTTGGCAGTGACATCTAGCAAATGAGGCAGGGAGGGGAACTGGCAGCCAAAATGTGGACGCCAACAGGGGATGTTTAACCCTTGCAGCGCCCGGGGGCTTTGCTGCACTTAGCCCAGCGAAAGGGTGACTTGAGCTGGGTTCGCTGTTGACCTACCGACCACAAGGCCTGTCTCCCAGGACACTGAAACCAAGGAGGTCAGTCGCATTCAGCTTCACAGCCTTAGAGATGCAATGCAGAAATCACCTATCCAGCTTGTTTTGATAGGGGTTTTTATAGCGGTTTGGAAATTTTATTGGGAGGCTGTGTTTTATTTTATATTGTCTTATTGGTAAACCATCCTGAGACCACGGTAAGGGACAATGTAGAAAAGTTTCAAATAAATAAATAAACAAGCAAATATCTCATTGCCATTAGTATTTTTAAAAAAATGATATAAAGGCTGGGCACGTTGGACCTCTTACACAGAGCAAAGGGTTTTGCTGACCATCTGTGCCGGCTGGCTGGAGCCTGGCTGATTAATCTACCGACTGGGAATGTGCTCGTTTCACCCAAAACATCTCCCTGTAAGCAAAGCTTGCTGCACTGCTTTCCTGGGGAGTCCAAAAAAGCCTCACACCCTTTTTCTCTGGGGAAGGGGGTAGTGCGAGATCCCAGGCTTCTGCTTGTTGCTGGCACGTAATCCCAAGTCCTCCGAGAAACGAGAAACGGGTGTAGCGCCCGGATTGTCAGTGATGCTTGATGATCCATTAAGAGCACAGAGGCTTCAAAACTGTGCAGATAATTAGATTCATTTGCAAATTCCTCAGGGACAATAAAGGGCACTACTCAAAAGGATGATTCATCTGAATTTCCTGTGTGCGATTCAGAATGCAGGATTTCAATTCCATCTCAAGCAGCCAAGTGTTTTGACAATTCCTTGTCAGGTTGCCCAAATGCTTACACCACACCAAATAGGATAATTATAGTCATTTTTTTCACATTTCTCTGAACATCTTTCTTAGGGTTGTCCTTTTACAGGGTTGCACCTGTACATTAACAATATCATTCAAAAGAAGGGCTATTCCAGCTTCAAAACAAAAGAACAAAGAACAAAAGAATACATGAGCCAGGCTGGTTGTAGTGAAGTGCCGTCAAGTCTTTCTGTCTCATGAACGAAAGCCCACCGAAATATCCTTTCCTTGACAGCCCCACTCAGCTCTTGCAAATTCACGGCTGGGGTTTCCTTGGTGGAGGTGAGCAATCTCACAATTGGATTCTTCTTCTTCTTCTGCCTTCAACTCTCCTCCGCACGATTGTCTTCTCCAGGGAATCTCACCTTCTTATGATGTTCCTCAAGTTCAACAGCCTCAGTTCTTCCAGGACAACTTCCGGCTTGACTCGATCTCCACCTGTTCCTCTTCCTGTTGGTCCAGGATATCCACGAAGCTCTCTGCCAGCACCATGTTTTGAACACTTCGGGTTTTTCCCATCAGCTTTCCTCTCTGCCCAGCTTCCACATGCATACAGAGTGAAAGGCAAGCTTAGTGTTTGCCTAACCCTAGAATCAGGATGCATGCCAATTTCTAGAAGGATCACGGCTCCCAGGAGCTATTTCCACACCCCAGATCATACGGGTACTGTACACGGTGTGCCGCTTTCGAGAGGGAACACCTAGGGACCACACAAGACATTCCCCAGAAACCTTTGCTTTTCAGTCTTCTGAAAACTTTGTTTGGTTCCCACAAAGCCACGATGGGCTTCTTGGTCCCACGGAGACTATTTGATACTGATGTTCAGCTGCACTATAGGTGAACTTCATTATACAAGCCCTTTAGAACAAGTCTGTGTGGGGTAGAGTCATCCAGAACAACAGGCAGAAGTTACCGCTTTCCACAAATAACAGGCTTTGGCAAGTGAGTTAGTCCCTTGCTCTCCAGCGCAGTGACTGGGCAAGTTTAGGGGCCTTTTGCACGTGACCACATGCCGTGTGGCTTCTCTGTTCTGCTCCCCTGTGGCGGGAGCGTGGTTGAACTGACCCATATAGAAGGGGATGGACAGCCAGTTCCCGGCAAGGTGGGAGGCGAAGGAGATGCCGATTCATAGGAAAGAACCCTAAGGTCTGACCCTGCCCACACAGTGAGGCCGCTTCAGCCTGCAGGAATATTTATCTATTTACTTACGTGGCTCCGTAGCCAAAGCTCCTTGGGTGCTTTGCAACCAAAGGCTCCCGGCTGTCTGAGGCAGCCTTGCCCAGCCTATCCTACTTACTTGTGAGTAATAGGCAGAGCTTGGCCTTTAGGATCCCGTTGGAAGTGCTGCTCCGCGATCCACCCTCACGTCCTTCGGGGCCTTCTCCTGCTTGCTTCTTCGCAGGCTTAAAATCCGCATTGCTCGCTTTCGCTCAGCATTTGGCCACGACCCCAACTGGAACGCCGAGATTTTTCCCAGATGCGAGCTCAGCCTGCGGGCTTAAAAAAGCCTCTGCATCCTTGATTCCAGGGGCTGTTATAGCAGCTTCCCTCCACCTGCTGCCCTCCAGATACGTTGAACGAAAACCCCATCGTCCCCAGCAGTTAATGGAAGACATGGATGTTCCCTGCCGCTTTCAGACAAGGGTTGGCTTTCTTGCTGCCCAGCAAGCAAAAGCGCTGATTGCAGATCAAAGCCTGGGGAAGGAGCTGCTGGGCCAGATGTGGCCCCCAGACTCAAAGTTAAGCACCCCTGTCTTAAGTGATGGGTAGAAGGAGAGATGAGGAAGCAGAGAAGGAAGGCTGAGCTGGAAGGAAAGAACGGCTCTGACAAGAAAGGAAAGAGAGCGATCTGGCAGGGTAGGCAAGAGAAGGGGAATGGGAAGAAAGCAAAGCTGAGCAAGTGAAAATCCCCCCTCCCTTTCTAGGCTGACTAGTTTGAGGTGCACTAAGCAACAGTGTTTACCGTGAGATCTTCCATCATTTTTCCTGCTATGACATAAACAGGGAAAGTGATGCAGACACTCGGGTCTTTAGGAGCAATGCTCATTGTCTGAATGACCTTCAGAGTGGCGTTTCGACTTGGAATCCAGGGTAGAATCCAGAATCTGCAGAGTTACTTGCATTTGCCCAGCAGGTCCAGTGGGACACTTTTGCTTTGACCAGGAGACCATCTCAGAAACACAGAATAGTAGAGTTGGAAGGGGCCAGAGGGCCACTGGGTCCGATCCCCTGCTCAGTGTGGGACTCCCAGTGAAACCATCCCTCTCAGGTGGCTGCCCAGTTGCATCTGGAGTGCCCCCAGTGTGGGAGAGCCCACCGCCTCCCTCGGTCATGGGACCCATCATCTTACTGCTCTGACAGCCTGGAAGCTCTTCCTGATGTCCAGCCAGAACCAGGCTTCCTGCACCTTGAGCCTGTCATTCCATGTCCTGCGCTCCGGAGATCCTGGCCCACCTCTTTGTGGCAGCCTTCCAAGACTTGAAGCGCGCTATCACAGCCCCCCTTGGTGTTTTCTTCTGGAGGCTCAGGACGCCGGCTTCTTTCAGCCTCTCTTCATAGGCCTTTGTTTCCAGTTCCCAGATCGTCCTTGTTGCTCTCCTCTGAACCCATCTAGCTTTTTAGCTTTTGTTTCAAACTTGGGTGCCCAGAAATGGACACAGGACTTCACATGAGATCTGACTGGTGCAGAGTAAAGGGGAATTAGCACGTCACGTGATCTGGACCGGTATTAACACAGCCTAAAATAGCATTTGCCTTTTTTGCAGCTACAGCACATGGTTGGCTCATATTCGGCTTGTGGTTTACGAAAATGCTAGGCTCCTTCTTGCTTGTGGTACGCTTGAGCTGACCTTCCCCCATCTTTTAGGGACCATCTCCTGCTACCGCATATTCCAGCCTGCTTTTAATGGTTCCTCCAACTTCAAAGGCGATTTCTGAGGTCACTCTGGGGACTGGATGAAACGGAGGGACACAAGTCCCAAGCCTCCTGCAATGGGTACAACTAGCTGGGTGGATCCCTGGAACAATCCACAGAACATGTGTACATGTGACCGTAATCCGTGCGTGCACGTGGGTGTGTGTCTGCATGCACGCACTATTTATATAGGAGTCTGTATCCCACAGTTCTGACAAATTTGCAATATGAGAGGAGGCACACTAGTTAAAACCACAACATCCTCATGAAACAGTGACCCGCCACAGAAGCAATTTGAGAGAAAACAGAGACAAGTTCCCTTGGTAAAACAGAAACACGTGGAAGCCAAATGAGCCAGGCCAGAGTGATTCCGCAGCCTCGCCATGTGCTGAGTTTGTACACTTCCCCCAAACTCACACAAAATTCCCAGCTTACTGTGAACGGTCCAGCTTCGGACAGATATATGGACATTATAGATAAGGACAGATATACCAAAGCCCCCTCCTTCCTGGTGTTGGGAGCTGCCATCAACCCATCTGGTGGGCACCAGGCTGGAGAAAGCTTATATAAAGTGAGTAACTCCAGAAACTGGCTACTTAACCTGCAGTAGCATATAGTTAGGGTAGGAATAACAGGAATTCCAGGTAACAGGAATAATCATGCAGCTTCGTGTAAAATTAGTACAACTGAAACAGCAAGCTGCTTTCTGCAAGGACCCCACCCACCAAATCCAACTTTGCACTGATTTTGAATGTCTGAAGTGGAAGTGAGGAAGGCAATGCAACAGAAGAATCATAGGATCAAAGAACAGAAGAGCTGGAAGGGGCCATGAAGGCCATCTAGTCCAGCCCCCTGCTGTTGCAGGACACCAAGTCACACCATCCCACTCAGAGGGCTGCCCAGTTTCTTTTTGGATGTCTCCAGTGTGGGAGAGCCCCCCACCTCTCCAGGCAGCTGGTCCCACTGCCGTATTGCTCTGACTGTGAGGAAGCTTTTCCTGGTGTCCAGCCTGAATCTGGGTTGTCGCAACTAGAACTGATTTTTCCATGTCCTACACTCTGGCATCAGCCAGAAGAGACCTTGACCTTCCTCTGTGTGACAGCCTTTGAGGTACTTCTAGAGGGAGATCATGTCCCCCTCAATCTTCCCTTCTCAAGGCCGAACATGCCAGGCTCTCTCAGTCTCTCCTCATAGGGCGGTGTTTCCAAACCCTGGATCATTTTGGTTGCCCTCCTCTGGACCCTTTCTAATTTACCTTCATCTTTCTTAAATCTTGGTGCCCAGAACTGGACACAGGATTCCAGGTGACAGAAAGACAGAAAGGTCTTTCCAGAGAGGCTGAACGGACACTAGCCCTACCTAGCCAGACTTGCCCTTGAGCTTATGTGGGCACAATCCATGCGGCCCTTCACAATACGCCACACACACTCCAACGCGGAGTGAGGAATTCTGTCGGGCTGCCTGAGAAATCAAAACAGCCCAAGATGAGATTGATACGATATCACGGGGAAAAGTTTCATTTGTGGCTGCATGGAGTTGGACCAACCTCACTGCCTCATTTTCCCTAAAATCTGTCACTGAGATACCGCAGAGTAATTTCATGCTTAGCTCTTAGAAATCCATTTCTGCTATTACCATTGCTTCTACAGTCCAAAAGATATAAGGCAGTTTCATGTAAGTACACGCTCTTATGAGGAAAATGCATATCACGTCAACATGAATGTCCCAGTGTTTTCAATATGCAGTCATCTTGTCGAGATTCTCGTAAAATTACATATCAGAACCCCTACAAGGGAGCTATTCGGACTCTCTAGAGTACACATTCGCCAGAACAGTGCAGAGCTTAAAATGAAAAACAAATTTTCGTAGTACAGAAAAGGGCTGAACAACTTTCACAGAGGAAGCAAAGACGGAAAACACTTGAGATCTGCCTGTAATTTACAGCAGACAAGTTAAAAGAAATCCACATAATTACAGCCTTGCTGCTGAAAATATTTCTGCTACGAGCCCACTTTTTCAACTAAATGCTGTGTAGTTTAGTGCTGGTGGATATACCTCAAACAGAAGGAAGGAAAAGTTTTTGTTCATTCTTAGTCTTTTACACTGTCCAGAACACAGAGAATATATTTTATATTTATATTGCAATTTATATCCTGCCTTTTTCCTACAAAGGGCTCCAGGCAGCTTACATCATTCTCCTCCTCCATCTTATCCCCACAACAACAACAATATATTCAAGATGACCAGTTACACCTGGGTAATTTCAGACTCTTATTGTGCAATCATATACATGCTTGCTTACTCAGGAGTAAGCCCTGGTGTTTGCAATAAGATTTACTCCCATGTAAGGGAGACCAAGGATACAACCTTAAGAGTTGTGCTGGGATGGGTCGTTTTTCTTTCCTTGCTTCTTCCCTTCTCATGCCATTCTGCATTTGGGGTGAAATATTTGTGAAAAAACTCAAGTTTTTTCCTAGGAACTATTGGATCTTTCACTGCTAGAAGAGAGGTACTAAAAAAATTCTGGAAAGTGATTTAGCATGGAAATCTCCAGGAATTAAAATCAGCATCAAAACTACAAAGCTGCAACTGGACATATTTTGAAACACTTCATTTTATGGATGCACACAAAGTGTGATGCTGCTGCCATTATGAAATCATCATTTTATAATGAATGCTATTTTATGAATATTTGATGTGTGTTTTAAATGATCTGTTTAAATTGCAGTGTTTTTGTCCCTTTGGTGACGGGGGCACTGCATAAGACAAGAAACAGGGCTGAAATGGAAAGCAAACAAAGAGTAAAATAAACGACTGTGTTATTTTGAATGAAACCTTTCACTTGTGCAAAAAAGAAAAACGAAGGAATAGTTTGGGAGGAGCCATGGTGGCAAATGTTGGACCAGGGACCTGCACGATCCGAGTTCCAGTCCCTGCTCGGACATGAGGCTCACGGAGCGACTTTGGGCCAGTCACTCACTTCCGGCCCGATCCACCTCTGTTGTGGGGATAAAATGGAGTGGTGGAGAACCATGCAAGCCACCTTAATTCAAGGCAGATTTAAAAGAAACATCGATCTGTATCTTCTCGCCACAAGCAATAGCATGATGTGGGGGTGTATTTGGCCAAAACAAATGTCAACATTTTTAAAATTAAATTTCTCCCTCCAGAGCCCCAGAGAAGCTGGCGGGAGTGCAGAGGTGGGTGGAAGCTAAATGGGAGAAGCAAAAGGGAGGTCCAAGTTTCTCTGCTTTACTTTTGACTATGGGACATCCTGGCTTGCATCCAACGAGCCACTCGAGGAAGGAAAATGCTGACAGCTTACAGAGACTGATGGGGCAGGATAAAAAATCTAATAAATAAATAAAATAAAAATGCCGACTTGATTACTTGACACTCGGGAGAGAGCTTTGGGAGCCATGAAGAGCTGGGAAAGACCCCCAGCACAAGCTCAGTCTGACTCAGTCCAAGCTCTTGGCCCCAGCTCATTTTATGGGAGAGAAAAGCGAGTGGCTTTCATCAGTGTCAAGCCGGCAAGAAGCTCACAAGTCCTCCACCCACACGCTTTGGTTCGAGCAACCGTGTTATAAATGGAGAAAGAGCCAGGCCTCGGGCTGGAAGCAGGCCACCTTTTATTAATCCAGGCACAGCATGGTTGTACTAAATTCGGTACTGATTTTCCTTCCGGGATAGAAGCTGCACCGGTGTTCCCGGCCCTTCTGTCTAATCAGCACAGGATTGCACCCAAGGGGACTTTTCACGGCTTCTACTTGGGTGGCCTCTCCATTTCCCACAGGCCCTCCTTCCAGGCTTCAGAGGATCGGATCTGAACGGAAGTTCCTGGAGCCCATCAACAAAGCTCTGGAAACAATCCGGCTTACTCCTCTGCATGCATTATCTCAAGCATCTTTGCATGAGCTTCCGGCTGAGCATTTCAACAGGAAGAGATGGAAAAGCATGTTCTGCTCAGCACCCATATTTTACTTGCAAAGCATTCTTGCAAACATTGACCAATGGGTTCACTCGTAAGAAGGCGGCTCCTCGCTTCAGAATGGATGGTTACCTGGGATTGGCCTGTACAAACCATGTCCCCTCTGTTCTACCTGCCAGTCCTTTTCTGGGCTCAGTTTAAAGTCTTGGTTTTAGCTTTCAAAGCCCTTGGAGCCTAAATTGCCTGTGGGAGAGGCTACATGATGGAACATCTACTGTAACATCACCATCCAGGGCCCTTCCCCACCAAATAAGGCAAGGCAGAGGGCTATAAGAAAAAGGGACTTTTCGGTGGTGGCCTCCCATTTGTGATCAGTCCACCCCAGTGAGGCTCCCTTGGGTCAGAAGGTTTCAACTCCCAGTGAAGACCTACCTGGCTTTTTAAGACTGTTTTGCTGCCTTTTGCTCTTCACATGGCTTCATTTAGTCTTTATTTATTTATTTATCTATCGATTTATATCCTGCCTTTTTCCTACAAAGGCTCAAGGCAGCTTACATCCTTCTCTTCCTCCATCTTATCCCCACAACAACCACCCTGTGAGGTCGGTTGGGCTGAGAGTCTTTGACTGGCCCAAGGTCACCCAGCTGGCTCCATGGCTGAGCGGGGACTCGAACCCGGATTGCCCGAGTCCCAGTCCCAGCTCTTCCCCGCCGCACCACACGGGCTCTCTAGGCAGCTGTATTTGCAAAAAGTAATATGCGACTATTTGTACAGTCCTCTTGTTTTTGTTTACAGTGTTTTGACTGTTTGCTTGAACTGTTATGATGCATTCCTCTCTTGTTGTTTTCCGCTCAGAGGCCCCTTGGGCCAATTCAGCAGAATATAAGTTTAATAATAAATAAGCAATCTTTCGGCCAGCAGCCTTTGTTTGGCTGCCTTAGATAATGCAGCATTCCCACCCTGGCTGTTGATTTCATTCAGTGTTTTAGCAGCGTGCTTTAGGTGCGGTTTTGCAAGCTCTGATTTTAATCTCCCACGCTGCCCAGAGAACTTCCGTTATCGGGCGGTCTGAAAGAGTTAGCAATAAAAACAGGGCTTTTTTGTCATAGAACGCACCGGAACGGCATTCCGGCACCTTTTTTTGACGGATTCTTCCATCGGATTTTTCCAAGTGATTTTGAATCGCCCTGTTGGGTGTAGCAGGTCAGCGGCAAAAATCATTAAAACAGAACTTCTATCAAACTTGGGACTCTTTTTATTATTGGCTAGAGAAACGGGACTTTACATAGATTTAAATATGTTTTTCAGTTATCATAAATGGAAAAAGAAGGGTGTGGGGGCTGACCCAGCAGGCCCGATGTGTTTGATGATTGATGTTGTTTTTAGTTTTTTTAGGATTACAATTTCAATGTCAAATAAAACTTATTTTAAAAAAATCATTAACATAGTGCCTGCGGGCTGCTTGTGTGTCGGTGCTGATTGTGAGGGTGCTGCTCGTTGGGACGCCGCTCGGCTTGGGATCGGTCGTGTGGCCGCACGCTGAGTGCTTACTGCCGGCGGCGACCATTGTGTTTGTGTGTGTGTAGAGTGACTGGCTACGTGCAAAAGGTAAATAAGTCCTTTATTTCAAAAACAGTTGGTGAATTGAAAATCTCTTTTAGTGTAAAAGTGTGACCCCAAGATGTGAGTTCCAGCACCTTTTTTATTTTTTTTTTTTTAACCAAAAAAGCACTGAATAAAAGCATCAGTTAACAGAAGGCTTACCTGTAGCCAAATAGATGATGTGGAAAAGCATGTCTTTGCCTTGGACCACGTCCACGGCCACGTGGGAAAAGCGGCTGTTGTCCTCCATAAAGTAAGGAACGGGCGTGACGGGCTGGATCACTCCGTGCATCAAAGTGAATTTCTGGGCATCCTGAAGACTCCTCTCGGTCAGATTCGAATACGAGCCTTGGTCCACGGTGCCGCACTGAAAATGCACAATTTTACCACTGTTAACAGAACATAACATGTAGGGAACTGAGACACATATTATGCATCAGTCCTGACTAAAAAATATCTCCAGGCTAGATAGTGTATAAATGCATGCCGCAAGGACGGATAAATACTTTTGCATGTTAGAAACAGCGCGAGTCCCGAGCCTTCTTAGGAAGCTGCGCTTCCTCTGCAAGGATCCAACCGAAGGGATCCAGGGAAATCGCGGTGAAGACGCAGCAAGCGGCAGGACAAAAGAGGGGCTGGAAGCGCTCCCCACATTGCCCAGAACTGTGGAGAGGATGTGGTACTTGCAGGAAGCCAGCTGGCTCGGCCGGGACAGTCGCTGCCCTGGCACAAGTCGCCCTCCACTTCTGGGCTGGCGTGCTGCAAACAGAAGCCTGGACCGAAACAGGCAAAAGCCCCCGCCAAGCCCCAGCTCGCCCGGGTGAATGGGCAGCCTGCTTCTGGAGAGGCCGCTCTGCATGCCTTCGGATTCAGAGGGAGGCTTAGAGCACAGGTGGACTTCCACACTTACTTTCTCTGCCCTTCTCTGTAGAGACATATAAACAAGTTCGAAGGCAGGATCGGTAGAAGGTTCCCCCTCCCACCAAGCTCGCCCAGCTTCCCCTGCCACTGTGATGCCCAGGGAAGGTGGGTCTTCCAGAGATCCCCTGCCTGATTCAACCACAAACCTCAGATGGGTCAGTCTTCTTTTCCACAGAAGTGCTAATCCTGCATTAAAGACTCTCTCTAATGGTTTATTTGGTTGCATTTAAGCCACAATAATCTTAAAGGAGATCAACCCTGGCTGCTCTTTAGAAGGCCAGATCCTGAAGATGAAACTCAAATACTTGGCCCACCTAATGAGAAGGAAGGACCCCCTGGAGAAGAGCCTGATGCTGGGAGCAATTGATGGCAAAAGGAGAAGGGGACGGCAGAGGGTGAGGTGGCTGGATGGAGTCACTGGGGCAGTGGGTGTGACTTGGGGGTACTCCGGGGGATGGTGGAGGACAGGACAGCCTGGAGGAATCTTGTCCATGGGGTCACAATGGGTCGGGCATGACTTTGCGACCAAACAACAACAAGCCACAATAAAGTTGTGCTGGTTTTTTTTAAAGAATAAAACAACTTATTTTTAAATGGGTTTTAGATGGCATAAGATTATTCTGGAGGGAGCAGGAATGCATGATGCCCTGGACAAAAGGCACAACCGCCTTCCGGGGCAATTCTGCAGGACCTCAGCGGCAGGGAGAGCAAAACGGCAAACGGGCTTCCAGAGTGCAAAGCACACGCTTGCACTGGAGAGAAAGCACAACTGCATCTGGAGAGAAATAAGTCCCCATATTGGGGAAGAATCTATATCGTTGTATTTTAAAAAGCATCGAAAACCTTCATTTTCCTCCAAACCTCAGATTATTACGTTAAGACAGAAAGCACGCAGGAAGACATTTACTTTTAAACAGCCACTGTAAAGAATGCCACCGATTTAAATAAATACGCAGCATTCTGGCAGAGGTATGAAATAGTTTTGAGTCCTCAGTCCCTGCCTCCCTGATCACACAGTGCACAATGCCTGAGCTGGGATGCAGCTTCTGAAAACCAGACAATCGCATCAAGGCCATTCCTATTAAGCACCTTCCTTTTCTATTTAAGTACCTGAAAATTCGGGTTAGGGTTGGGATAAGGCAGCCAGGCGGAGCGAGAGTTTTCCTGGTACTTGAACGGCCCGCTGAAGACTTGCGTTATTGCCGTCATGTTGAAGACACAAACGGCAGACACGGCTATGCTGTTCCTTTAAAAAACAAACAAAACACACACACATGAACAAACCGAAGCAAAAAAAGAATTTGAGCACTCTGATTGTGAAATGCAGCACATTCCTTTTGTGCTGGTAAATCCGTGCCATCACCACAGAGTGGATAAAAGTCCACAGGTGTGGACACAGGCTTTTCAACTTTTCACTTGCCTAGTGACTAGAAAAGTCCAGAAGGGAAGATGTATAATGCTCAGGCTGTTTTTCCTCAAAGCACTTCGTGCTCCCATATCAATGCTCCCAAGAGCCCTGACATATAAAGAATGCCTGAGATAGAGAAGTTTCCATGGTGCTCTGGATGGTCCAGAGCAGATCACGTCTATCTCCTTGTCAAAACCTTTGCAGCAGCTCTGAGAAGGGAGGCCGTTATTATTTATTATTACGCTTAATTCTGTTCGGCGCCAGGCGAAAACCTTTTCATTCTCCCATTATTTTAAGGTTTGATTTGGTTTTAATGTGGGTTTTATTGGAATTATTCGCATGCTGTGCTTCACGTCATGTTACTCTGTTGAGACGTTACTCGTTGGATGGTACATAAAAGCGTTAAATAGATAAATAAGTATTTCCCCCTTGGAGGGGAGGCTGAGCTTGTTTAGGACTTGTAAGGAAGCGTCTGGATGAGGCAAGTTCTGGAGTCTCCCCCCAGCAGCCTGGAGCAGGATACGGGGAAGCAGCCCCGCCGGCCCCATCTCATCGCCACTTACCTGGATGCCTGCAGGTTTCTCCAGTTCCCGCCACCCACCCACCCACAGGCGGCCACTTCTGCTCTCCTTCCGCTGCGATCCCTTCCAAGCATACATTGGGATTTTTAAGAAAGGCACCGGGGCGCTTCGGGACCTATTTACGTGAACTGTGTACTCAGCCCTTGAGAGAAGGAACTCGTAGGGGCACTTATGTGGGAGCTGGGGTGGGGAAAGGAGACGAAGAAACCAAAGGGAGGGAACCAAACAGTCCTTCCTTTGCTAGAACAAGGATTTTCAGACAATAGTTTCTCACATAGGTAAATGGCAAGAATTAAATCTGCAATTTTCCCCCAGTTGCCCAGGTTCAGCTAAGTTCACGTCTAATATGCTTCTTGATGGACGAGCCTGCATGCTTCTTAAATAAAATAAACATTTGTTTAAGCTCATCTGTCTTCGGACAAATGAGCCTATTCAAAGGTATTACCCTCAGGGGGAAGATAAAGCATCACGGAGTACAAAACTACACCAATTCAGTACTGAGCTAAACAAGAAAATGGCGCATTGAACACCTATTTGACAAAATGCCGATGTGGTCCCAAAGATGCAACAAGACAAGCTGATTAGATTGAATTTGAAGTTTTACAAACACTGATAAAAACTTTCACTGAAACAAGAGAGAAGAATTTTAGGGGTGAGTGGAAGCTGCAGTGTGGAAGTACTTTAGTTCCATAATTCATGAAATAAAACATCCAATCTTTCTTTTAAGAAGAGAAATAGGTAGAAACTTCCAGCACACCGCTTTCAGCTTAGGGAAAAATGCTATTTACTGGTCTGCAGAGTGAGAAATATTGCTCTTGAATTACACTGCTTTTTAAAAACCTCCTCGTTCCTGTACCCAGCCAAGGTTAGCATGGAGTCTGCATTCCCATAGCAGGGTGGGCGAGAATGAGTGGCTGGGGGTGTTCAAGCATATTTTGATTGGCATCGTACATTTGAGAGTATCTAGTTTTTAAGGCACTTAACCATGCTGTTAGAAAAGAGAGAGTGATAAAAAAAACGGGAGAAGGTTTGATCCGATTCTTCTGGAATGGTTACTCCTATTTTCCTAAAACACATTTTTGTGCACAAATATGGAACTTAATCAATAAATACAGTTTACATTCTCCCCGTCATCCTAGCTAACCATCAATAGGACTTAACAGAAGGTTGAAACAGGCAAGAACTATCAGAAAGTCCTTCTGGAAACTAGCACATGTGAGGCAGCTGGAATAATCCGGAAATGGTGGGCTTGATCAGCTGCACTGGATTCCTGTTTTGTCCTGAGTTAGAGGAACCAAGAAAGGGGTCTTAACAAAGTCAGACCAGGAATGCTGACTCTGACTAGGTTTCGGGTAAGAATTTTTCCCACTCTACCCAAAGATGGCAGACCCCTTCTGAAGGTAAACCAGGGCTCTTTCCTCCCATGATGCTAGCTTAAACTTTAGGCCATACAACCATTTAGGACCAAGGAACCTCTTCCGTTTCATAACTACCAGCTCTTAGGGGAAGGTCCTGCTCAGACAGCAAATGATCTGCCCTGTGCACCCAGAAACCTCTGCTCATTGGTGGAGGCACAGGATGAGGCCTTCTCCGCCGTGAGCTCCAAGGCATGGGAACTTGGATCCGCTCCCTGAGAGGTCCACATGGGCCCCTTCCTGTCAGCATTCCAGTTGCAGGTCTTTGGTTCACCATGCCCTCCTCTGTGTCACAGCATTGATGCCCTCCAGGAAAACGGTTTTCTTGACTTTGTGTACTCATGAAGAGGAACAAGGGGGATCTATATGGAACTGCTTGAATCTTCTCCAGGATCAGCTCCATTTTCACTCTTCCTTCATGGCAGCCTTCTCCAAGCTAATGTTCTCAAGATGCGTTGGATACTGTGCTGTCTGGTGGAAGCTGGGATTTGTAGTCCAACACAGCTGGAGGTCACCAGGTTGGAAGAGGCTGCCGTAGGAGACACACAGGTGCCTGGCAGCACACCCCCTCCACAAGGGCATTTGGAATATTCCAGAAATAAAAGTACAGCATAAACTACATACACATTAGTGGTAAAGATCCCGTAGATTAAGTCCAGTTCTGGCAGGAAGAACGTACTCTGTAATTCATTGTAGTAGAAGGGGATTTCTCCAGGGTGGGAACAGTTCAACCGAGCTTTCATAAATGTGGTCCAGGTGTCTTCCAGCAAGAACCGGCCCCCGATGTCATTCTTACAAACGCGAGCAGCCCGAGAAAAGACCACTTTCCCACAATCATGTTCCACGGCGTTCTCTCGGAAGAAGAAATAGATGAAGTTTCCAATGTCGTAAGATGACACAAAATTTGGTTCTGAAACATATGATTGAAAAAGGGCAGGGTTTTGAATTTTTTCCTTTAAAATGCTCTAGATTTACAGCAGGTTTTGCTAAACATGCTTTGACCTATACCTCCCTCTCCGGTGGGCAACCTTTGTTTCCCTGCTCTCAGCCACCCTAAAGATGTCTGTTTGTCTTCCTTCCACCCTTCTCGTTCTTTATGCCTGGAATACCCAGCCAACAAAGAGGCTCTCCCACTTTTCCACATCAAATCCTTCCCCTTGCTTTCCGTCTCTCCCCGCACTGCCAATCTCCCTTTTTCCACTCATGAAACTCTGTAAAGTAGTACCTACCATAATCCTACCAATGGCGAATCAATATGGTGCAATGGAAGGAAACCCAGGTTCGAATCCCAGTTTGGCCATGGAGCCAACTGGGTGACTTTGGGCCAGTCACAGACTCTCAGCCCTGCCTGCCCCGCAGGGTCGCCGTGAAGATAACATGGCGGAGGGCTAAGTAAGCTGCTTTGGATTCCCTGCCTGAAATGTGTGTGTGTGTGTACAATGATGCATATGCTACAAGAGTTGTCCAAAGACTGACAAGAGTCAACAAGTCAGTTATCTTTTTTGCTAAAGATGCTGTATGGGCTAAAGTGCCTGATCTCACCGAACCTTGGAAGCTAAGCAGGGTCAGGCTTGGTTAGAATCTGGATGGGGGACTTGAGTGTATGATTCTGTGATTATTGTGGAAACTGCTCATGGAGCTTTGGCTACAGGCAATATAGAGATGATGATGATGATGATGATGATGATGATGATGATGATGGGAGATGATGATGATGATGCCCGGGATTGAATTCAGCACCTTCCACAGATACAGTGTCCACTTTCCCACCGAGTGGTGACCTGTTACCACTTCTGCTTCTAGCTTCTTTATATCTACCTTCCTCTTCCATCCAGTCTCACACAACCTGATTCCATCTAGAACAGTCATTTTTAACCCTTCAGGGCTGAGCACTAGGAAGCGTTCTTCCCAAAGCTGGGAAAACTGGGGACAAAGCCTCCAGAAGCACCAAGAGGGACCAGTGTGGATGCCTCCTTCCCAACGAAGCAAAGAGTCCGTCTTCTCTGCACTCACCGTTGAGCCATTTAGAGTTGTACTGCGCAGTCCGGAGAGGAGGGAGGACACCCAGGCTGCGGTAAATGGCAGGGTCTCTTCCTGCAAAGTCCATTACCGTGGCTGCGTATAACTCGCCCGTACTTGTGAGGAGCGCTGTGGAATTGTGCTGGGGACTGTACGGGCAGCGAGCCATGCCGCTGATCTGCTCGTGCGCCTCCTCCAGGTTGGACAGCTGCGCCAGAGAGTTGGGAGAAATTGCCGGTTACGTAGCATCCCATCCAGCTATGATTCGCCCCCAACGCTAGGTGCGAGATCAGAACTCGACGCCCAGTCCTCTCATAGCGACACCACCTTTTCTAGCTCTCTGATGCGCAAATGAATAACGGTGGCGGAAAAAGGTGGGGCTCCAAAGTAATCGAAGGGGAAGACATTAACTCCAACTGCCACACGTACTCCCTATCATGATGGTCTCGCCTCTGCGTTGGAGTTAAGGATGTAAAGAAGGAAGATCTCATTTAACCCTGCCCTAGTCTGCCAAGCCCAAAGCACTTTTAAAAGCGTCGCAAAGCCAATCTTCTCCAGGTGCCCTCCAGGGTTCAGCAGAGGCCTGGAGACCCCTCAGTGCAAAGAAACTTACTCTGTCTTGCTGGAGAACTGCCCAACCAGGGCATGAGTGACACAGCGCCCTCCTGCCATGTTGCCGAACAACCGGTGCTCCCAGCCACCCGGCCTCTGATGCTCCAGGGGACAGAGTAACCGTGGCTTGGCTTCTCACCAAACTGGCAGCCGCCACCCGTTCCCATGACAGTGAATTGCACGGTTTAACTCTGTCCTGCTGTCCTTCCTTTTTCTGTCCTGAATCTCCCCACAGTCAGCTTCATGGGATGGCCCAGGTTCAAGTGTTATGGGAACGCGAGAAAAAGCTCTCCTCCTCTACTTTCTCCAAACCATGCATTATTTTGAACACCTCTACCTAGCTTTCCTCGCCATTTTCTGAGCCCAGATTCTTACCGTCCGATTCGTGCAAATGGGTGTGAAAGCATTCGTTCCACAGGCAAAGAGTCTGTCCCCACTGATGAGCAGAACACGAATATAATTCTGACACTCCTCCTGCAAGAGAAAGAAAACAAACTATCAGCATTGCATAAGCAGGATATGCTCAGAAAACCGAACTTCCCTTGGGCACTATCCTACACTGTGTGACTGTAAATAGAAACATGGAAACAGAGCGAGTCAGAAGGGGCCTCCTGGGCCGTCTAGTCTGACCCCAGTTCCAGCCAGCTCCACTCACAACATGCCCACCATGTGCACGTCCAGCAAATGAAAAATTAGGATAATCTATACCTGAATGCAACTATTAATGTGATCCATCCTATTTTATTTACAATCTGTTCCTAACAGCAGTAATAAATCTATTGATCCTTTCCAACAAGGCCTTCTGAGTCATCGTATCTACATGCTAATGGAGCTGCCATCTTGATCAGGAGGACCACCATGGCGTCAGACATGTTTGACTTCCCTACAAGAAGGACTCCCGGTGCTTTTTGTCCAGTTCTTCTCTGTGCAATGTAGAACCTTATTCTCAGCACATTATCATTCCTCAATATTTAAATTTCAGGACCTCCTTCTCCAATTGCAACCCTACATTGCTGATTGGGTGCAGCTCCCATGGACCGTGTTATCCTTCTTCCATGCAGGGGATGCAAGAAACGAGAAACTTATTGGTAGGACGTGATTATCTCAGGAAGCCCCAAGGAGCAGAGTTTTGTGTGCCAGGACGTGTGCCTCATCTGTGAAGGAAAATGCAGCTGCAGTCTGGAGACATGCGGGGGCAGGAGCTGCAGGAAGGGAGCTATTCCACTTTAACTGCCAGGCTTTGCTTCTTGGGAGTCCGCAGAGATAGCAAGGCAACCCTCAGCTGTGCCATTGATGCGTCTCCTCCATTGCTCCCAACCTGAGGAGTTCTCTGCAACCCCAAACCTGGCAGGGAACTAGCCGCTCCTGCCTTCTAGAAGACACCCAGCTTGCAAGATTCAACATGCATTGAGCCTGCAGCACGTCCCACCGAATTGTGCAGGGCTTCCTTCCAAGGACTAGACCATGGGTCCTCAAACGACGGCCCGCGGGGCGGATCCAGCCCGCCATGGCCATCCCTCCGGCCTGCGCCACTGTTTGCTGCCTGCCTGCGCGCTTGAGACGGTCTCCAAGCGAGCGAGTGAGCGAGCCGCTGCCATCGCCTGCCTCCTGTATGCACGCACTCGCCGCTGGCTGGCTCACTCGGAGATGGTTTTGGACTCGCCGGGAGATCTCCGAGCGAGCGAGCAAGCCAACACCGCGCATGCCTAACGGCACCTCACCGGCCCGCGCCCCAGGCACCCCCTCCTCACCGGCCGGCAACAGTCCCCGTGGCCTTTCAACCTATTCAAACAGTTTGAGGACCCCTGGACTAGACAGATAGCCGTGATGCTGATCAGTGGGAGGCCGAGGACAGACCAAAGGCAGGCCTGCTTCACACTGTGGAATGTGCTGCCGCGGGGAGTGGTGACGGCCGCCACGCTGGGTGGCTTTGCAAGGGGGCTGGGCAGGCGAGTGAGGAAGGAGGCTCTCCTTGGCTCCCAGCCTTGCTGGCCACGGGCTGCCCCTTTACCAGAGGTGGTCTGCCTGCGCACACCCGTTGCAGGAGGAGGTCTCGCACTCATCCTGCTTGAGGGATCCTGCGGACAGCTGCAGAGCCGCCTGAGCGGCATGATGGGCCCCGGGCAAAGCAGTGTCCTGGGCCCCTACGACAGCTACGCCGACTGTAATGTTGGAAGTTTTCCCATTTTCCAAGGGTTAGCATACACAGATTAGTATGGGGCCCATGGGCAAGCGCCCATCAGGCCCATGCGTGAAGACGGCCCTGGACAGCTGGTCCGCCTCCCTGTTTACTGAGTGCTGGACCGGATGGGCTTTGGTTTTGATCCAGCATGGTTTCTCTTAAGTTCTCTTGTCTTGTGTTCTCGTTACATTTGCTCATTCAGATCTAGGAAATGGGCTGCGGGGATCACACTCACCTTTGATTTTCCTTTACTGTAGCAGGCCTTTTTAGTAGCTTCATCACAATTCCACTCCACACGCTGACACAGAGGGAGAGAAGTTGGTGAACAAAGGCAAGCAGAATACACAGAATTCAGTTCAGAGGACTACAGAGACCCACCGATTTCAAATACGCGAAATCCCACATCAGCATATTCTGAATCAACCGGAATACGGTGAATGCATTAATTTAGGGCCAGATGTGATGTGAAGGGGACTGCCTTATTTGTTCTTCTGAACATCCCACGGGAATCAAGGGGGCTGCTCACCCACATCTTTCTTCCGGCACAGGTAATTCCAGCAGAATGCCAGCAGCGGTTTGTGTGCCAAACCCAGGCCAGAATTGGGACTGAAATGGGCCCGAGCTAATCCACCTCATTCCAGAGGGCCCAAATTACCCAGGCTGCATAGCCACCATCTGCTCAATCACCCAGTTCACAAAAGGGATGTTTCTGACTGGGTGATGGTTATTATAGTCCACGGAAGTCTTCTTACGGAGCAGCTCCATGCTCCACGACCATGTTTTTCATCTTCTCTCTCAAGGAGGCACTGGGGCTGTTCGTGCAACACGGGTCATTCAGCCCACAACGAGGCTGTGGGGCGGGTGTGTTGGATATACAACGCCTGCTCGAGGGTCGAGGGGTTATGTTGTGCCAAGCTGGTAGGGGCGGGTTATACGAGGGCTAAAAGTGGCCTGTTTCAGGGTTATGGAAGGACCCTGAACCTTTACATAACCCACGTTCTCCGGGTTCACACATCATGGCACACACATACACAAGTAAGGGCTGTGGGTTCAGCCTGATGTCTACAAGTCCCAAAGGCACATTCATACCCAGCCACGGATTATATCCTGAGTCCGGCCCGTCCATCCTGCTCCGCTTGACGTCACCAGCCATAAAGAGCAGAGGTCAAACAAACAGGACTTACGACACATTCCTCGAAGCACCCGAGCCACATCCTTGGCTATTTGTCTCTCAGAACTGGACCAGAAACGGTGCCCCGGACACACCTGCAGGCTGACCAGCTGTACCTGCAGCATCTAAGGCTGAGGTGGGCACAGGTGACCTTACCCTCGAACTGTTAAACAATGGCATCACTTCCAAACTACAGGCATCCTGACTGAAAACCTTGCCTAAATATTCAACTGGCCAGCCCCTCCTGTTCCAAAAGTCAAGCAAAAGCACTTTTAATTTCACCAATGTCACTGACCCCTCTTCAGTTCCTGCAATATGCAGCCATGAACAGGGAAGAATGCTTATCTAGATGTAATATGAATTTCTGCAGGGCTGTGGGTGAACAGCCACTGGCAAAAACAAGGCCATTCCTCCAACCCACCCCTCCCATTCGGCAACCCTAAAACATTCACCTGCCTTTCTTGCAAGGTACCTGGCTCAACATCCACCTGGACCCAACTCTGCGTTGGAAAGCCCTTTCCCTCTCTGAAGATCCTACTGTTGTGTTGTATATGAAGACTCAAACATTATCCTTTATCAATAATGTAGTTCTTAATAAGAAGTGTATCACTTTCAAATCATGCCCGGGAGCAAGTCCCCTTCCCCATGTGGGACTGACGCTCGGCTCTACTTGAAAGGGTTCTTTCCTCAACAAATGGAGGGTTTAAGTGAAAGTTGCAATCGTCAATTATTTCTCTGCTGAGGGACCAGTTTCCATGGAGACATGGTCGACAATCCCGCTGTTGGCAGAGAGAGATGGTGGAGGAACAAGGGAGATGCAAGCTTTGCTTCTGCTCTGTGGAACCTCTGCAGATTTTTGCCCGAGTCCAGTTTAAGGCTGGGGAATACGAAGCTTGTCATGTCTTAACTCAAGGTAGCTTACATGATTGTCCCCCTTGGACTTATCCTCAAAACAAGAACTGCGTGGGTTGGGTTGGGCTGAGAGTCTGTGACTGGCCCAAAGTCACCCCATGAGTTTCATGTCTGAGCACAGACTAGAACCCAGATCTCCTGGGTCCCCAGTCTAACCCACTAAGCCACTACACCACATTTTCACAAGAGTCAGGAACAGATTTACCAATGCACATATAAGAATTTCTTAAACCACTATGAAATACAAAAAGGAGTTTGTGGAGATAAGATGCCAGGACATCACTTTTGAAACTCCTTCTATCAAGGCACACTGTGAATTTTGAAAGCGTGATAAGGGTCAATCTACACAGGTGTTCAACCCAAAACTGTCCCATGCTTCTGTATTACTCCCCAGAATTCTTTTTTATGATCATTTTTTGGAGATGGTGATATCACTGTTCTACCAAATCCTGTGTCCCTTGTAGAGGTATCAATCTGTTATTGCTGGGAGTAGCTTTAAAACTACAGAACCTGCTTCGCAACCTTTCCCACCCACCTTCCCTCAGCCACAACTCCCTCCAGCTTCCATTCCTTTCTTTCTTTCCATGGATTTTCACGGGATTTGCAGGCAGGAAATCAGCATGGTTTTTAAGCTGCTTTTTCACTGTACACCTACATTGCTGTGAGTGACGACAGAAAAGAAGCCCCTTGGAATGGAAGCATCAGCTCGACTTTTCCCCTGCTCCCCATTTTTCTCCTCATCTTTTCTTGCAAGGATTTTGATGGGAGTTGCAGGCAGGGAATCCACGGGGAAGGATGAAGCTATTCTTCACTGCACACCTTTGCAACTACAGAGCTGTCAATGACCACACAATTTAATCTTGCATTCTCCCACAGCTATGAATTTGCACGACACTTTTTACCAGACCTTTTCTTTTTTAGTTGCCTGGAACATCACATCTCACTTCCGCTGCAACTGCAGCATCTTACCGTGATATGTGGCATGTGCTTTTTCTGTAAAAGCAAACAATAAAGACACACGACCTTTCTCACTCCGTCTATTTTCCCCACAAGTATAACTCCATGGATGGCTGTACAGTGCTTGTTCTCACCATAAACGCAGTGGATGCTTGCTGTATTTGTGAACGTGTGTTGCAGAAGACAAGGTGCATTAAGAAAAAATACTGGCACGGTGGTGCTTCGTGACAGACCCTGCGGCATGTGGTTGTTGCTGTTGTTAGTCGCGAAGTCGTGTCCGACCCATCGCGAACCCATGGACAGCACTCCTCCAGGCCCCCCTGCCCTCCACCATCCCCCGGAGTCCACCCAAGCCCACGCCCACCGCCCCAGTGACTCCATCCAGCCACCTCATCCTCTGCCGTCCCCTTTTCCTTTTGCCTTCAACTGTTCCCAGCATCAGGGTCTTCTCCAGGGAGTCCTTCCTTCTCATCAGGTGGCCCAAGTATTGGCACAGATCCCCCCAAAGCTCACTTCAGAATAAAAGGAACTAAAAGTCAGCAGGGATTTCAAAGAACCGGCTTTTCCAGCTGTTCCCCCAAAGAAGCAAGGAGCTTTTTAAACAACCCCTGAATAGCTCAAATGAAGATGGGCACAAATGGCGACACGCTTGCCAGCTACATCAGAAGGGAATGGAAAGGCATCAAGCCCCAAAAGAGCCACAGAGAAAGCAAAGGGACAGGAATCGTGTGGTGCGGCCGAGGAATGGGCCAGCCCTCCGTGGGCTCCCCCTGCTGACGTGGAGGCCAGCAGAAGCTGCCGCGATGCCCCCTGCCCAGTCAAGCGAACTCGGAGCCCCGGAGTTCACAGGATAAAGGTGGCACCCCTTCTGTCCCCGCACCGGAGCCTCCTCGGGTAACGCCTGAAAATGGCTCAGGTGCTGAGAAATAAGGTGGTGTGTGTGTGTGTGTGTGTGTGTGTGTGTGTGTGTGTGAGAGAGAGAGAGAGAGAGAGAGAGAGAGAGAGAGAACTAGGCCCCAGGCACTGCTTCCAGGCCACCTCGTGCAGGTACCCAAATCCTCCAGCGACTCCTGTAGCCAAACTTTTAAGCTGGCTTTTATCTGCTACAATGGTAGCCTGTGATCATGTGCACCTCGCGTCGTGAAACCGTTCGCCCACAGATCGCACAAATATCGCAGCTGGTTGAAAAGCTGACAGCCTAAACTCCGCTGTTCGCTTGCTTGATTCACACCTTTCCACATGGTTACGGCTGGAAATCCAAAGCCCCAAAGAGGCTGATTCTCCCTACTTGATTCCACCCAGTCCATTGATTGATCCCATCGCCTTGGATACCCAAGATTGGAAATGAAAACTGAAATATAAAACCTGATGTGGTCCTAGTCACAAGCTCTCACTCTCTGTTTTTTATCTGCTTTGCTCCAGTTCCTGCCTTTCAAACACCACGGCAAGCCTGATCATTAGGCACGTTATTTACTATATTTTTATGGTACAGCAAGAGATGGAGAGCAAGAGAGAGACTGAGGGAGCGATCCCTGCCCCTAAACCACACCCAGCCTAAATTCAGAGGAGAAGGGAGGAAAGACAGAAGGAAGGGCAAAATAGGAGCAATACATCTGGATTATGCGATGGGTATCGTGATTTAATTTGGATCTGGGATGAGGATGAAGAGGGTTTTGAGAAATTGGGGGTTTTGTGGAGGGTTATGAAAAGAGAAGGCACTGAAGAGGGAAATGAGGAAGATTCCCTGGAGGAGGCAGGAAAGCTGGCGTGGCGTGGCAATGAGTCCGGGGACCTGAGGGATCCAGGGCCAGTCACTCCTTCACAGGTGTACCTACCTCACAGGGTTGTTGTGAGGATACCAAAGAACTATGGAAGTCACCTTGGGCTCCCCACAAGAGGAAAAAGGCAGGATATGAATAATAATATGAATAACAAGAATAGTGAAGACTTTGGGACACTGCAGGATGTTCAGCTGGAGAAAGGAAGTCAAGCCCAGGAGTATCATCACGAACGAAAAGAAAAACCGTCGAGGCAGAAGCACCGCGAGCTTTGAAGGAAAGAGAAGGAGATTCTGTTTGGATTAACCATTGTGCTGTTATCCCCGTAATGCCACAAACTAGACGGATACAGCAACAACATCTACCTCCATACAAACAGAAATACAGCTCCCTTCTAAAAACAAAAAACAGAAAACAAACAGACACGAAGGAAACAAACTTCCAGACAGATGGTAGAGCATGCCTTAGGCAGATGGTGCTTGTAATTAGATCCTGGCAAAACACTGCATTTCCAAAGGTGGTTTAATTACACGGTGCCAGAAAAAGCTAGCTACATAATTTCATGTAGTTGTCTTTTTACTACTGTCATCTGTTTTCCTTCCCAGTTATGTGATGTATCCAAACGTGCTCTTAAGGTAAAAGGCAACCGAGAATAGCATTTAACGCTGAGGATTACGGCTAGCAGGGCTCAGCTCTTTGTGGCTCTTGATTTGGGGGGACAAGACCCTCACGCTGAGCCGTGGGTCTGCACAAGCACCCCACAATGTCCGTGTGATGGTGACACAGTGCACGGATCCTGCCCGTGTGAAAACAGGGCAGTGTTACGAGCAACTTGCATGGGGATGTGGGTGGCAGGGGCTACCGGATCACAGGCCACGCGTGTCCGAGGCATGATAAACTCAGAAGGCAGAGGGACAGGAGAACGGCCCTGCCTTCACCACCGCAAGCCCAGTGTCTCTGCCGATTCACAAGCAGAGCAGGGGCCTTCCGGGATTCCTAGGCACACTTTACTCCAAACCGACCCCGGTTAGCCACACTCAGCAGTCTAGTGGCCCATTAACACCATTAACGGAGTGGCTATTGCTGCACCAGCGGTACAAACTCCGAAAGCAAATTTTGCCCTTCTTTGCTCCGAGAAGATTGTTTGTGGATTCAAGGCCTGCAGTGACCGGGTCCTAAAAGTGATGCACAGAGAGATGGGCCATTTCACCTGTTGGAAAAGCCCATGAAGAAGAGACGGGCAAGCAGAGCAAGAAGCAGAAGCCCGAGTTTAACTCCGACAAAGCTGGGGAGGCACCCATGGAGGAAGGGCCTGTCACCCCATTTCTTCGGCCCACTGCAGTTTCAGAGTAAAGAAGACGGGGCTGCAGCCAGAAAGGAAGCAGCTCAGCCTAGGCCCCGCATGCAGAAAGCTGTACGCTCCTTCCTCAGACACTCCTAGGACATGCGGGCAGAAGGTGCTGCGCTGGCCGGTCTGCGGCCAGAGTCCGGGATTTCAGGAGACTCTTCCAGCCAGGGGCTTACGGCCCTCAGAGGACCACAAACCAATCCTGCTCTTCCATGCACTTCCCCACAGGACAGCAAACCCAAGCCAGAGTAAAAGTGTTCCGGCAAGAACTTGCATTCTTGGGTTGTAACCCCCACCCCAGACCACATCTTGTAGCAGTGACTTCTACACATTTGTTCTGCATCGCATAAAAGGCTCTCTTTCATCTGCCCTGAAGCCAGTTCTGGGCTCCCCCTGAAATTATTAAGGAGGCAGCAAAAGGAATCCTGCATCCACGATTTCTAAACTATGCATTATTTTACAATCCTCTCCCATGTTCTTCCTTCCTTGCCTTTTTTCCTAAACAGAAATGCAGCGAGTGCGTTAACAGTTCCTCTTACTCCAAGCCTGCCCATTTTCTAGCTAAGAAATCTCTTTATCAGTATGAAATGGCTGGAGCTGTGTTCAGCATCCCAGAGACGACTGCACCGTGGTCTTACAGAAAGGCATTATGGGGATGGGCCAGGTGAATCTCAGCCTTTTTCCTAATCATCATTAACATGGCATTGGCCTAATTCAGTGCTACAGCACATGTTTCCCTTATGGTCTCTCCACAAACCTCAGCTTTTATTCCAGCTCTGCCGAACAGACCATATTTCAAGTCTTCCTTTCCTTGTCTTTTCTTTTCTTAGTTATACTACCAACACATTGCAGTTACGGGCATCTCCGAGATGCGATCAGCATTATTCAAAATGCAATTGAGAAGCGGCTTCGAGAGAACGCTTCAAGCTGTGTGAAAATGCACTTGAACGTATTTGGCGTCTCCTTCCAGCCGTACCCTCCAGCGGTGCTTGCCGGGTTCCTGACAGCGCAGTTGACCTGGTGGCGCACGCTGCGATCTTACGTTAGGCTCGTTCTGCAATCAGGATGAGCCAGTGCAGAAAGGCCGATCTGCCCAAGCCTTAAAACAGAGCACTAAAAGCCAAACTATGCATTTGGCCTATGCTTGAGCTGAAGGCTGCAGGGAAAGCAGAGCAAACCATTTAGTATGCGGTATGGAGAGCCAGGGTGGCTTCGTGGTTAAGAGCATGGGACTGGGACTCAGAGGATCCGGGTTCGAGTCCCCGCTCGGCCATGCAGCCAACTGGGTGACTTTGGGCCAGTCACAGACTCTCAGCCCGACCTACCTCACGGGGTGGTTGTTGTGGGGATAAGATGGAGGAGGAAAATAATGTAAGCTGCTTTGAGCCCTTTGTAGGAAAAAGGCAGGATATCAATCGATAAATAAATAAATAAATAAAATTTTCCAATACAGCGGTACCTCGGCTCGCGAACTTGATCCGTTCCAGGACTCTGGTAGCGCCTTGAACTGGTCGTGTGCCAGGCCAAATTTCCCCATAAGGTTCAATGTAAATAAGGTTAATCCCTTCTGTAAATATTTTTTTAATCAAAAAAATTTGAAACAAAGGAACAAAGAACAACAAAATAACAAAGCACAGGACAGTGGAGAACACTAACCTAGGTGCGGGGGGAGGTTATTGTTTGGAGGGAGAGTCCAAACGATCATGGTGCGATAGCGATCATGGTGCAGGGAAGACGGGCGCGATGGCGATCCTGCTCATGTGGCAACACGGCCGCGATCGCGGTCGCCACCCAATGCAGAGCTCACGAACTGAGGCAAAATTTTTCTGAAATTTCTGATTGCGACCCGATTTGGTCGTGAACTGAGGCGTTCGTGAGCCGAGGTACCACGGTACTTTGTCAGTAGATCGCCTGGTCTCAGCTGACAGTTGTATGACGGCACAGAAATTACAGCCAGAGCAAAATCAAAACCAATCTTTACATTTCAGTTAAATACATGAGCACTTGTCTTCCTATTCAAACACCCTCTCGATGCCCTACTGAGACACTGTCTTGGAGCATAGAATTATGCCCTTAAGGGACCCCTGCCTTCGAGGTAAACTCCTTCGTGACATTTCCAGGCATGTAAATGTATAACTGCAATCATTCGTATTTATACACTTCACACACCCTATTTGTGGTCTCCCAACCCATCCATATTTACATTCCAAGAAACCATCTTTCCTTATGTTCCCTTGTATGAGTGCTTGCATATACTCACGGCACAATATCCATAAATAACAATACACACCCATCCCAACTGAAGCATTTGAAACAAAAAGAAGCTTGCAAAAAGAGAAAACTCTCTCTATTCTACATCACCATGAAAAGCAGAATGATTAAAATCTAGTATCCAACTATTTTCAAGGCACAGAGCCTCCTGAATGAGCATCGTTATTCATTAGCTGCTAGTGCAACAGAAATTAAAAGGTAAATTAAAATTAAGTAGAGCTGTGAAATCCCCAAAATTGAAATGCCTTTGTGCTGAGCTACAGATATAGTGATATGGTGGGTCTATTTAGCTTTCTCTACACAGACACACACACACACATACACTTTATTAGATTTATATCTCATTTTTTTCTTACAAAGTTTCAAAGAGGCTGACATCATTCTCCTCCTGCTGCCTCGATCTTAGCCCACAACAACACCCCTGTGAGGTAGGCTGGGCTGAGAGTCTGTGACTGGCCCAAAGTCCCCCAGTTGGCTCCATGGCTGAGTGGGGACTCGAACCCAGATCCTCTGAGTCCCAGTCCCAGCTCTTAACCACTGCACCACCCTGCCTCACTATACAGACAATAAGCAAGAGTGTTCAACTGGAGAACTTTCCAAAAGAAAGGGAAAGTTACTGAGCAGAGCAAAACTTCCCCATGGCAAGGAAGCTAAGAGCCCATGAGACTGACTTGCAAGAGGAAAATAACAACTGCTCCACACATAAACACTACCCTTTTTAGCTGCAGTAACCAGAACTGTACACAGCGTTCCAAGTGCGGTTACATAATACATTCATACAGGCACAAAGGTTTGGGCAGTTTTCTTTTCGATTCCTTTTCTAATTATGCCTTATACGGAATTTGCCTATTCCACTGCAGGACTGACTTTCCCCTTGGGCTGTGCAACACAATACCCAGATTCCTTCCGTAGCGGCTCATGGATGCCCACTCAGATCCCATCCACTTATAACTGACGCTGGGATGGGTTTGCCCCACATGCATTGTGCTACATTTGCCATTTTGATGCCCGTCCTCCCAGTTTGGAAGCATCCCTTGGAAGCTGTTCACAAGTCCATTTTATTTGTATTTTATATAGATGATATTTGGCAGCACATTATTTTTAAAAACACACTGAGTGCAAACAACGTTCTGTTTAAAACGAAACTGGAGTTCAATTTAAATTTTCGCATTCCAAATTCTTCTCCTTCAGAATAGATACATCACGTCTGAATGCCCATTTGTTTTGCCCATTAGTCTGTGCATTTTGTCACAGAGAATGTCCTACCTGGATGAGAGAAAGGTCCTCACTGTGCAGCCTGAAGAGGAAGTTTCTAGGGTGAAAAAAGGAATAGTTAACAGAGTGAATGCAATTGAACTAGGGAACTGAGGACACCCCTCCGTTCAGAATGTTAAGGCCACTCCACACCAGGGCCCCACTGGCACAGCATGATGGATACTGGAGGATTCTGAGCTATCACTTCCAAGCACATTGGCTGGCACCTCCTGTTGGATTCCTCCTGGCATTGGGGGGATTGCTGTAACCGAGGTCCTGCTAGGAAGCAAAAGCATCACATGACATCCCAACCCAACTCCTAGCTTCTTCTTGTTGTTATTCAGTCACAAAGTCATCCCCAACCCATCGCAACCCCATGGACAACATTCCTCCACCATCCCTCAGAGTCCACCCAAGCCCACACCCACTGACTCCATCCAGCCACCTCATCCTTTGCCGTCCCCTTCTTCTTTTGCTCTCTATTGTTCCCAGCATCAGGCTCTTCTCCAGGGAGTCCTTCCTTCTCATTAGGTGGCCAAAGTATTTGAGTTTCATCTTCAGGACCTGGCCTTCTAAAGAGCAGTCAGGGCTGATCTCCTCTAGGTTTGACTGGTTTGATCACCTTGCGGTCCAAGGGACTCGCAGGCGTCTCCTCCAGCACCACAGTTCAAAGGCCTCAATCCTTTGGCGCTCAGCCTTCCTTGTGGTCCAGCTTTCACAGCCACACATTGCAACTGGGAAAACCATAGCTAAACCTGCCGGGACCCTAAGCCAAGGGAGCGGCTCAAACAACGAGTTACGATAAGGGCTTGCTTTGTTACGCTGAAGTAAGCGTAGGGTTCCCCAGACCTGGAGCAAGACCCCAAAAGCGTGGGGTAAAAGGTGCTTCAACTTTTGCCCCACCTTGGGATCAGGCTCAGGGGACCTATAATTTTCATTGCCTCGAAGCAATGAAGCAGATTTGTTCGAACAGATCGCATTTGGGCAATGAACATTAAAGCCCCGATCCAAACAAGGACCACTGCCGGGGGCAAAAGCGAATTCGCTTCACACCCATGCTAACTCCCCAATCCATATCAGGATGCTTGTGCTTCCTTGAGAGGAAGGAAAATAGACTTAAGTGCCTGCATGCAGCTTGGCCTTATGGCTCGCTCCCTATTTTTGGAGTCCCACTTACGAAGTGGCGCACCTTCATGCCAGGGGAAAACTATTTGGATGCCTAGCACGACCTGGCCGAAAACGACAGGCACCTGCACCTGGCACTTCTTCCCCGACACCACCTCCCTGGTCCTTCTCACACAAGACGCCGAGGGTTGAGGTGGACCCCTTGCGCGCTTCTTGCTTCTGCACTCATGTTTACAGACTCTTAAAATGATCTTCCAGTCTTGGTTCTGATTTTCACAGCACCTTCCTGGGTTTGTTTTTTAGAGCAGGGGAAAATGAGCTATTAATTCACAACAGGGGTAATGGCGCTTTCTCGCCTGGTGTATTTGTGCTACAATGGCAAGATTAACTAATCAGATTAATAGAAGACCAGTTAAAGAAATTACTCAAAGATGGAAAGCTTATTGTGAGCAATTTAATAAACTTTCAGGAAATGGAATTTTTACAAATGTCATTTTAAAAACAAAGCAATGTTAGAATTTATAACTAGTTTTATCAACTAGACAAAATGTTTGATTGAAATTGAATGGTTTTGATGAGACCATGGTGGATGGAGACATTTGTTTACGAATGTGTTTAAATGTTGATATTACATATTATATTCTTCTCTCCTACAGACTTCCTTCTTTTTATTGTGGAAATAAATTTTAAAAGGTTTGAAAAACAGTAACAACAGTGGAAATGGGGCTTCACTGCCTGGTGTATTTCTGCTATTTTGCTATAGCACGGATCAGCGCAGATGTGGCATACAGCAAAAATGCAAGAAAGGAACCGCTGCTTGTGCAGAGCTTGGATCTCACTGCTGTGACAAAACCGAAAACAGGTCCAGCGACTGGCGGTGCAGTCAACGCTTTATGAATGCTTTGCCCCTGCTGTGTGATCCCCAGGTTGCAGTGCAAATCTTCCTATTGTTGCGGCGCTCACTGAATTTTGGTTCCTGTGTTTCTATAACAAGCAAGCGAAAATCATTGCAGAGAAGAGCTATAACGTTATTCCAGTCTACGAAAAACTGCTCCCTGCTTACCTGGGGATTTCAACACTGTCCTCTGTGGCAGTGCAGGCGTGCCTATCTCTTTCGCTGTGTTCCTAGCCAGACAGAATGCACGCAGCTCCATAAATTACTCCACAGGAACCGATCTTTTAAGGCACTCTCTAGAATATTCCCAAAGGGACGGGGAAGCAATTTTTCCCTCTGCAAGTGTCTCTGATTGGCTCTACAACAGTCGTGCACAGCCCCCAGGTCAGCATCTGGGTCTGCGAGGGCTGCACAATCAGCCCCATCACATTAAATGGGCCCCCCCAACCCGGGCAGCCACCCTTCCCACGTGTATCTCTGCTTTGCAAGTTGGCGACCAGGGCCAAGGTGAGATGCACCTGTGGAGGGCAGTTTGGTCCATGGGCTATCAGCTACCAGTCCCAAATTTAGCCCGAATAAAGCCTCATTATAATATGTCAATGCATTAAAAGTATTTCCTTGCTTAGAAGCCTCTTTACTAGCAGTTCAGGATTTTCTCTTGGAGAAAAACTTAGGGGGAATCTGGAAGAAATTGTGCTCCCTTCCTAATTCACCCTGATTTCCTCCATGTGTGTCCACTCTCACAAGCACTGCCTCTGCTTTCGGTGCCCAGCGTAAGGCCTTTTTCAGTTCCCACATAAGGCTTGGAATAACCACTCCTTTTTTCTTCTCTGCAGACATCATTAGGTGATCTTTATGGTTCTGCTTCTCATATCATGGGACACCCAAGACATGGATGGGACTTTAACTGTGGGGCACATATAAACTTGGGCCATTCTTGCCAAATGGTTCTCTGGTTCTGGCCCTGGTACAACAATGAACCGTGATTTCCAGGTTTGGACAACTCAGCAAGCCATCATGGCACTGAGAAACAATACAATGGAGAATTGCTTCTGTCCATGGTTTCTGAAGACCAAACTTGCCACACTGGAAGACCTCGATGGAGTTCAGATGGCACAACAGGCCAACATTGGTAAAACAGACAAACCATGGTTTGTTGTGTTGTGTGAACCAGCTCCTTATTCCCTATGCATATATTTCTTTTGTGAAGCTAATGGTTCTCAATTGCCCATTCTAGCCATTGGTCAGAAGATTCTTGCCACATGCTCTGGGAACATCTCATTTGCATTATTGTAATGAACTCCACGTGAGGCTGCTGTTGAAGAAGGTCCGGGAACTTCCATTGGTTCAAAATAGAGCAGTGAGGCTGCTGACAGCGACTGGACGACACAAACATATTGTTTCAGGCCTCTTCCAACTCTGCTGGCTACCATTTGAACCGCTGGCCTGATTCAAACCAATACGTAGCACCCTAAATGCTTGGGCCCAGGTCACCTAAAGGAATTCCCCTTCCCATATATGCCTATGTGGACATCTTACTCTTTTCAGCACCCATTCGCTGTGCTGGTCTGAGGTGAACAACACCTGAGACTTGTGGCAGAATGACAGGGTAACATTCTCGTTAGAAAATGCCACTTTAGGGGGTGAAAGGAGAGGCAGGCATCTTTAAATAGCCACCACAGCAGGTTTTTTCTGGCCATTTTTTAGCTTAAGTTGGACAGAACAGGAAAAAAACCCTCTAGAAATCAACACATTAAAGTAAGCAGCCCACCTTTTCGGAAGTGACATGCATACCTTCATCCATTTGGGTATTTATCCGTTCTTTTTTTAACCACAAGCATTTTAAAACAGATTTGAGATTGTCTGGGGAATTTTTGCAAACAGGGGCGTTAATGGCATGCTGGCACCATTCACAGCTGGCTTTTCCTGGTTCAAATTGGGCTATTGCTACAAACTCGTATAGTCCGCTTTTCATTTGTTGCCCCAGAAGGGGTAGAGAGATGCTTGCACTGCAGCAGTAAGCACACTTCCACACATCTGGCATGTCTACTTTCACCTTAGGCATCAGGCGGAAAGCTTAAATGCTTCCCTTATAACACATTCCCTGTGCATAGAAAGCTGGTGTGTCTGCCAGCAGGTTTACAGTCAAAGCCTTCCCTTTGAAATGCTAATTGTCTATGGACAGGGAGGTGGTGAAGGTTTCTATATGGGAGCTGGTCCTTTAAAGCTGCAATTCCTCAGTGACCAACTATGAGTAAAATGATTCAGTCCAGCCAGAAATGAATCCTGCAATTATTCTGACTGGGAAGCCCAGGTTGAAGCTGTAAACAGCTGCAAAAAAAATCACAGCATATCCAGAAATCTGGGATTGTTTCCATATCTTAAAAATGCAGGAAGGGGAAAGGGAAAATTATCTTTTCTAATTCTAGTAGTACCTTCTAAAGATGCATTTGCTGAACTTCCTTGGGGTACCCATTCATTTTAGAATCTATGACCCACATTCAGTGCAGAAACCCAGAATTCTTAGTTCTGCATTCAGGGACTGAGAGTTCAAAGCCTTGAAAAGAAGCAAATCATTTTGACCCAGAGGCCTTCAAACAAGAAAAATTCTCCCTGCAAAGATTCTTTCTTTCTTTTTCAAAGCACCCTCTTACCTTGCTCCAACAATAAGTTCATTTTGCCTTGGATCAAAAGTTATCTCAGAGAAGTCAACGGCGTTTTCTGCTCTGAATACATGCAACCAGGGAGCTATTTCTAGAGGAAAAGAAAGATGGAATATTAATACTACAATTAACGTAGCACTTTTGGAGCAATTGAAGCATTTCACCTATATTAGCTCACTCAATCCTCACAGCACTCTTTTGAGAGGGGAGAGGAGGAGAAAATGGACGGTATGGCTTTGGTTCTGGGTTCTGTTAGGGCCTCTTAATACTGGCGAGACTGTATTACCAGGAGTTGCAGGGACGATGGAATTGCCTTGAACCTCGGCAGTTTTATGGAAAGATCACCCAGGAGCCCTGCAGTGCTTACGGCAGCATGCTCCCGGGCAGTGCATCTCCCCGGCAGCCACAACCTTTTAGAACATATACAGAGTGTTTTATAGATTCTGGGTCACATGGGCCCAGCAACTGGGCAGTTGATGAAGAAAGAAGGGGAACAGAGTCAGGGGAAGGCGAGAGGCCTGCAGAGGGGGCTCAGTACAATGGCGTTAGATTGCAGGACGTTAACATAAGGATCACTGAGGCACAGGACCATTGTGAGTCTTGGCATGCAAATGGGGGCGCTTGCAAGGCCGTTACCTGGCAGCCTGAGCAGGTCTAACTGGTAAGCAAAACAGCAGCCCTGGCAGCTTCTGGGGGAAGCCACCACGTCCCCTTCTTAAAGTGACAGCAAGTGCCAAACAGTGACCTGGCCTGCAAGTTTGGGGTGCTTCCTGAGAAAGGGGTGCAGGCATTTTACAACACAAAGACACACAAGCAACCCATTTCTGCCAGGATTGAGCTGAATTTTCCCAACAGTTCCCACAGACCCAGCTCTGATGTTCTAAGGCTTCTTTCTTACAGCTTCCTCTCAGCCTGTGTTCGTCATACAGGTGCCGGTCAGTTTCAGAATTGGGATCTCCTGAGAGTTACTTTGCTCCTTTCCCCTTCTCACTCCCTTTCTCAGATTCGTTTTGCACAGGAACCAGTGCAAGCCATGATGAATGAATCCAGGTCTCTTCAGAGCATGGAGTCTCCAGTTTAGTGTGTGTGTGGGGGGGGGGTAATTTGCCAACGCTGTAAAAAGACTTGGTAGGGCACTGGGGGCTGCCCTCCTGGAAGAAACCCTGGTCCAAAGCTAACCACATTCCCACAACCTGCATTCCCAGCACTGGCTCATTGCATGACCAGTCCGTGCCAGATTCTTCCACTACATCCACTCTGCTGCTCAGCTAGGTTCCCACCTCAGGGGTGGAGGTGAAAAGAAGAAACATCTGGCAGATGGACTTGGAAACATCTTTGCAGAGGAAGGAAAACCTTGCCCCTCTTCCTAGGCAGAAAACGAGTAGAATGACAAAGACTACACTGATAATTCCCAGGAAGGTCGGTGGTTTTCAGCTTTCCCCTCGTAAGGCACACTTTCCAAACTGAACGTTGGCCAGGAATGGCTCGATTTCTGCCTTGAAACACTGCAGAAGCTACTGGGGTCTGTTACAGGAGGCACGCTTGGTTCCCACAGAGCCCTGGCCAGGGGCTTTGAGCCAGAGAAGAGATAATGGAGAAGGAGGAGGTCATGGCAAGGGAAAAGAAGACAATGAGGAGCATAGTAAAGATGGTGATAAAAAAGTGAGGCAAGAGATGAGGAACGATGGAATAGGAGCAATGGTTATTTACAAGATATTTGTCAAATATGATGGGGGAAAGTGAGGTTAGGAAGAAGAGAAGAGGCAAGAGGAGAATAATTTGAGACGGAGAACATATAAGGAGTGGGAGGAAGGTTAATGAAAGAAGCAAATTAAGCTTGCATGGAAGAATGCAGAAGAATAGGAAGGATACATTTGAAATGAAGAAAATCCAGAAAAGAGTCAGATTGTGTCAGAACATTAAAGCTGCAAATTAGATCTCAGGGGGCACAGAGGAGCAGAGGGCCCAAGTATTCAAGCATTTATTCTACTACAAAGGCTGCATTCAGCTAGAGCACTGGCAGATTCTCCTGCTCATACACCCACCCTCCTGAGATGAGTCGGCCTCGTTCTGCATCAGCCGAAGCTTCCAAACAATCTTCGAAGGCATATGGCACACCAGTAAGTACTGCAGTCTGTGAATCTAATCCTTCCAATCTGGTGTTTATCTTCTCATTTTCTTGCGATCTCCTTTTCTATTCTACTTTCTTACTTATCAGTGGCTGTTGTGATTGTTCGGCAAATCAAGCTGGAAATTGACTGTGGATGCTTCTGTTACACCAAGAAACACAAATGGAAGACGAAATACTTGGCACTTTGGGGAATCCAACCCAGCTCTGCTGGAACAGAACGTTCTGTAATAGAGTTATCTGCATGCTACGATACAAAGAGGCTAATTTATCACCTTCGTTAGCTAAGGTGCTCCATCAAAAATTCAGTTTCATATGGGCCATGAAACAAACAAGAGAGCGCTGTAATTTAAACTGCTTTCCTTCGCCATATGTCGCCCAAACGGTTCCAGGAGTCTTTCAAAGTTTTGCTGCATTTGTTCTGCTTTCTGCTGCAGGAGAGCTCACTCGATCCATCTTCATTTATGCCAGGCTGCAACCGAACCATTTGCGGGGGATTTTTCCTTGGGAATGTTTCTCGCATGGCTCCAGCCCTGGCAGACTAAAATCTTGATTGGCAGCAGACGCCTCTGCTGGCTCGTTTCCCCAGAAGTCCATTCCACTCTGCCCAGTTCAGCTCCCTCCACTGGTCATGGGCATGCATTGTAGCCAAACCAATTAAACAGCAGGTGATTAGCCTAAATTTAAATATATGTGCACGTTGACATGGTTGCATAAAAATGGCTTTTGCTTTTTGCTTCCACCTGCTGCCCTCCTGGGCTGTTTTAAATGCTGGAGGTGTCCCTTGTGAGTATTTTTAAGGAAGTAGAAGAAGAACTGATTATAGGAGAGGGAGCTAAAAACAAAGTCCTAATGGGAATAAACTCATGGGTTCTTTTCACCTGGTCCAGAAGTGGTCCACAGTTCTTCAAAAAACAGAATTGCTATCAAGGGACAGTAACTCCTTGGCAGTCCATCTTGAGCTCTGTATCCTCTGCAAATCTGATTTCTGCAGCCGTAATTGCCAAATTAAGTGTATCGATCAATTTTAGAAAATCATCATTCCAAGTGCAGAAACCAAGAAGACTCAGCTGCTGTTCAGCAATTACTTTGCCGTTCCTTGGGGTATACCATTTGCTCAAAAAATGTTGCAAGGAAAGGTAATCAGGGTGTTATTTACAAGCTCACGCTGCCGGCAACACTGATTTCCTCTCTCCTTCACTGGGTAACCACTGCTTACTTTGAAGAGCTTGTGTGAGAGTCATTCCTTTCATTCATGCATTTTAGCTCACCCTTCTTCCCTTTTAGCACCACTGCTTACTTTTGTAGTTGCTAAAATTGCCCATATGCTCACTGCTGGTACCCTGAAATCACAGTGGCAGTTACAACATTCCCTGTGGTTTAGAGGAGACCCATTAGCAGCAAAACCCACAATGAAGTCTGCAAATTAAGCCACTGTACATAAGATCACTCTGAAAACAGAATGAGGCTGCTGCGTAGGAGCTGTCTGCAAAGGAAGTTGAAAGGGAGAGACGAGAGGACTAAATTCCTCCAAAGCACTTGGAGAATATTCAGAGGGTCAAAATACTCGTAGAAACTCAGCTTGGATGGGTATCACAAGCCAGGAAAGGCAACGCCAAGTCCAAAAGAGTGCCAGCACGGTCGATGAGCCCGGATGACCAGACAATCAGAGCACAGAAGGCTTTCTCCAGCAAATAGGTGTCTCGCCCAAATGAGGAAAAGGAGTCAGGGCATGCTTGCACCCCGGAGACAAGAAGGTGTGCGAAAAAGCATTTTGAGGTGTATTCAGCTAACAGCATCAAGGCCAAGAATTGAGGATTGACTCACGGAGACAGCTAGGGAGGTGGTTGGTCTCCTAAGCTATCATGAAGTTAAAGAAGTGCTAAATCAGCATAAGAGATCTCAGAGAAGCTGATCTTTTTATTTGTCTTTACTGCAAAAGATATCAGAAGTACCTGCTCCTGGACAATGTTTCCAGGAACGGATTTTGAGGAACTGGGGAAAGTACTGGTGACACAGGATGAAGTTCTCAACCTTCTTGGCAAGTTGAAAACTAATGAATCACCAGGCCCAGGAATTCTTGAAAATTCAAATGTGTTTGACCTTCTAACAGAAATATGTAACATGCCTCTAAGAACAACTTCTGTATGAGAAGGCTGGAAAATGGTAAATGCAACTATGATTTTTTAAAAAGTATCTCGGGAGGATCTGGAAAATTACAGGCTGGTTAGCTTAATGTCTGTTCTGGGTACACTGACTGAAAACATTACGTATAAAATCAGTGCACAAGCAGAAGAATAATCCCAGCTTTGAAAGAATCAAGTCCTGCCTCACTAACCTTTTCGACTCTTGGGACCAATGCCTTCCAATTGCTCCATAAACAATCTGGAATTAGGAGTGAGCAGTGAAGTGGCCCAGTTTGCTGATGATACCAAATTATTTATGGTGTTTCAAACAAAAAGGGATTACGGAGTGCTCCAAAAAGATCTTGCCAGATTGGGAGAATGGGCATCAAAATATGGAACAGGATTCACTGCAAAATGATGGACATGGAAGCAAAAAATCCCAACTTCGAGTGTGAACTGATGGGATCAGAACTAGTGGTAACCAACCCAGCAACTGGAGAACTTGGGGTTATGATGGCTGACTCAATGAAACAGGGATAATTAGGAACGGATTTTCCATTTACTGAATATGTTTTAATAAAAGAAAAGGAGTGCGAACCACCTGAGGAGTCGATGCAGTTCTGGAAGGGAAGTGGAGCAAACTATGAATAAATGATCTTACACTATATGGCGTGATTTGTTGGTCCTGGTGGAAGTAGCTCTGTTCTTATGTTTATCAATAGTGTTTAATCATGTCCATTCCTATTATATTAATTGCATTGTTTATGTAAGTTCAACTGATAAAATTAAAAAGGAATGGATTTTAAAATAAAACTGCCAAGGTCATACCGCCCTTACACAAATCTAGACCCCATTTAGAATACTATATATAGTTCTGGTTATTACACTTAAAACAGGATATTGTAGAGTTGGAAATGGAACAAAAATGAGCAAGGGGCTAGAACAACTCCCCTGCAAAGAAAGGTTGCAACATCTTGGATTGCGAATCGTTCTTCTTTCTGGGAGCCAATGTGCCTCCGTAGAGCATTTTCTGGAAAAGCTGAGCATGGGCTGCTTGTAGGTTCTCTGTGGAAGCTGGTTGGCCTCTGTCTGAAGAATGGCGCTGGGCAAGATGCTTGTTTGGCAGCTCTCTTCTCAGAAACTCGATGCAGGAACCTGAGCAGAATCGACCTTGGTGGACTCATCCCTTGCTGGTGTAGCTGAGCAGCTGGTTTAGTATCGGCCCTGGCACCATCCCTGGCTCGTTCCCCACTGCTTTGCCCTACACGGTTTCCCTGAGCCCCTGCTCCGGCATGTTCTTTGTCCACTGAGACCTGCACCTCGGGCCTTCTCACTTAGCAGCATCTCCAGGAAACAGGCACACTGGCATATCTTACCCCTGGAGGCCTTCCTTCATTCTTGACCTCTTGCTTCCACACCTGTTAAGCACGGAAGACCACCCCAATCTGTAATGTTTGGTTAGGAGCTGGAGCAATGGCGCAAGAGGTCGCAAGGGCATGCAAGATCCTTCCAAGCAGCGCTACTCCAGCATGTCAAAGGGAGATCTGGCAGTGCTGCAGAGTGGTTTGGACTCCAGCTGCCATCAGAACAACCAGCATGGCCGATGGCTGACGGTGACAGCAACTGGACTCCAACAGCGTGTGCCACAAGCATGCCGAAAAGCAGAGGGAAAAGTGCCCAGGGACTTTCAGCTATGGGGCAGTGCAGGCAGGCAGGCAGGGATGCAGGACTGCAGCCTCCTCATACCCCAGTCCGTCTATGGCCTTCCCTTGCAGAGAGCACAGTATCTTTGCTGACTACCACATTCACAGAAGTGCACAATATAAGATTATACGCATGTGCATGCACACACACTCACACATGCACACTTAAGTGAACATCAATTGCATATTTAACAGCCCGCTTCCATTTTCATCACTAGGCCTCCTGAATGTGAGCTACTTTTAGCCACTACTACATATAAATAAGGGTATCATCATTAACGCAGTAATTTCAAAAATGTAATAGTAATGATTCTTTCTGCATTGCTACAGGTTAAGTTCAGGAGCTGCACTCAGAATATTCTCTTTCACGTTAGCTGCTCTCTGTAGGATCAAAGCAGGTTGCAGCTTGCCTATGAATTTGTATTTGGATTATTTTCACGGTACATTCACTGTCACGAGCCGAAGTTCCTCCTTCAAGCAATCACAAGCCACAGACTGATTTCCTTGCAAAGCTTTATTGCTTCCAAGTACAGGTTGGGTCTTTGAGCATCCAGAGTGATCTGTTGAATCCAGGATAGTGTTTACTTCCAGGGACTCTCCTTATGAACATGCTTGGACCTGCCCCCTGAATGGCAAATAAGAGTGAACTTAGGGACTTGTGAAATGATGCTATTGGGATACAGGCTCCTAAGCTCACCCATACCGGCCTTCCCCATCCCAGCGTACTGCAGATGTGCAGGACCGCAACTCCCAGAAATCCCGGGGTCATCATCCAACACATGTGGTGAGCACGAGGCTGGAGAAAGCTGGCCTTTTATACTGAGGAAACCATTAGCCATGGATGCTCAGACCTCCGGAGTACCAGCTCAGGCGACCAACGCATACGTAGGGAAATCTGTTTTATGCAACCAGGAGAAGAAGAAACATCAAGTGCCCTGATGCCATCCAATCACTCTATATTATGGCTTTATGTAGAATGTCAGAATTTCATGCAAAGTCCATTTTCCGTGTCCAGAACGGGAATCACAGATGAGATGCCACAAGTTTTCCTTGTACCAACAAAGGACCAATGGGAAGAGGAGAAGAAAATGTGGATAGAAGAGAAGAAAATCTGCTAAGAATGTTCCTCAGCTTCATGAACACCAGACTAAATGGTTGCAGTATGAGTCCTCTTTCACCTGCACCGTTGATAAGCTGGGTTTACTCCAAACACATCTCTGAAATTTGTGTGGGCGTTGTAGAAGATGAGGAGTGTTTGAGAGCATAAAAGAGCAAGTTCTTCAGCCTATGCAGCCAGCATAGGAAACGTCGGCATGTGAAGGGTTCATATGGCCCCCACCCCACCAGGGCCCACCTCCTACCACTGATGGACGGGACTGCAATGCCACCAATCCTTCAGGAAGACAAGGTACACCACCTATTCCTTGTTCACCAGCAGATTCTGGCTCTCCATTGTCTGCCAGAATCACTGCTTGAAGATGAGGGGAAATCAATTCCAAAAACACCTGAAGGGCTGTGGATTCCCAATCTGTGTAGCAGTGATCTCTGGCAGCCCCCGGCAGCAACTGGGAGTTCACACAAACAGGTGTCCCTGGGGTCCCTGGGACTGTATGTTGCCCACCCCTGCTCTATGGCATTTAACGCACAATCCTATTAATTTAGGGTGAGGCTAACACTTAGTTGTGCAACTGGCTTTGCACACTCAGGATCCCAGGTTGAGTCCTCGGCATGCCCAATTAAACTTCTCCTTCTGAGGCCCTGGGGAACTTTGGCCGGTTGACAAAGTCAGCTCCAGTTGGTTAGGTCAGCTACCTTGTCTTGGCCATGTAAACTTGCACTGAGGTTCTGGAATGCCTGGGATGTCTTGAAGTTAACGAGGTAACAATGAGATCTTCATCCCAACTGCCATGACTTTCTTCTGTGCTGCTAACTGACCCACTCATTCAGAGAGAAACTTAAAACGTGGACCAGCTTGGAATGAAGGATCCATCATGCAGCTAGAAAGTTGTATTTTCTGAAGATGGACAGGTATCTAAAAGAAGGTAGGACACAGATCCCCAAGTTCGTGTCCGCCTTCCTCAAATCATTCAAGCGTTTAACTTTGCCTTCTTTCAGGATAGGCGTTTGCGAAGGACCCGGCTTACCTTCACTTGCAACAATCGGGTGCTCAGCCCGCTGACACTGGGGGTCCTCCGTGGCCATGGTGTTCAAGGAGAACGTCCCCAGAGCTGTGGCCACTAGTGACAACAGAACGGCACCCTGGATCTTGGCCATATCTTCCTGTGCACTGGTCACATCTCCCTCAGTCAGTGACTCTTGAGGTCAAATACCAAAGAGGCCTAGAGAACGCAACAAGAACAACATTAGAGCCATACAAAGGACAACCAACTTGTACATTCTCAGGACATCACCGACATCAAGGTGAGAGCCCATGAAGTGGCCGAGAAGTGTATTTTGCCCCTCAACCACCCAGTTTCCGAGTAATCGGCTTATTCCATCAAACACTGAGGAGTCACACAAACATCAACACCAATGCCACACGATATGCAAAGCCTGAAGAGATACAGAACACCAGAGCATGGGATCGCCTGCACACTCATGAACCCTGATTCTTCCTCTGGGTGCATTTTCTTTCGGAGTGGAACTCCTGACAGTGCGGACAAACTAGCAGTGGGGACACACCAGCCCTGCTTCATGTGGCAGGTCCAGGCCACAGTGATTGTGCCACCATCTGCCACCTTTAATCTAGGTCAGGGAAGGGTCACTTCTCTGCCACATGGTTCCTACCCAGGCCCTGATCTCTGAGCCGTGAGCTTGTGATTTCAAATTGTGAGTATTAAAGGGAAGTCTAACGGTGTGGTGTACAGTACACCCCATGAAGTTGCGGTTCAGCGTTCATGGCCTCAGCCTTTCGCAGAATTTTTCTCCAAGTGAGTCCAAGCCGATCTCCTTGAGAGTGAGCTGGCATCTCGCTGGGTGGCAGCTTACTCACAAGGAGATTGTTTCCTCCAAGTTTGGACTCGCTCGGAGAAAATGATCTCTGTGCATGCCGGCCCCTGGTCCTGCCTCGCCACGCACACGCCCCCGCCCCCCTGGCCCGGACCAGTCCGCGCCCCCCACCCACACCGTCTTGGCGGCTGGCGCCCATCGCCAGCACCAAATCCGAGGTTTTTCACAATTCGTGGGTGCTTTAGGAATGTAACCCCCACGAATTTCGGGGGACTACTGTATTCATCCTCTTCTCGTACAGGACCTTAGTAAGCGAGTTTATATTTTCGTCACGTAGCCTTACATTAAGAGCACAGGCCATGTCGTCTGCAAAGAGGAGAGCAAAAGGCAGCCTTCCTGCCCCTCCAGAGGAAGGCTTGTGGGAACCGCAGAGCGTTTGAAAGGCTGCGTTTACAAAAGCATCCATTCCCTTTTAAGTTGTCTACAGCACTATTTCCAGTTACTTGTACTGGACCAGTGGATCTTTGTTATGAATATTGCATGGATCCGCTCTCAGGGTTCTGTTCAAGAGGTGCATTTCATATAGCTCTGCTAGATAGGTAGCCCGGTTGCCATCCCTTTCATATAGATTGCCCAAGGGGTATATAAGAATAAATGAGACCTATTAGAGAATGCTGCTTTTTGCAGCAAGGCAATGCTTATTTTTAATCTCTTAGAAGGAAATGATTCCATGCGCTCTGCTCTGCTCTGCTCAGCTACCAGGTACTTGGTTTGAACAAGGGCTTTGATCTCTGTACCAGAGAACCCTGGAGTTGCTCTGAACAGTTGCTCTATTCAGGAGCTCCTCAATGATGAGCAATGCACAAAAGGACACTTTCCAGAATGTTCTGAAAGAAGTAGAGATCCCAAGGTGGCTGTGAAAGGATTCCTTGGCAGAAAAGGGCTTTGATTCACAAATTTGAAAATCAGAATTATTTGCAGGGTGAAGAGGCCAGTCCATTTGTTTAAGAAGTACTAGAAGTAAATCCAATAAATCCAAGGGATTAACAATCAACAAACCACTCAGAACTGAATTCTTATTACCTCAACCTAACAGGCTTCCAGTTCAGTGATGGGCAACTTCTGGTTCTCCAGAATTTTTTGGTCTGCACCTCCCTCACTCCACACGACTGGCTGTGCTGGCAAGGGCTACGCGGGGAGTTAGCTGTACCCCAAAACATCTAGGGCCACGTGTTGCCCAGCCCTGACATAAATCCAAGGAGTGGGGGCATAACAGAACTTACCCTGGAAAGCGTGGCATTATACTATCATGGTAGGCAAGTTCACAGATCCAAAGATGAAAAACTAGTACATAAGAGTCAAACATTCTAAGTAATTTAGGAAGATGCACCAAAAACCTTGCGTAACTGAGAGAATGGCAAGGCGGGAAACCACAGAAGATTGCGACAACACGCATGTGGGGGAGACAGTGAATCAGGAAAGGTTTTTCAGCGTCTTTCATCATACTAGGGCTGAGAATCATCTCACGATGATGAATCGTGGTAGGCTCAGGACAGACAAAAGGAATACTTCTTCAGACAACACACAATCAACTAAGGAATCCTCTGCCACAGCTTGTACTCGCTGCCACCAACACGGACAGCTCAAAAATAGCTCATAAAAACATTTATGGACAGTGATGTGTGTGAAAGCTGAGAGGAAGAAAAGTGATGCTTTTGAAACATGGTGCTGGAGGAGAATTCTGTGAAAGCCTGGAGCAATAGAAAGAGGGACAGGTGGGTCCTAGATCAAGTCAAGTCAGAGCTTTCCCTAGAAGCAAACATGACATGACTGCCATACTTTGGGCACAGCATGAGAAGGTAAGACTCACTGGAAAAGACAACCATGCTAGGAGAAGTCCAAGGCAGAAGAAGAAAAGGAAGACCAAATAGCAGATGGACTGACTCCGAAAAGGGATGACACGGGTAGACGGTTCGCAGGGTCACCACCATTGGGGGGTGACTTGACGGCACATCCCAAACATTTGGCTCTTGGGGAAATCTGAATGCAATAGACCCATGCTGCTTCCGACTTTCTCTGGGGTAGAAACTAACCTCAGCTTCCTCTGAAGGACTAAAGCAGAGGTGGGCAGACTTCAGGCTTTCAGGAGCCCCCTCTTCTGGAATCCCGTGATCCACCACCCACAGCCTGGGGCATAGGACATGGAACCAAAGCATTCTGAGCCCAGCACCAAAACTGGATGTCCCTCACACGGTCCTTCCACATCCAAACCCACTCCGGGCTACCCAAATTTCCCTTCATTCCAGCAGTAGAATTTTGGGCGAAGGAAGTCCTTTGATTGCTTCCACACTTATGCAGGACGGGGAACCCAGAAATTCTTGCTGACCCACAGCAGATCACTGCAGTATCTACCAGTGAACTCAGATCTACCTTCTACCAACCCCAGTATGAAAGGCAATTCTGAGACTTCAACAGGGAGCGATGACTCCTTTTCCCTCACGCATCTTCCTCAGGACGACAGCAACCAGGATGGCGCTTGGCCACCACACACGGGCAAATTTGGTGGACCTGGAAACAGGAGCAACTCCTGAGAGTATGGAAATATGATTTGATGTGGTCCACGAGTTATTTTAGGGTGCAGAGAGGATCAAATCTGTATGCCCTTCCAGCTATTCTTAACACGTGTTTGAACCTGTATCTCATATAAACTGAGAAATATTCCTTAATTAATCATGGCTACATTAGGGACCACCAAGTATCCAGAACCTGGATCCTACGGGTCCCCAACCCAGCAGTCTAACCACCAGGTTATGATAGGCTAGACGTGCACATGGTGGGCATGTCATGAGCGGAGCCGGCTGGTGCTGGAGGTCAGACTAGATGGCCCGGGAGGCCCCTTCTGACTCGCTCTGTTTCTATGTTTCTGTGCTTCACTAGATGATGCTAAGGTCACCTGCGGGTGAATTTCCCAGCTGATGTTGACATCTTTAATTGGATAAATGCAGGCTGCAGAAGTGCTTATCATGCACAATGGAATAACTCTTCCCCTTACTCTGTACAGCCCCGTAGCATTTACGGGGAGCAATAATATCTAACGGGGCTGATTCTCTTAACCTCTGCTCACCCCTTGCCTGCTTCTGCTGTCTTTGCAGAGCTTTTCCTTGCATTGCTTCCTGCTGGAATTAATCATCCCTACAAGACATGAGCAGATAGTTTACAGTTTCTAGCTTATGGGAGAAGGGACCGCCTCAGGCAAATTAGTTATTATCAGCTTTTAATTTGGGACACAACCCAGAATGAATAAAATCAATAAAAATGTGTTGAACAATCTGTTATTTCTTTAACTCATCATATTCTCCCACATTTCTGACTAGGAATCAGCAAAAGAAGCAGCTGTGAGAACGGTAAAATATGTACCTGTCGCTGTTACAAACAGAAGTACTCAAAAAAAGAGGCTCGCAACATTGCTAAAGAAAATAATTTCTAAAAGATGTTCTGTTTTATACTCCATTTTCACCATCCTGGTCACTGGTTTATATTTTATAGTAGTTGGAGATGTGCTTGTATTAATTAGCAAAGGTTGACCGCACAGCCTTAATTAGCCATTCATCATGCACAATTTCCCTAATCCACTGAGAGATAGGTGAAAATTATACTTCTAAACATTTATAATCCATCGATTTGTTTGCAGGTGGTAACTCTAGCCACAACTGAAAATTCAACTCACTCTAAAGCAGTATCATTTAAAAGGGAAAGCTCTGGAGTAAGATGCTAATTAACCCCTTTGTTCCTGCAAGCTAATTAACCGTTTGTCATATTGTTTTTTAGGAATCAAATCATAAGTACCCCACCCTTCAAATTCAAGGTGGATAACAGTGAGTTGTATGTGCAATTATAGTGCAAGTTATAAATGACAAACTTGGCTTTCCAAGGTGAGTGAAACCTGATGCAACAAGTGGGGCCCTGAGCAAATGCATTTCTGTTAGGTAATTAATCTGCATCCAGTCCTTCAGCTCTTTCAGACACAGACAATGACCCACATCTCCCCAGAGTGAGGAGAGAGTGAGCTGAGTGCCCCCCAAACTTTCAAAGCATTAGACTTCAATGGCCAATGGTGCCAAAAGCTGACGGGTGGTTGGAACTGGGACATTTCTGCCCAGTTCTCAGAATAGATCATCAGCTGCGTCAACCCGGGTTGGCTCAGTCCTAAACCTGGAACAGAACCAGACTGAAACAAATCTATATTCAAGAGGAATTTGGGCAGTCATCTGAGTGGGTGGTATAAGTTAGTGTCCTGCAACAGCAGGGGGTTGGACCTTCTTGGGCCCTTCCGACTCTCATATTCTATGATTCTGTAGATACTCAATCATTATCAAGGAATACCTGGAACTGGGTCACAAATCATAGAATAGCAGAGTTGGAAGGGCTCAAGAAGCCGATCAGGTCCAACCCCCTGCTGTTGTAGGACACCAAGTCACACCATCCCACCCAGGTGGCTGCCCAGTTCCTTTTTGAATGCCTCTAGTTTGGGAGAGCCCCCCACCTCTCCAGGCAATCCACTGTTATACTGCTCCGACTGGTAGGAAACTTTTCCTGATATTTAGCCCGAATCTGGTTTGCTGCAACTTGAGTTCATTATTCCATGCCCTGCACTCTGGGACAAGCGAGAAGAGATCTTGTCCTTCCTCTTCGTGACAGGTCCTTGTAGAGAACTATCATATCCCCCTTCATTTTCTCTTTATTTTTTAAAATTTATATTGCGATTTATACCCTGCCTGTTTCCTACAAAGGGCTCAAGGCAGCTTACATTATTCTCCTCCTCCTTCTTATCCCCACAACAACCACCCTGTGAGGGTTGGGCTGAGAGTCTGTGACTGGCCCAGAGTCACCCAGTTGGCTCCATGGCTGAGTGGGGACTCGAACCCAGATCCCCTGAGTCCCAGTCCCATGCTCTTCACCACTGCACCACACTGGCTCTTTGAGGCTTAACATGTCCAGTTTTCTCAGCCTCTCCTCCTAGGACCTTGGATCATCTTTGTTGACCTCCTCTGAACCCTTTCCAATTTTTCTTCATCTTTCTTCAGAACTGGACATCTTACCCAACATTAGAATAGTGGCCAGTAACATTAGGCTTAAAAAAATAAAAGTGGTCTCCCTGATAGCAATGCAGCACCATCACAAGCAAAAATGCGTAATTATTCATCACAAAAATGTTCAGCAGCACAGACATGCAAAGCCATGACGGAGGAGCAGCCAAAACCCAAACCAAACCAAATGGAAGGCTTTAACTCCATCTTGTCTCACCGAAACCAGCAGGAACAAATTCACAAAAATCCCAGTTCCAACTCATGCTATCGCTGCTTTATTTGGGAAACAATAAAAACAGAAGGAAAAATACAAAGTTCCTCAGTTTAACAAATTTGTATAGTGGGTTTTTAAAGCGCAGTATGCATTCCGTGCACATTGCAACCTGCTTAGCCCCATAAACTATAACGACATTTACCACACTAATATCATTTGCAGCAACGGATGGTCCATAAATTTCACGCCTCCCCCTGCCCACTTTGACAACCTCCACCAAGGAAGCTCATAAAAGAAGCTGATTGTTCTCTCCCACAGTCCCTTCCAATATCACTTAATAGGTCTCAAAGGACTTTCACAGCCTTATTAAAGGACAATCTAGGCCTTGGCTGGTTACTGAGATGTAAGCTATGATTGATTAAGAACCCAAAATGCAGGGAGACATTTCCCTCTGCAGTGTCGTGCAACTAATAGTTCCCCACAAAAGAAATATAAAATAAGAAAATTTCATTTCAAATACACTAAACTAGTTTTGTGTTTCAGCACAGAAGCACTTAAGCAACATAAAGAACCCACCAACCAACCAAATTCAGGGTCGTTTAATAGATACGAGAAAACCATCTCCGTAACAGGTTCCGGAGCGTTTTTTCTTCCCACAAAATATAATTTTCTTACACTATCAATATTGATGGCGCAATTAAGAGGTGAAGCAGCAACAGTTCTGCTTTTAGCCTGTCTCTTCAATGTTTCATCTTGCAGGTGAGAAAGTTGCTTTTGGGTTCATGGTTCGCATTGCTTCTGTGAGTCAGGGAGCAAAACTTAAGATCTGAAATAGGTTTTTCCAGCTTTCTGGATAAATGCAAAATAGCACCTAAAACACAAAGGAGGAAATGATACAAATAATGAGGGGATGAGGAAATCAAATATAATGTTCTTATATTACACATAGGTTTTTGTACCTGGGCTGAGACTTCCGTGGGCTGAGACCTCTTACGTGGAGTTACAAATTTAAAAACCTGCTTCGGCAAAGCACTGCCTGCCATGAAGAGATTCCCCCGGTTTTAAGACTTCTCTACACACTGTGTACACCTCATTCCTTCTTGTGGTTGCTAAGGGGTTACTTAGACAACCTCATAACCATCCACTGCTTCTCTGTCTAAAGACCTCTTTCTCCGAGTTTTTCTTTAAAGCAGAGAAATTATGCTATGCCGTTGCAAAATCAAAAGAAAATGTTTTGTTTGTGCCAAAACAGCAGACTGACTGCCTTGTGTAGAAAAGCTCCTTACTCAAGTTAAATGGCATGCCACGGTTTCAACCAAGGTTTCCCTGAAGGCAGGGTCTGTTTGTGGGTTGTGAGAATAGAATTGGGGGGGGGGGGAATTCTGTGAACATTAATATGAAGTCCCTGCAGGAAAATTTGTGTGTGGGGAGACCAATAAGGCAGCTGTGTGATGCTACAGAATTTCCTCCTTATTAAATGCAGGGGCTCAGTTCAGACATGACAGGAAGCCATGCTGAAGTCTTTACTGGCAAACCATAGTTACGGTCCCTTGCTTCCCCAAGGGCGAAGCTCAAGCCATGGTTTACAGTGCAAATCATGATTTGGCTTAATGTCTGGACTGAACCGAATATATCTGACACTGGCTGCAGTTAACCTTGTAAATGCATCCAAAAGGAGCAGTGAATGTGTAAAGAAACCACAAAAGGGTTAACTCAGAGGAGATCAGAGTCCTATTAGATGTCTATGAAGGAATACAGCTTGCACAATTGTATAAACTGACTCATTAGCGAGACGACCAGTTTTTCTGCATTACCAGTAGTATCCTCACTGGTTCCAGGAGACATTTGAAAAGTTCAAAGGCTAGGAAATTGGAGGGTGTTTCAAATGTGGTATACAGCATTCAAAATAGATCGCTGCAGACACATGAAAGATAATTATGATCTGAAATAACAGTAGCAGAAACAACAGCTGCTGTTTGAACACACGAAAAAGCAAAGCTTTCCTAGGGTGTTCCCAATCAGAAAATGTCGGAGTCAGCATTGCCACTCTCCCCTACCCAACCAAAAAGAAAACAAGAAAAAGAAAAAAACCATTTATTTTTGTCTTGTGGCCAATATCCATCTGCTGCCTCCATTTTAAATTCTAGGGCTTTTTATATAAATATTGAATTGGATCTAAACCCAAGTATAGTTTAATTAGGAAGAATTCCACGAAATGCGCCTGGCATTTTCTAAAGTTAGTAGGATTCAGAGAAAATGTTTTCTTTTTTTGAAAACATCTAAACATTCTAAATAGAGGGAAAGGTTTTGAGAAAGGTAATTCTGTTGTTTTAATTTTTATTTTCTTTTTATTTTTCCAGTATTTTAATTGTTAATAGGTCTTAATTGTTGCTTTATATTTATCACTGGATGCTGTATCATTTTTATCTTATTTTATTTGTGCTTGTTGTAAATTGTCCCGAGATGCCAGTAATGCGACGGTATATAAAAGCTGTAAATAAATACATAAATAAATAATAAAATTCTGTTGTGCTAGGTAGAGAAATTACAGGGTTTTTTTTTTTAAATAGTTAAACAGCTATATGTCAGCTTTAATGGTGCCAGGCAAGGAGCCAAGATGGAGTTGAGCAGCTTTCTGGTAAGCGTTGACAACTCCAAGAGCTCGTTGTTCGCTTTTGAGCAGTGTGGCCCCGATCCGGGGCAAGGGACACCCCTCCCTGCCCCATTAAAAGCAAAAGGCCTGAGCTGGCCAGGGATGGTCGTCAAGGGAGGGGGCCCCCTCGGCCAGGTTGTGGGTCCTCCCAGTTCCATTCTTGTGCTTTCTTCTTGGACGGCTCGTCTTCCATTCACTGCAACTTTTTATTTAACCTTGCAGGGAGGCATGTATCTCTAGATTTGTGCATAGCGATTCATGCGTATCTACCGACTGGCCTGGGGTTGGCCAGTCATGTGTACATGTGTGCTTTGTGTATAGGCTTTGGAGTTTGTGTGTGTTCTCTGAATCTCTGGATGTTCACATGATGCGCCCCTTTGCTCATGCTGGGAAAATTCAGCTCAATCCTGGCAGAAAAGGGTTGCTTGTGTGTCTTTGTGTTGTAGATTGCCTGCACCCCTTTCTCAGGAAGCACCCCAAAATTCCAGGCCAGGTCACTGTTTGGCACTTGCTGTCACTTTAAGAAGGGGACGTGGTGGCTTCGCCCAGAAGCTGCCAGGGCTGCTGTTTTGCTGACCAGTTAGACCTGCTCAGGCTGCCAGGTAACGGCCTTGCAAGCGCCCCCATTTGCATGCCAAGACTCACAATGGTCCTGTGCCTCAGTGATCCTTATGTTAACGTCCTGCAATCTAACGCCATTGTACTGAGCCCCCTCTGCAGGCCTCTCGCCTTCCCCTGACTCTGTTCCCCTTCTTTCTTCATCAACTGCCCAGCTGCTGGGCCCACGTGACCCAGAATCTATAAACACTCTGTATATGTTCTACAAGCTTGTGGCTGGCGGGGAGATGCACTGCCCGGGAGCATGCTGCCGTAAGCACTGCAGGGCTCCTGGGTGATCTTTCCATAAAACTGCCGAGGTTCAAGGCGAACGGGGCCTTTCCTGACTGAACCTGGTTATCCTTGTTGCAGCTGCCGTCGAGGCTGTCCCGACACTCCAAAGATGGCTTTTCCATGTGGCTCTGAGAAAAGACCATCCTAATTTAATTTTTACCATGAAGACTGTTATTTGTTATTACAGTTTGCGGTGTGTGAGAGAGTGAATTTGGAGGGGGGTCCCTGTGTGTGTGTGTGTGTGTGTGTGTGCACGCACGCAAAAAGGGTATGTCTTTGGAAAAAGCTTCTGGCTTCCCCAGGAATGTACTGATTCTCATTGCTACTGGCAAAGAGATAATCAGACTTCCTCCTGAACGATCCTCATTTCTTCTGAGATTTGCACCATCTGGAATTCTGCAGAGTGTTTCTTTGGAGGAGACTTCATGACTTGGCCCTGACCGCTTGAGTCCTGTGTGGCTCAGGGAATAAAAGGTAAAGGTTTCCCCGTGACATTAAAATCCAGTCATGCCTGACTCCAGGGGGCGGTGCTCATCTCCGTTTCCCGGCCGAGGGAGCCAGCGTTTGTCCGCAGACAGTCTCCGTGGTCGTGGGGCCGCATGACTAGACACCGAAGTGCACGGAACACTGTTACCTGCCCACCGAAGTGCCACCTTTTTATCTCCTTGCATTGGCATGCTTTCAAACTGCAAGGTGGGCAGGAGCTGGGACGGAGCAACGGGAACTCGCCCCGTTGTGCAGATTCGAACCGGCGACCTTTCAATCACCCAGCCCAGCAGCACAGCGGTTTAACCCACTGCGCCACCTAAGTATGCATTAAATTCAACTTTAATTGCATTAAAATGCCACCACTTTTACTTTCCCAAAATCTGATTTCCTGTCAGTATTATAGCCACTTTTTATTTTATATAGCGCTACCACAAAACATGGTATTTGATAGCGATAACATAAAAGACGGGTCATTCCCCAAGAAGTTTGCCATCTAAATAAAATCTCATATGGCATCAAAAAGATCAAACCCAGGTTGCAGGTGTCTAACGCTCTGCTACACTTTACCACTTGCCAATTAAGTATCCAAGTCTTCTTACTAAATTCTTATTAATTTGGGGCTTTTATTTAAAGAACAAGAAAGAAGGGGAGGGCTTACTCCTCCCACTTGGAAAGGGATAGGCATAATTTTCAAGCAAATGTTAACACAGGAACTTAAATGGGTTGGAGTGAGAAGATGTTTTCTTCAGCAAGCGGAAACCTGTTATTCATATTTTAATAACTTCAGTGTCACCCCAGAGCATAACATGCAAAATTATGAAGAAATAGGAAAGTAATTCCACTCCCCCGATATAGTGTTAACATGCACACAGCAGCAGAAGAAAATGAAAAAACCAGTCAACCAACTTAGCAAGACTTTTAAATGTTTGCATTAATATTTGACACTTTCCTTTACTATTAAAATGCTAATTACGTGTGGGCTTTTTTCCAGTTAGTAGTCAGGATATATGTAAAACTTAGGGTGGCTGTATGACTGGCTGCCCCAAAATGTGAGATTAGTCGCTCCTTGGCTGGGTTCACATGGCCACTGGAGGAGGGAAGCCACGGTGGTCTGCTGGGGTGGTCCGGAAAGCCACTCCGACAGCAAACAGGACACCAAGGGGACAGGTTCATGTCTAGAGTACGGTTCTTTAGTGTTCACTAAAATGGTTTGATGATGTTCGTGCATCGTTTTCGATGAGGACCTTGACATCTAACGGGTTGAGTTGTCCACGGTGTGTCCGCAGGTGGCTGATAAGGCCAATTCAGGCACAGAGTGTTCTGCCACATGTCGGGCAGACATGTGTGGGCACCACTGTTGCAGCATTTGCAACTCTGGCTTTACGGAGCGCTCGCTTCTCTTGTGCTACGGTTGTCCTTCCGGCTTCAGAAGCTTGGCAGCCTTGGTGGATCAGCGTGCGCCACGTCGATCGGTCTTGTGCCAGGGTCTCCCAGGAGGTGGTGTCGATAACCAGGGACTTGAGAGAGGCTTTCAGCGTGTCTTTGTATCGCTTCTTTTGTCCCCCGTGCGATCGCTTTCCTTGAGACAGCGCACCATAGAAGAGCTGTTTGGGGATGCGGTGGCCTGGCATCCTTGCAACATGGCCTGCCCAGCGTGTCTGGGCTTTCATCAGCAGGGTGTGAACTGATGGCAGGCCTGCTCTGGAGAGGTTTATAAAAACTTTCAATCAATCAATCAGTACAGTAAAGCCAGTCACAGAAGTGCTAGCAGCTCTCATGGGGTGGGAGAGCCCCTCCGAAGTGGCTTTCCCTGGGCGGTCTTGGGAACGCAGCTGCCGATTTCCTGCCTGTGCCATGGCACTGTGCGCGATGCTTCCGTCAAGCGCCGTCCTTTCTCCCTGGAGCCAGCCTGATAGTCAAAGCCAGCTCCTCCCACCAGTGCTTTTATCCCACAGGGGAAAGGCACGTGGACCCGACACTTTTCCCAGGCTGAAAGAAATGAGCACAGGGCGGATTCTGAACGCCGAGCAAGCACAGGAGTGCTGGACTGAGTAGCGTCTCCACCCTGCTCTGCTCCAAACTGCTGCTTCTCACCAATCCGATGTGAGTTGAGACCAAAAACAGGACTCGCACTGGATCGTGCCCTTGGTTTTTTTCTCTTTCCCCCTTCTGGAGAAGCCTATTTGCAATTTCAGCACAAGAGGCTACATTAAAATGTTCCCTTTTAATTCACTCTTCAGAGACGAAGTCAAGTCAGCATGACAAGAATCCAAAAACCGGTCAGCCCAGCCCCTGTTCTCAAGTCAGAGGCATCAAGTATTGATCTACATTCACATCTAATTAAGCCCCTAATAGATTACTCCACATCACCCTGATGATAAAAAGTGAATTACAATCAGAGTGATTAAACAGGCCAGAGCCCAGATGCCAGAAGCAGCTATCACATGGGGTGTTACTAACCCAACAGAAAGGCTGGCTTCCAATCAATTCCTACCAGAAGCATTAAAGCTCTACAGCGTGCTTTGGTATAAGCCGCAGTACCAGAGTGCCTGGGCTATCACACCCTGCAGGGGAGTCTAGATGAGCAAATAACCCATGCTTTCTTGCTGAGTAAACATCCCAACTAAGCATCTTTTTCTGCACTGCTCAGAATTCAGAGTTGTTATGGAGGAGGGCTTCACGTCCAGATGACTGAATGTGTCGTGGGCTAGAACACCAGCACCTGAAATGCAGGTTTTCTCCCAAGCTGAACAAAACCATCCATCCTCAATAAGGCACCAGCCTTTTCTGGTTTAGGTGATGGACTCGCTGATCGTCATTTGCAATTCTGAGTGTGAGTGAGAGAGAGAGGCAGAGAGAGGGAGATCTGTTGTTTTAAGTTTTCTCCCGTTCCCCAAACAAATCTTTCCTTTTTATGCTCTTCATGGCAGGTCTCAGCTGATTCTCTCGCACTCCACTGAGTCGTGCAAAAAGGGGTCCTGCCGATTCCTTAGTGTGAGCCAGAAGGACCGTCCAACAATAATTCCACACTTCCCAGCAGAGCCCCAAAATGAATGGAAACGCTCTTGACTGCCATAGACGTCCATTGAAATGTGCCTTGATAGGGGCAGGTCAGGAGAGTTTCCCATTCCAGAAAAAAATGCTTCTTGCACATTTTTGGTTGGCCTCAAAGCCTGACGCCTCCCTTCCAGATGTTGTGGGTCCCACTCAACTTTGCCGTATGTAAGGGCATCAGAACCGGGGTAAATGCCCTGTTGGATTCTGCCTGGGGGTTATCTATAGCTAAGCTGAAAGGAAAAGATTTTAGCAGAAGAGCGTAGGAATGCCCTCAGCTGGGCAGAGCAGGTTTAACCTGACTGATGGCAGCCTACCATAACTCTTTAGGGGACCCTTTAGAAAAAGGAGGCCCACCCATAAGCAGAACCAAGACTGCCTTTGCCTGGTTTATACCAGTGTGAGGGCATGCCAGTGGCTTGACCTCATCTCAGTCTTCCAACTCCAGTCCCAGCACTCTGCCAGGGACCATGGGGCCCACCTCAAATGGGCTCGCTCTGGGCTCCCTTTTCAGATCCATGGGGGAACAACCACGGAAGCGTCCCTTGGAGTCTCCTGCCTGCTGCACTCCAGCCTCCAGAAACCGGGCTGAGGGACGCGGAGCTGGGAGGAGACCTCAGAGTAGGAATTCAGCTCCCTGTGTGCTTGCATGGCCTTGGCACGATCTACTGTGCCACACAGCTCTTTCTTTTTTTCGCAAAGGATTTGCTGGCAATTCATATTCTGGCCCATCATTTCCCAGGGCATCCTCTTGCCTAGCAATCAAATGTCAATCCAGGGCTGAACAGGTGGAAACCAGGCCTACAGAGAGCACCTGCCAAGCATCCCAGAGGACAGCAAGCACAGCAAGACAGCCCGCGATTTCTCTTCCTTCCAGGACTGGCTCCCGAATACAGAAACAGCCGACTCAGGAGTGCCAAACGGGTAACAGCATCTCCTAATGAGAAAAAGTCCAGAGCTCCCTGCTGGAAGGGGCTGCAAAAAGAGCAGAATAAAGGGCAGGCGAAAAGAAACCCATCGCTTCTTCAGCATCTGTAATGGTATCAGAAAGGCGATGCAAATATTTGTGTCCTAGAACCGGGGTTTGGACCACCATCTGGCTGCAGAACTCCATGTGTTTTCTTCACACCTGACTTCAGCGGGCAGCGGGGGACAAAATCCACAGGTACAGAGGCAAAGGCTTAATTCAAACATGCTCAAATGAGAGCCGCCAACACAAAAGGGAAAGCTATTCTCCCAATTATTTCTGGTGTTCAGGCCTTTGGATAAGAGATGGCCAACGGCGACTGACTGCACTTTCTGCTGCCTTTTCCATGGTACCTTCAAGCAAGCCAACATGTTGCCTTCTGTCTACCAGTCCTGCTGGTCCCTGGAACAGCACCCGGGGACCATGGGATACTTCGGATTCCTTGGCCGAGGCTGCTATAGGAGTCTCTGGCAGTGGATCCATTCTACTGTCTGTCTCACATGCACTGCAAAACCAGAGCAAGAGCCCCAAGGGACCTCAGCCCCAGCTGGCAAAGGCCAGGCAGGTCGTTCCACTGGGTGGCGGGCAGAGATGCCAGGATCTCTGCCACCCACGCTTGCCCACCTCCACTGAGTGGACGAGAGAGACTTCTCCTTGTCTCCATTTTCCATTTCTTTGCCTTTCAAGAGGAGCTCAACCTCTGCAGCCAACCTCCAGGAGCCAACTCCATGGACGGCCTTTTCAGTGGTGGCACCCATCTGTACAACCACCTGGAGCCATGCTGAGCATCATTTTGACGCCAGGTAGAGGGCATGTGCTTAGCTACCCAGGGGCTTGAGGGGGTTAGCCATCCCATGTGATTTTCCTTCTGGGGGCCATGTTTACTGTTTGCTTTAGATATTTTAAGCTCATCTCCATGTGGCTTTGAGTTTATATTTGCACTGTATTTTACCGTGCTGTTACTATGGATTGCTGTAAGACACCCAGAAGTTCTCCATCTACTGGGACATAATCCATAAGACTGCACTCACAGGAAAATATTTCACAGTGTAGCTCTGCTGGAGTGTTGCTGATATATTACGCTGGGGTGAGCAGATAGCAGCCCTCTGGATGTTTGGGCCCAAAGGTCCCCTCAGCCCCTGCCTCCACAGCCAGCGATGAGTATGATGTGATTCTTATGCTGACATTTCTGGAGGTCCACGGCTCTCCCAGCCCAGGACCACACACACTTCGGCCCATTCTTGTCTCCTTGCCCCGTTAACAATCCATGCATCCCTCTTTCAACCGGACCTAGTTGCGGTACTGTAAACACTCAACTCATTTTGGTACAATGACTTCCACCGAAGCTCCACGACTTCTGAAACGCCTTTCTAATGCAATTTTACACATTGGAACCTCTTTTCCTACCATGCTTCTTGGTGGAATTTTCTTTAAGTGTTGATCTTATTTAAGCAGATAAAATTCCTCTGAGCATTTCAAACTCCAAGCTGTGCAAGTCATCTCATGCCTTGTGCCAAGGGCTGGATCTTAATTAAATAAAATTCTCTTAGGTTTTGTTAGAAACTTTAAGAAACATTGCTCTGGTCTGTGTGGTCCAATTAAAATCTGTTTTCTCTTACCCACTATTTTGTTTTCTGCAACTGTGTCTGAAAGAGATGCTACACCAGTAAAACACATAATTATTCTTTGGGTTCCCTAAAAATGTAGAACATTGTCTTCTGAAATATTCAGCAATCCACAACCTCTTCCCAAATGGGAATATATGTTTATACCATCCACCCAGATCTTCTTGTGTACGTCCAGTTAAAACTATAATGCCAGACTGCACTAACGAACCCCTACAGTAAATAGCTGACTTCACATTGGCTGGAGGTGGGTGTTTGTTAGTTTAAATATCTTTTTTGAAAAGCTGAGTATATGCTGCCATTTGGAGTCACTCTTCTGCAGTCACCCTAGTCTGACATGGGAATTTTCTAATGCACATTAAAACAGCTACAAGTTTGCTTTCCTGTCTTTCATGTAGAGCTGCAATGGCACTCTTCCAAAGAGACGGAATTAGTTTCGGCAGTCCCTGGTTCAAATTTAGCCAGGGCTATGAACTCACTGGGTGGTTTTAGGAATTGGCCCAAAATCTGTGCTCCCATTGCTACAAAATTGCAAGGAATACTTTGCTACTTTAAAAGGGCAAAACTTTGTTACGACTACAACTGGCAAAACACTAAAGCAGGACAAAGATATTAAGGCTTGTAAAAAACATTTTAGAGTTTCATGTAAATAAATATTAGCTACTTTCAAGATGTTGCCCACAGATTTGGTAAACACCCAAAATGATTTCACTCAGAGTAACATCCTGACTATTCTGCCGAAATAGTATGATCCAGGTTCGTACCAACAAGAAAATCCCTACAGATAAACAATAAACTTATAAGATGTGTAGGAAACATCAAGTGTTGTGCTTCTCAAATCATTAATAAAAGCTGTTCTAATAATGAAGAGTTACCTGTTTACCAGAAAATTATTTTATACACGTGTACCATTATGAAAACATACTGGATTTGTCCGTTTAGTCATTTCTGCTGCGCTCTGCTGTTTCCTCCGTACTCACTCTTCTTAACTGAGCCATGAGTACTTTTGCACATCCCCATGTGTTAAACATGAGCAAGGTACTCATGATCAGTTCCCAGACACGGGCTATTCGGCCTCGCCTCCCTTCAGGTTCACCACATCCCCTCCCCTACAGGGAGACGGAAAGTGTTTGCATCTAAGCTAATATTTAGCATTGCACTTAAACTATTCTTACCCCTACCCATGGTTTGTTAAAATAAGCTAGTTTCCCAAATCATAGTTTGAACTCGGGTTATTCCAAACAAAGTTGAACTTGGCTTATTCCAAGCTAGTTTAGCTTGACCATAATTGTTGGGTTCAGACAATTTAAATCTGTGGTTAATCAAAAACAGATCCAAGCTTCCCAGAGAAGGAAGGGGGAGTGTGCCCACTCCAGGGGTGCTAAGCTTGTTCCCGTTAGGATAAACCATGATTTCGCACCACTCCCAAAGGCAGTTACCATCTGTGACATACTTGCTTACACAATCCAGTACCACGTTGTGGCTAAAGGACTACAAACAGAACACATGCTTTGCATCAAGACTCCTGAATGCCCCCGATTCCATCCCTGGCAATTCCCAGCCAAAGGAACGCAAGTTGCAAGCTGGGAAAGACCTCTGCCCATCATCTCCGAGAGCTGTTTTCTGTCAGAACATGCAATGCCAAGCAGGATGGACCAACACCTTGAATCTGCCCAAGACAATCCCAGCGGATCATTGCCCTGCACCTGTTGAATTTCTCCACTGTGAGTGGACTGCTGTTCAGAGTTCACACCAAGTACCGCATCACGTCTTGCTTAAACACCCAACACTTCCCATGAAGTCATTATGGGATAGTTCTACAAGTCCTGATTTAAAGGCCAGCCTCCAGTTCTGACAGTCTTGATTCATCTTCTAGCTAAAATCCTGGCTTCCCAGGTGTTAATCATAGGACATTACCTTACTATGGGATGCTGCATCTTACCTGCCCACCTGTTGGTTAGATTCTTTAATTGCTTTGCTTTGCTGGCCCTGTTTTTTTATTTATTCATTTATTTTGGGAAGGGCCAACTTTTTGCCTGCACTGCCTCTTTGGGCTGTACCCTCCATACCAATAGGTGACCTGGTAACTGCCAGAACTTTGGAACTCCAACTCCCAGTAGCCCAGCATGGCCAATGGCCAGGGATGATGGGACTTGTGGTGCAAAACACCTGTAGGGTGCTCATATGCCATGTTCCTGCCCAATATGTAAGTAACCGGTTCCCTGTGGCCGAGATACAGAGGTATTGTGGCAACTAGGTGATGTTTGCTACCCTAGAGAAATGAGATTATTTAGCAGCACTGCAGCCAAAGCACAAGCAAAGAGATGCTGGCAGATTTTGTGCAGTCTGCACTTCGGCCTGAACCACATGAATTGTGGCATCTTGTTCAGTTCAGAAAGCTGTTGTCCTAAATTTTGTAGTTCTCAGAGTTTTGCAGTACAGTTCTCGGCTCAAACAAGATGCCACAATGCACACGTGATGTTTGGAAATGCACGCTTCGAAAGAAACTGCAGTGCGCATTTGATCTGCATGCAGGTCTTTAAAAATGCAATTTAATGTGAGAATAGGATGGACTTATTAATGAGCACATGCGAGCCGAAGAAGTAGATTTATCTTCCTTTTCTACATTAGTATTAAGCACTCCCATGCTTCTGCTGAGTTCACACTTCTTTGTACTTTGTGGCTATAGCAAACCCTGCACCTCTGACCCCTGGGTGTATTTGCGTTGGCCATCGCTTACAAATTCTGAAGGCTCCAATGAAAAAGCTCAGATCTAATTCCAGGATGCTCATTACACATCTAGCGATTCAGATCAAGGACGACAAGTTCAGTTTCATGCAAAAACAATCTGAGATGCTTGTACAATCACCGTAGTCTTGCAGTCTCGAAAACTTTGTGCAAAACTTTGCACCAAATCAAATGCTTCAGTGGAGCTATGAACGATTGGTTTGGTGACTTCACCATGAGCACAGGCAGCCCAAATTGGGATCAGGACTGCAGTGTTCCAAGAGGTGTGGGGCCCATCCTGGACACATGATTTACTCCAAAGTAGATAAATCAACTGTGCATCTTTCAGCTGAAGCTACATGCAATGACAAGAGCGTTTAGTTGGGCCCCGCGCTGAAGCCGGGCACACCCACCACTGGAAATGAGATGAAGGGATCAGGCACCGCACATTCTTGGCCTCTACCAGCACAGTCTGAGACATGCTTAGACAGAGCGGAGACCTACCTGCTGGCTGGCAGCTGTAAGCCTTTTCCCTGCCCAAACACGGAGGATGCACCCCCAGAAGCCAGCCTGGCATGGTACTCGAAACATTGCTGGACTGCAATTCCCATCAGCCTAGGCCAGCACGGAGCGTGATGAGCAATGCAGAGGAGATGCAATGCTCGGACCATCATGCTGTTGCCCTCACTCATTACCTGGTGCGGCACCTGACGCACCGCGTGGGTGAAAGGCTTGTGAGAAGAACATGTTCTTCCGCAGGCAGGCAGGCAGGCAGGCAGGCAGGCAAAAAGTCATCTCTGTGAGCAGTGCAGTTAGCGTTCGTCTCGGTAATTCACAGCACTTTGTGGTTTCCTTCTAACGGGTTGTTTTTACTGCGCAGAGTGCAATCAGACATCATTAGCATATGTAGTACTGCAAAGTGCCCCGTAGCAAAGCAAGCGCTGCAGCTTTCAAAGGTTATCCAAATATATATTTGAATGTGCTCCTTGGGTGGGATTCTGGCGCCATAAATTACAGTCTCATTCAAGGCAGCACGTGCTCCCCACCCTCAGCAGCCACCTGGGCGGGGGCTACACTAGGAGCACATCCGTAATTAACCAGGGCGCTGCTCGCCGTCACCTGACGCGCCTGCAGGTCCCGCAAAGCCTTTCATTCCTCGACTGCAAAATCGATACACGGCGGACGCAGTTGCCCAAATCGGCTTCCACGTGGCCATTAAGCCTCCAATTCATCCCACCTCCGTTCTAGCTAATTGCAAGTACAGTTGCTTTCAGACCCTGTGGTTTTTGCACAGAAAAGGGGGAGAGGAAAGGTAACTCGTTTGTACAAAACATACATTTACACACAACAGAGACAAATATCTTATTTGCCTTTTGCTGTGTTCTAAGGACATAAGAGCAGGCTGCAAGACTGCTAAAATCCAGCACAAAATAATCCTTTAAAATATCACCTCGGAAACATGGATAGTTAAACACCTCCTATAGTTAAACACAGGGATGCAGGTGGCGCAGTGGTTTAAACTGCTGTGCCGCTGGGCTGGTTGATCGAAAGGTCACCGGTTCGAATCTGCACAACGGGGTGAGCTCCCGTTGCTCCGTCCCAGTTCCTGCTGACCTTGCAGCTCGAAAGCATGCAAATGCAAGGAGATGAAAAGGTGCCACTTCGGTGGGCAGGTAGCAGCGTTCCGTGCACTTCGGTGTTTAGTCATGTGGCCACATGACCACGGAGACTGTCTGCGGACAAACGCTGGCTCCCTTGGCCAGGAAACGGGGATGAGCACCGCCCCCTGGAGTCAGGCATGACTGGACTTTAATGCCGTGGGGAAACCTTTACCATTACCTTTTTAGTTAAACACAAGATTTAAGAAAGATGATGAAGGTGAGTTAGAAAGGGTCCAGTGGAGAGCATCAAAAATGATCCACTGGCTGGTCCCTGGGACATCATGAAGGCACCTCACATTCACCTATTCTGAAGTCTTTGCACTGGCTGCCAATACGTTTCCAAACACAGTACAAGGTGTTGGAAACTGAAGCCCTTGTCAGCTTCCCAGAGCCAATGGGAATGGGGCGGTATTTAAAAATCAAACAGATTTGAAAAAATAAGTAAGTGTAAGGCAAAACCCGATGTGGCACTATCACTAACGTCAATGTGTCTTATGCTAGAATAAATGAACTTTAGACTAAGCTAGTGGCACCAAGATCAGATAATGGCCACTGTGCTCCTGGAGATGAGCCTGCTGGAAATCGCTGGGCTCAAAAGATCCTTTCTTCTCTGCTTGCTTCCCTCTTTCCTTTCCTACCCTCAGAGCATACGTCATCAGATGCACAAAGTCGTCAAGGCTGTGTGAGCACACACATGCCGGTCTGCAGAATAAACGGGAACGGATATCTGGGGTTGGATGGGCAGAAACACTAGAGATACATCCTGTGAAAGGAAAGACGATGGACTCGACCCCAAAGCAGTCTCGGGTATGAGCTATGCCACTTTAATCCTGTTAATAGGAAAGCAATCCATTGTTCAGGTTAAGTCCAAATGGAATAGATATAAATTTATAAATGCATCAATTTCATGCTGGACTCTCCCTCCACTGAAGTCCGGCAACTTACAGGTCAGCAAGAGACTGAAGACAAAATAGCCCACACCCAAAAGCTACCTTAAATGTGTGTTAAGTATTCTAGAAATGTTCCAAGGCGTTTCTGAAAATTTAATTGAAGGAAATTTGTTCAGCATTATAAAAGCAATGGGCTGGCTGACTCCTCCATGGTTCACTAGGTCATTGTTTTCCAATCTGTTTTTCTTCCAGGAAAGTAGTTTTTTGTTAATTATCTTCATTCTATTGCTTCCTCTTCATTTATTAGGCCAAAAGGATCTTATAAGCCTTCCCTGAAATTCAGATAAAACCAGCTTCTAAAATTTTCTACAAGGGAAGCTTAATTTGCTCTATGCACTCTTTAATTTGCACAAGTTCTGAAGACCAGTGTCATAAAAGTCGTTACGTTGCAGATCATCTCTTCTCCAAAATGACCACAAGAAACAGACTAACAAACAAAAGTGCAACACCCCAGCAGTTTGATCTCGTATTTGTACAAAAGCCATGCCAATAAGCTCGTCTGCATCTGCCCTAACCTGAACCTCATGATGGATGGAGTACAGCATGTTCTTTCTAGCCATCATTTGAAGAGGGGTTTCAATTACAGCAACCTCAAATTAGCCAGGGATGTGGCCTAGCAGGGAAACCGCTCCCCTTCCTAATTACTAAAATTGGGGGGAAGTGACCAGCTGGGTAAATGTCTTGTCGAGCAATGGGGACCCCGGCCACACTGAACGAGGAGGCTGTGAGAGAAGGCCTGAAGGAGCTTGTGCATCAAGAAGGTGTTGGTAATTGTTGGGTGACCTAGAATTCCCTCTTTGAAGACAAGATGTTGAATTAACATTGGCAGCTCAAAAGAATTCACAACTGGAAGTCACAATTTCAGCTTGGCTTTCCGGAGGGAAATTGCCTTGGGCATCTTGGAGGATGAGAAGCTGAGGACCAGTGCCTGCTGATTCTCCTGGACCTTCCAGTGAAGCCCAATACCATCCACCATAACATCAGCAAAGACCCTCTTTGTTGGACTGAAGTTGGAGGCACCAATGCTTTGGTTGGTTCCACTTCTTTTCAGGTGTGCCAGTCCCAGAAAGTGGTGCTGGATCATTTTAAGTCAGTTCCGCAAGGTTGTAAAACATTCCAAAGGGCATCACGGGGAACAGATAATGAAAGATTTGGAATGGTGCATTGTCAATATGGAGATCACATGCAGCTGATACCTGTGACCCAGATCAGCTCTTCTTAAACGGTTCCGCCATTCTACTATAAACAAGCGATTCACATAAATTACCACAGTAAAATAAAAACAAATGCATACATTAAAATAATCCTGTATGGAACAGTCGGGATTGTTGTGCCCATCTGGCATGCAGAAAATGTCTTTAAGCCTGCCTTGTGAGATCGACACCAAATGGGCACTGGAGCCGGTACTAAGCCAGCTCACACATGCATGGTATTTATACCACACTCTTTATCCATTGGGACTGGGCGTGGCACAGTGGGTTAAACCGCTGTGCTGCTGGGCTGGCTGATCGAGAGGTCGCCGGTTCGAATCCGCAGACGGGGTGAGCTCCTGTGTTCCGTCCCAGCTCCTGCCCACCTTGCAGTTCGAAAGCATGCCAATGCAAGTAGATGAAAAGGTACCACTTCGGTGGGCAGGTAGCAGCGTTCTGTGCACTTCGGTGTCTAGTCATGCGGCCACACGACCACGGAGACCGTCTGCGGACAAATGCTGGCTCCCTCGGCTGGGAAACGGAGATGAGCACCCCCCTGGAGTCAGGCATGACTGGACTTTAATGTCAAGGGGAAACCTTTACTTTTTTATTTATCAATTGCAGTTAATACACCAGTGGCCGGCTTTTCAGGGCAACCAGAATCTTGCTAGACTTGCCTTGATACCCTCCTGGAGAGGTAATTGCGCTGAGGCTGCTGCGAACAGTATCCAACAAGTCCATCTGACGCCAGGCCTGGTGCTCAGGTCCATGTGTGGACCGAGTGCTGGGGAACATTTGCCACCAGTGCAGAGAGATTTTTCTTGCTTCCACCTTGCTCATGGACAACTGAAATTGCTGCTCTGGATGCATAACAGCTGGTGGGAAGGACCTGAGATTGGCATATCTGAGGGCAGGCATCTCCCATTTTGGCCACTACGGTGTAGTGGTTAGAATACCAGACTAAGATGCAGGAGACCCAGGTTCTGGTCTCTGTTCAGACATGAAGCGCGCTGGGTGATGCTGGGCCAGCCACAGATTCTTGGCTTCACCTGCTTCACAGGTTGCTGTGAGGACAAAACGGAGAGATGGTTCAAGTAAGAGGGTTTGGGTTCTTTGCAGTAGGAAGAAAGGCAGAATATGAAAATTAAAATAAGCCTTCTTTGACACTGAGAACATGGCCTCTTTTGAGTATCTCTGGAAGTGAGGTGGGTAGCTAGACTTCGCCATCCTTTCAACATCTTCTGCAGTCACACGCACCCACTTCACCATCCTTTCGGCTCCAGCTGAAAGCCCCTTCTTGGGCGTTCACACTCAGCTCCCCCGGTCATGCCACCATGGTCCACGGTCCACTGTCCATCTCTGCTGTCACTCCATTTTTAAAGAATGGCTGCATTTGCACAACTCTGTTTGCATCGTCTTGTGAGGCACTTTGAAGGACACACAAGAAGGCTGAGCTGAACATTCCTCATTTGTACCACTGAAGCCATTACATAAGCGAAAACACTCCCCTCCAGACACCTGTAGCTCTGAGTGTTGAACCAGGCCCTCTCAGGAGGAAAAGACATTTTTTAAAGGTGTGTCTCTAGCAGCATTTTTTCCTTTTTGCCCAAGGTGCAGAGATGCCAATTTAGATCTTGAAACCTGGGAACCCAGTCTGGGCCCTGCACTGATGCAGAATAAAAGTGAAAATCAGAACGTAGCTGTTGGCCATACTTTTGAAGTCATGTCTGCCAGGCACTGTCACTCAACCTCACCTACCTCTCAAGGTTGTTGGAAACATACATTGGAGAGAGAATCAGGCGATGTGCTCTGATTTCCTTGAGGGAAGAGCGGAATGAACAAGTGTGAAGTGAATGGTTTTGGCAGCAGCGGTCCACAGCTACGTTTGCTTGTGGTACCGTTTGAACTGTAGAGTGCTCCGGTTTTCAAATTCAAGGGAAAACAAGAAGCAGCACCGTTAAATTGAAAAGTTGCTGAGGTTACAGAATGGTGATCAAATGAGCGTCGGGGAAACTGAAGAGTCAGTGAACTGGATACAATTCTATAAGGTACAAACCAGGTGAATGTAAAGACTTTTAAGTAAGTTCTCATGGATTTCGATGGGAAATGGTTAGGCAGTTGCTGAATTCTCCTACTGAAACCAACAGGAATATGTGGCACAAGAGAACTGAAAGAGACCTTGGAGTAATTGTGGACAACAGGCTAAACATGAGCCAACAATGCGATGCAGCCGCCAAAAGGGCAAATGCTATTTTGGGATGCATTAACAGACGTATTACTCCAAATCATGAGAAGTAGTAGTTCCCCTATACTCCTCACTAGTCAGACCTCACCTGGAATACTGTGTCCAGTTCTGGGCACCAAGATTTCAGAAAGATGCAGGTAAATTAGAGAGGGTGCAGTGGAGAGCAAGAAAAATAATCCAGGCTTTGGAAACACTGCCCTGTGAGGAGAGACTGAGAGAGCTGGGCATGTTCAGCCTTGAGAAGAGAAGACTGAGGGGGGACATGATGTCCCTCTAGAAGTGCCTCCAAGGCTGCCACAAAGAGGAAGGTCAAGAACTCTTCTTGCCAGAGAGTAGGACACGGAATAATCAAGTCAAGTTGCAACAACCCAGATTCAGGCTGGACATCAGGAAGAGCTTCCTCACAGTCAGAGCAATACGGCACTGGGACCAGCTGCCTGGAGAGGAGGTGGCTCTCCCACACTGGAGACATTCAGGAGGAAACTGGGCAGCCACCTGAGTGGGATGGTGTCACGTGGTGTCCTGCAACAGCAGGGGGGTGGACTTGATGGCCTTCATGGCCCCTTCCAGCTCTACTCTCCTATGATTCTATGACAGGACAGAAAAGAGCTTCTTACTGGGTTGATCATGCTCATAGCATTTTTGTTAGTATATTTATGCAATGGTTATGATGAAACTTTCTTCAGCATCTCCACAAATGTTCCCCTCCCACTCCTTTTATTTCCCCCAACATTTTTTTTAAATTTTAATCATGCTAATGCATGTATTCTGTGGCTTATCATGGGTTGGAAACATTCAAATTTCAACACCTGCAAATTTCACTGATTTCAGCAAAGAGAATGCAATCATGTGCTTAACTCTCCCACAGAAACTATGAATGTAGAGTCTAGACAGACTTAACTTGATCACACCTCAAAATGCCTTGTGTACTACTTGAGTTTTGCTTAATAAAATACATTTTGAAAAAACAGCAAACAGCTTCCCTTGAATGCACCACCTGCAATTCTTCTGTCCCAGTTCTCGTGGAATCTTGGCTTGTCTTATCATGTAGAACTCCCCAGGTGGTTAAGCAGATCTCAGAAGGCAGTTTCGAGTTCACAAGTGGCCCAGTCCTGGAGAACAGGCACAATGGTTTTTCCAGCAAATTTTCTGGGTGTCCGATGCCCAGAGCTTTTCCTGCCTTGCGCTGAGGCCTTAAGCCATCCTGCATTACCAAATTCCAACAGGATGTTTCAGCCCAGCCTGTCTTCCAATGTTAAAATGCACAGAACAGGTTGTGGTCTCAGCTTACCAGCCTGCAGTGCTTCATGTTACCACCATATTAAAAATAACACACATGTAGGAAAACGCTTTTGCATATGGATGCGTTAGAACCATTCCTGGCACAGATCCATTCTGGGTTCAGACAAACATCTGATAAAATATTAACCTTCATAAAGCTGTACTTTAGAAAAAAGTCTTGATTTTCTGCTGTTGCTGACATAACTTTACAATAACCATATTAGCTACACTGCCAGAACACACGTTGGTTCCTTTGCTGATGGCGTCTGGAGAAACCAGCCACATAATTTCCCAGTGAGCTCAAGAGTTCCCGAAACATAGGAAGCTTGGATGACAATGAAGTGGCTGCATGAAAATTACAGATATGACAAATGCTCCACCAAGATGCTCTTCATCATAATTGTAGACATATATAAATTGCAGTTTAAACATTTATAAAAGCAGCATTTTACTATGAACAGAGTGCAGAATTTACAGTTCCGCTGGCACCCCGTAATGCAGGAACGCTGCAAACACGCAGCCCCAAGAGGGGAATTTCCAGTACTCCAGAGCAACTTCTTCGCCACTTTATACCTTGTGGCTCGGCTCGTCGGTGGTTCTTACGTGCAGCCAGAGCGCACCCCAAGACACAGGCCTCCCTTCTGTGGCATCTTTATTTATCTGGTGCTGTCTGGGCTGATGAACAAAACTGCAGAAGCGCAGCTAGACGCTACCTACTCTGTGGCATCTCTGCTCCCTGGTGCAGACTGAGAGGAGCCGGCAAACGCTCTCTTTCTTCTTTCTCGACTGAGAAAAGTAAACAGTAGTTTGCTCTTAAAGGAGAGCAGTGTGGATTACAGGTTGGTAGCGGAGCAGGCGTACCTGATGTGGAAACCTGGTTGAAAAGAGGATGGCCCCACGCAAAAAGAGGGCAGTGTTTCCACACCTCTGAGAGGTGCAAAACGAGGAGTCCGGAAGGTATGCTTCATTGTGCAAGAGAGGGATTCTCGGTGCGGCAAGTGCCTGGATGGCAGCCCCTTGGAGAACGTTGTGCATCCTTCCTTGAGCTTCATGATGGGAGCAACGTGGAATATTGGGCCCTGCACCCATATATACCTCCCGCCCCCTCAGATCAGCCCCTGAGGCCCTTCTATGAGAGCTACCCCTCAAGGAGATGAGAAGGGGGGCAACCAGGCGAAGGGCCTTTTCTGCTGTTGCTCCCCATCTCTGGAACTCCCTCCCTCGGGAGTTTCACCTGGCGCCGTCTCTGTTTTCCTTTCGGCACCAGGTGAAGACATATCTTTTTAGGAAAATTTGTAACACTTAGCCTGAATGCTGTGGCCCTTTTTATACTGTTATTATAGATGTTGTAATTTGTTTGTGTTTTAATTGGTTTTTAATGTGTTTTTACTCTCGGTATGTTTTACATTGTAAGCCACCTAGGAAGGCCTCGGCAATTATAGGCAGTCTATAAATATATGCAATTATAAATATATAAAGATCTACGAAATGAAAAGCTTCTCAGACAGAGTGGAAGCTTTTTCACACCTAAGCAGGACTGCCTAAGCTTCTCAGTCAAAGGGCATGCCTTGGTCTATCTTATACTCCTTAAAGTGTGCAGAAATAATAATCACAAGCATTAGCGAAACCTAAAGAACAATGGAAGTTCCAAGAATATGCTGACCTTTCCGAACCTGCGCACATATTCATCTGTATTCAGTGGCACCATTTCAGATCCAGCTGATGAAGGTAAAATATTTGCAGGGCATTGGGAGATGTGCAGCTGCATTTACATTCCAAAGACTCCTTTTGGTTGCCATCTAGACTGAACTGCAAAAAGCCTATGGATTTTCGCAAACTTTGGTTCCTTCATAAGGAATAATCCTACATCTATGTATCGGTCTGAATAGAATATGGCCCCTGTTTAACAAATGACACCTTTTTTATTTGGCATGAGAAATAATGACATGAGGGATGGGAGAAGGATGGGTAAAGTAAAGGACAGAAAAATACCTGCATATGACACGACGTTTTAAATGCATTCTATTGGTTTGACATAAAATTACAGCCGTATTTCAATTATTTTTAAATGCAGGAAGACGTGAAGGGTGTGTAAATCATTATTTTTGTGTCAAATGTGTGGAATATAAGCTGTCGCAAATATCTTTAAATAGCAATCAAGCCGCACAATTAATTAAGGTAGTGCAGAAAGCGTGCAAGAGAGACAGTTCTTGTTGTACCCTCTGAGTATGGAGTGGAAAAAGCTGGTTTGCAATGGCTCGTTTTGTCTTGAGTGTGGAAAGTTAAATGTCTTGAAATGGAGGGGGAGTTTTTGTTAAGAAAACAACTTTGCAGTGCTTATTAACGGCTCTCAGGAACTCACTCGTGTGTGGTTAATTAAATCCTGACACGAAGCAGCTCTTTAAGGAAATGAATGGATTCAGTATAAACACAGATAGTTTAGTACCACCGGGGTCTGTAGCACTCTCTTTCCGTGAAAAAGATGTGCTAATTGCTCCCTTAATCATCAGGTTCTTAATGATATTTTGACACAGGGAAAAATCAGTGGATTTTCACAAAGACATCCACAGGAAAACTACAATCAATGGAGAGATGAAAAACCTATTAAAGGTACTTTCAGACAGCAGGTCTCTGCCTCCATGATGCACTTGGGGCCTGCAACTCAGTAGCATCTCAGAAGGACCTTCCAGTCCAAGCAGCCAAGGACAACTCCTCGGCCTCCTCCAAAGCCCAGAGAGATGGTGCACCATCTGGAGGCGCTGGCTGGCCTTGGAACCAAACTATGTCCCCAGATCCTGAAACTTACCTCCATACCCGGGGAATGGAAAGTAGCCAATATGACACCGATTTTCTTTAAAAAAAGGAATCCAGGAATTACAGGATCAATAGCCTGCTGTATTTTTCCATGTAAATTAGTGCAAAGGGTCATTAAAATTATCAAGCAGCTATGTTGTGAGCCGGTCAACTCCTTCTTTCCCTCTCCTTAGCAAATGCAACAGGAGACGTTCGAAGTGCAGGTCTTTTATTGAAATGTGTCTGGTTACAGAACAATCTAAATTGAGGAGACTTCCACCAGAGGAGGGTTGGACTCAGAGGGAAATTTCCCCTCCTTCCCTGCCAGGGAGCACTTGAACTTGAGGGCTAGAAGGTGGGAATGCCGAACATCTCGTAACTGGTCTGCTTGCTTCACCTGCTATCACCTTGACCAGGTGGGGGAGGTCTTCCTGCATCCGCTCCCTCCTCCATCCTTTCCAAGGAGGACAGATTCCCACGTTGTGCCCGAGAAACTTCACTGGGTGACCTTGAAATTGTTCCGCTCCGCCATCCCCCTGTTCTTCCGCCTCCTTCTCAGAATTGAATGCATCTCTCTGAACAGAATATGATGCCAAAAGACGGGCCCCCTGCCTATAATACAGAAGGACAAGCTTTGCTGAAGAAGATGCTGCAGGGTTTTTGAAAGGTTCAGTCTTGCTAAACTCCTCGAGTTCTTTGAGCTGTGCGTGATCCTGGAGGCACTGCAGGCTGGACTTCAGAAAGCTTTTGACACAGCTTGTCACCCAAAGGCTCTTGGACCAGCGAAGGAACACATGGGCTAAGTAATTGGAGAGGCCCTCTTGTGCATGGGTGACTGGTTAAGAACCAAGAAACAGACATCGTGGAGGGGGAACTCTTGAGCAACAGAGGGATGGGAGAAGCTCCCACAGGGCGCTGCACTGGGACAATGGTTTTTAAACTGGTGCACAAGCCAGCAGTGAGGTGGCCCCGTTTGTAGACGACACCAAATGATTCAGGGAGGCAGAAACAGGACAGGATTGTAAGGAGAACGGGGGAAGGGGTATCGAAGCAGCAAGAGCAACTGCATAATTAGAGGAAGTGATGCACACAGGGGGGTGGGGTGGGGGGGATCCTAATGTCATTTCTGCAGCGAAGTGGAGTTGGGCTGCAACGGATCGCTCAGCGGAAATGCCAGCCCAACAGGCGGCAGATATGAAAAGGCGCGTTCTGTGCTAGAGAGCGTTTACAAATTGCACTGGCGACGCCGACCTGAGGACGGCTTCAGTCGCATCGAGGCTGAGGCTAGGCTTGAGTGGCGGTGCGCCGTTCCAGGCGCCTCACTTCAAAAGGGCCGTGGCAGAGTTACAAACAGTACAGAGGAAGGCAACCAAGATGATAAGAGCACTGGCACAATCCCTGAACAAGACCGCACCTTTGCAGAGGTATTCATTTAGGAAAAGATTGTGGAATGTGCTCCCCAGAGAGGTTCACCTGGCGTCGAGCTTATATTCTTTTCGGCACCAGGTTAAATCCTTTTTATTTAATTGTTAGTTTAAAAACTGATCTTAATGTTGAACAGTCACTTTTATTTAACTTATTTAACTTATATTTTTTAGTTAATTGTTATCTATTATGTTGATATTCTTGTTTTATTGTGGTTGTTTTAATGATTGTAAGCAGTCCTGAGATGCTATGCATAAGGGACGGCATAGAAAAGTGTTAAATAAATAAATAAATAAATAAATGGGAGATCCCGGGGAAACATGATAGGGGGGGGATAAAGTTATCTGTGCAACTGAGGAAGAGGATGCTACCAGAACCTGAAATGAGCAGTGGGAGATTCAGGTCAGACAAAAGGCTGTGCTTCTTTACACACTGCACGGTTAAAGGGGAGCAGGGTTACAAGTGTCTACATGCCGCCACTGGGTTCTTGGGCCACAACCCTCGAAATGCCAGTTGACGGGAAGCAGCGGGAGACGCCTCCCCATCAGAGGCCACTGGTGGGCCCCTGTGGGAAGCAGAACCAAACAGGCCTCCTCATGAGCAGCAAGAGGGGAATCCGTTGCAGCCACGAATTACGGCTTCTCCAGCCACTTTATGGAAAGGCAGACCTGGAGTAGCTACTGAGCGTCTACTGATCCAAGTCCCCTCTGCACGATGTGAGAGTTTGATCTACGCCGTAGGTGTATGCTTGGGTGTTTATTTGCGAGGTAGCTCTCGCTAGTTACACCAGGAAGTTTAGAACAACCCTTGCACTGAAGCTCTACAAACTTTCCCCCATCAGACTGTTGCGGTTGTGAGCTGTCAAGTCATCTCCAACTTACGGCAACCCGACGAATGAAAGTCCCCCAAAAGGCCCAGTCCAGGGCGGCTCCATTCAGCTCTTCCAAGTTGAGGCCTCCTTTATGGAGTGGATCCATCTCCTCTTTGGTCTTCCCCTTCGTCTTCTTCCTCCGACTTTCCCTGGCTTGATTGTCTTCTCCAAGGAGTCAGACCTTCTTGTAATGTGCCCAAATACGACGGCCTTGGTGGTGTCATTTTTGCTTCCAGGGAAAACTTGGCTTGGTTGGATTCAGGCCTGCTTGTCTTTCAGTCCACCCAGGGTATTTGCAAAGCTCTCTGCCACCAGATCGGTGTACTGCGGATTCATCATGCCAGCCTGGAAGTAGGAGTGCCGTGCCCCGAGCCCTTTCCGCATGCTCAGAGTTGCTTTGTGCACCCCATGCGAGCTTTCAGAGGAGAGAGTGAATCCCAAGGCTTCCAGCCCCACGCAGCTCAGGGTAACAGGGAGTTGCTCTGTTGCTGCAGCCCGAACAGGCAAATGCGCCCAAGAACGGCCCTTGCCTGCTCTTCCCAATAGGCCAGATGCAAAACTTGGATGTTCTTTCTAGCCGGCTACATCCAAGAGGGGAAAAAAACCTTTGAATCAACATTCATGGTTTCTGAGCCACTGTTGTAACACAGCATGTCATATACCCTTCCAGGAACAGCAAATGCCTTCCTTCTGCATAAGAGCATCAGTGAATTCCCAGGAAAAAGACGTCTGTGCCCACACCCGCACTTTTAAATCACCTCTCTGTAGGGTTTAACAGGTGAACAGCAAAAGGGAAAACTGAACGTCCTGGGAAGGAAAAGCGCCCATCACCTGCCACTCAGCAGGCAGACGATGCCACAGCTCTTCCTGCTCTGAGTGTATCTCCTAAAACCATGTGGATGTTGACTTAGATTCATGGACTGCCTTGAAATGCAAGAGTTAACCCCTTCCCTGCTCCTCTGCGTTCTGCCCTCCTAGGTCAAGGAGAAGCGAAGGAGTGCGGCGCATGGGCCTGTTTTATGACATGAGCTCCATTCTTTACTTGCTTGTTCGGTACTGATCGGATTGTGCGGCAGATAAAAGATGGAGGCAAGCAAGCAAACGACGGCACACGGTGTGTCTTTCACACTTTGCAGAAGCGCGTATCTTCTTTCTGCCTTGGAGACACAATGGAGTTTGTTTCTCCCGCCGCTGCTCTAGGCCCTTTTCTACATTATGCATGGCTAGAAATGACAAAAGAGCAAAGACTTGAAATCTCAACAGCGCTATTCCGTCGAGATCGTAATAACTCTTAACCGTGCATGAGAATCCTTGCTGCATAAATTATCTTTCTCAAAGCAACTTTGTTTTCCTTCCCATCCTGACTCGCCTAATCAGATGCTTCTGGCACAAAGAAATTACACAGCTGCTTAACATTCCTGTGTCCATGGACTTCAATGCAGACGAGGCGTCAGTTTGCTAAGTATCTGCTCTGTGGGTTTATGTAGGATCAGGGCTTGAGGCCAGTATCAATTCTCTGAAAGAAGCAACTGTGTTCATTCTGTGTCCCCACAATAGCCCACGAAAATCCATGCCGATAGTGATCTTGACACACGCAAGCCAACGTTAACGCCCCCCCCTTCGGCTAAGCACCGGTTTTACACTGGTGGTATTGACTGATATTAAAGCTGACACAGAAAGTCACAATACCTCCCACCAAAAAGAAAAAAAAAAGTTCATTGCATTTGGAATGACTAAGATCACCCGGACTGGGGTACACAAAAGAGCTTGAAATCTATTGTTTAATTGTGATTCTGGTTAGGCCAAGCATCTTTAGAGCTTGCCTTTAAAATCCACAGAGCAGACAATGGATACAAAGAGGATCCCCCTTTCAGCTGAAAATGCAGAAATGGCTAATATGGACCGGGAGAAGTTGATGACTTTCCCCACTGTTGGAACACTTCTTTCCCAGTAGCCCTCCCAAAACCAGTGTGGCGTCATGGTGAAGAGCTGGGACTGGGACTCGGGATCCGGGTTCGAGTCTCCGTTTAGCCATGGAGCCAACTGGGTGACCTTGGGCCAGTCACAGACTCTCAGCCCAGCCTACCTCACAGGGTTGTTGTTGTGGGGATAAGATGGAGGAGGAGAATGATGTAAGCTGCCTCGAGCCATTTGTAGGAAAAAGGCAGGATATAAATCGAAAAATAAATAAAATAAATAAATAAAAACAAATCCCTAATAGGCTGCACCCAATCCTGACAAACCTCCGGACAACCCTTTGGGATTTCTGAGCTGACTTCCCAGGGACCCCTCCTTTCAGCCCAGCTCTAGGATAAAGTACGAAGATTTTCTTGCTCAAAGCACAGGAACACGAAGTGCAGCAACAACCGGGTGAGCGTTCTAAACAAGAAGCAGTTTTGTGACTGTGTGGGCCTTTGCCTGTGGAGGACCTAATGGGAATTTCCTTTTACAGCCACATGTCCGAATGTATCTTAAGAAGTTTTCTTGGTATGTGTGCATGGGAGGCGGGAAGAACAGGGAGAACCGGAAGGTGATGGTCACACAGAGAGATGTCCAGATAAACCAAAAAAGTCATCTGTGCTTATCAAATTGCATTACCTACTTTAGCAGGTTCTTGGGTTCCAGAGCATATGCAGAGTCCATTTCTGAGAGGAGAATTAGCAAGACTGTATCAGACGGTCCAAGTTCCATGAGAGACCTTTTATGGGGATCTGCATTCAGGAAGTTCAGAGCTCACTTCCCTCTGTCCATTGTTGTATTTGCTAACAGAACCAAAGACGTATATCAGATCCTATTTATGCTGCCAGCTCCAGGGCTCAAAGAAGCTGGTGAAACTGATAGAGCAAAGAGCAATTTACAGCACACACTCTTAAGTGTAGCAATTAAATGCTTAAGCCCTGCTATGCAGTCCTACAAATATTCCAAGGTGCACAAAACCGGCTCCAGAGAGACCAGCCATTTGTCTGGACTCCAAGACCATTCCTGCACCCGTGGAACCATCTCCACCTCCCAGATTGCCCAAGAAAGCCAGGTGTCGGAGCAGCTGCCCCACTCGTATGCCCTGCCCGTTCTCGGCAAAGGGGACCCATTTCGATGTGTTGGTTAGTCACAAAGTTGTGCCCGGCTCTTCGCAACCCTGTGGACAACGTTCCTCCAGGCTCTCCTGTCCTCCACCATTCTGACGGCTTGGCCCAATTCTTGGAGCTGCATCTTCAGCAGGAAAACAGAAACATAATCTCCCTGCTCAACTCTCTGTGGATTTCTATGAAATATCCTGGTGGAAGAAATTAGGGAGGGCTGAAACTCCCTTCCCTGGGCTAAGCATGTGAGCTTCAGGAGGAAGAGGAAGGACGAAGGACAAGTCTCCCTTCACACTCTACGGAAAACTCTTCTCCCCATCGTACAGCAGGGGCCACGGGAAATAATGACAGGCTGTACAAATTGGGCCGTAAAGGAAACACGCGGTTGGTGGATGCCATGAGAGCAGCATGGGGTACAATTTCTTCACATTTCAAGCACGGTATGAAGGGTCTGAGTTCCACCTAAGATTGCACTGGCGGCTTTCCATCAAATGCCGCGTATCCAGGCCAAAGCTGGAATCGATACAATTGTAAAAAGAAGTCCCAGCTGCTCTCTGACTACAGAAAAATTGTTTTCATCTCCTCTGTGAGAGTAATGGCCTTTCAGCCATGTAGCGAGGATTTTCAGTCTTTCTGCCTTAATGGCATCCTTTGCGGGGCGGGTTGCAGCTGCAGGGGCTTCTCAGATGCTTTCAGGAGCACATCCTGGCTTAGCTGGCAAGATCAAGCCATGGCGCTCCTACCATGATGTCCAAACCCAGTTGGCATGGCTTATTTAACACCCTCCCTCAAACAAACCATCCTTCCCAGGTTCAGGTGACCCAGCGAGATGCACTTGGCCGGCCAATTAAGCAAACGGTGCCATGCCACGACGGAAGCAAGCCCCCACCTTCAAGCCACGGTGATCACGCGAACCAGCTCATCTGGTCCACATAATGCGCTGACCAGGCGCCCTGGGCCTTGCAATCATCCCGGTTGAAATGCCCTGCCCCAAATTAAGCCTGCAGGTGCACCTCGGAGAAGAAAAACTAGTGGACAGGATGTCCTTCATGGAAACTTGCCCACCGTAATGCATCTTCTCATCCCATAACTTCATCCACAGCTTTCTGAGGAGCTCAAGTTTTCACCAGAGAAAGGGTCTGAAGGCCGTTCCTGTAAACCGATGGACTCTCACAGCTGAGCAGCCATGAGAAGACTCTTCGGGATCGCTTCACCATAACCTATCATGCAGGCTGCCGTCAAGCAACGCCCCTTGGGGGCCTTCGGCAATTGTGATAGGACAGAACCACAGCCAACATCTCTAAAGCTCAGGCTCGAAGCAGAACTTCTCAGCCTCCTTCCTGGCTCCACGGTTGCTCTCCGAGTCTTGCTGTTGTCCTCAACTTCACTTCCCAAGGATCCTGGAGTCCCTAACAAACAGACACCGTTTACCAACTCTTTCTTCTAGCTACTGGAATCCTTTAGCTGCCCTTGCGTTTTAAACTTTTCATTTAGTGGCAATTAAACAAAAATTAGGAAATACAGTTTAGCAGCCCTGCTTGAGGAACAGAGAAGAACGTCATGGGCATGCCAGTGACTGACTGCCTCAACCTGGTGCAGGAGAAACGGCAATGCCAGGCAGAATGTGGAAGGCACTGCACTAGGATCACTAGTCAGGTACAGGACCGCTAGGTCAAGCCCCACACTTAGAACTGCTCTTAGAAATGGACGGACATGCAGGACAGAATTGGTGGCGTAGTCTCAGATTTTTGCCACCCATTGGGCTGCCATATTTTGCAGAAGCTGCAGCTCCGAACCTGATGCAAAAACAGCCCCAACTGAGCTTCACCGTACTTCTCCAACTTGGAGTTGACCACAACATTATTTGTTATTTGTTTTTCGGCGCCAGGCGAAGACCTTTTTATTTAAACGTCATTTTAATTGTTAACACTATTTGCTTATTTATCTGACCAGGGCAACTTCTTTTATATTGTTATTTATTTTATATTGTTAATTTTATATTGTTATTTTTGTATTTTATTGTATTTTATTTGGTGCTGGGAGCCACCCCGAGGCTTCGGCAAGGGGCGGCATAGAAATGTTTTAATAAATAAATAAATAAATAAATAAAACATGGACCAGGTTGCCCCATCCATATGGACCATGGCTGGGCCATTAGCCTACACTAATAGAAGGCATTTCATGTCATTAACGCCACTGGAGCCTCAAGAACTCCAGGAGAACCCCAGGCTGATACGGTTAGCATGATGTAGACAATCTGGCTTTAATACACGGAGACCAATGCTCAAGAGCTAATTCCTCTGCACTTGATCCAGAAGTTCCATACATCCTCATTCATCCATTTGCCTGGCTTCACCCCTGCCATTTTACTGATGCCAAATACCGTTTTTAAAGGCCGTGGGGGAGATTTCCACCATCATGCCACATACATACACGCGCTTTTCTTGTTGCCCTCCGGCAGTTTGGCCTCCCACTTACTTTTAAGGGGCAAAAAAGGAAAACTATTTGCCAGCACAGTATGAAAGAAGGGAAAATTCAATCTACCTGCTATACTTGCCAATGAATACCCCAGGGCGCCCTGCAGAGTGGTACAGTGCAGTGCTCGTCTGGCAAAACATACAGAAGACTGTCTGCAATTCCTAATTTACCTGCAAAGGCTTGTTCAGGCTGCAAGGCAATCGGCAGATTTCTGGAGGGACTCGAAAGCGCAGACGGCCACCTGTTCCCGGCTGGTCAATTTTGCAGTGCTCCGGGCTAGACGTTAAAACTAGTCTACCGTGAACAGCTGGCAAAAACCGTATGTCACTGAGAGGTCAATTTGAAATATGTTTTGGCATGGCTGATAAAACACATTCTTTCAAGTCAGCAATACTTTACAGAGACAAACTGGAAAAGACAAATAACGTGTGCATTGGGTTTTATGGCTGATTTCACGAGGGAATGGGGAACAGGACAGAATGGAAAAGAAAAAAAGCCAATCAATTCTCTTGAATCCAACTTCTTCTTTGAGGAACAATACTGAATTAGATAAAATGCGCCCACAGGCAAATGGGGGAGAATTAAGATTGATTGTAATTATGGCTTTTCTCTAATATCATTTCAATCTTAACTTTCCTAAAACAAAAAAGTCAGGGCCCATCCAATTCAACAAGAACAGATCCATGCATTTCAAGCCAGATGTGCTAAAAATCACCTGACCAGCAGAAGATTCGTGCAAGTTTCCCCAATTTAGTATCTTGCAGATGAACTGGAATGTGTTTCTGTTGTCCCCACCAGCTGCTGATGTTGACACATCTGGAGCGCACAGGTTGGGGAAGGTGGTCCCAACCTCCAACCTCTTGTTTTCTGCATGACGCCAACAGATCTGGGCGTAAACACACAGAACCGGCACTTTATTAAGCACAACCTCCCAGTTTTCAGGGAGCATCTCATAAGTTACTAGCTTCCTTCCTTCCCAATATTTCAGCTCCTGTCACTACACAATAACTGCAGGGCCATTACATTCTGCGATTTGATGGAAGTCTGTGCATTGCTCATGCGAGAAGCATTCGTGATACAGCTTGCAAACCCTCAACAACCCAAAATGTCTCAGCATCAAGCAGAGCCCCGGGCCTGAGAGTTGCCACTGCTTTTCCAACACGGGAAGATTCTGGGAAATCAGGAGTGTTATATCTTGTCCTCAGCAGTGGCAGAGCCACTGACATTTCCATAACAGGTTCGAAGCAGAATTATAACAGACTGACAAGTGGCAGAGGAAAGAATGCGGGCTCTTCCAGTTCCCATACAGATCCGTTCCCAAACAGTCCCTGTTTTTCCCCACGTTGCAGAGGGTAAAAGTCTGCAGGTCAGGGTACTTGCCCCAGCAACAGTCTGACTTTGACCTTGGTCACCAGGCTCAGCATCACCTCCAGTTCACTTGTTCTTCCTGTCCTGTTGCTGCTCTGCATTTTGCTCATCTCAGGCCACAGCGTGGCTTCCATTCAGGACGTGCCCTTTGGACAGCCCTTTAGAAGTGGGGCCACAAATGTCTCAGTTCATTCAATGGCTCTTCACTACTCAGATCTCACCTGCAATACTGTGTCCAGTTCTGGGCACCAAGATTGAGAACGATGCAGAAAAATTAGAAAGGGTCCAGAGGAGGGCAGCAAGAATGATCCAGGGTTTGGAAACACTGCCCTGTGAGGAATGAACTGGGCATGTTCAGCCTTGAGAAGGCTGAGGGGGGACATGGCATCCCTCTAGAAGGACCTCCAAGGCTGTCAGAAAGAGGAAGGTGAAGATCTCATATCAGAGTGTCGGACACGGAATAATCAGCTCAAGTTGCGACAACCCAGATTCAGGCTGGACATCAGGAAGCGCTTCCTCACTGTCAGAGCAATACGGCAGTGGGACCAGCTGCCTGGAGAGGTGGGGGGCTCTCCCACACTGGGGACATTCAGGAAGAAACTGGGCAGCCCTCTGAGTGGGGTGGTGTGACTTGGTGTCCTGCAACAGCAGGGGGTGGACCTGATGGCCTTCATGTGCCCCTTCCAACTCTGCCATTCTATGATTCTATGCTACATGCAGCCCCTTGCAATGCTGGCCATTCACCCTGCAGACACGCAAGAGCACCTCTGCCCATCTTCCCAAGAACAGCTGCAGCACAGTCATGGAATGGACCATGGGAAGCCCTCGGTCTGGTTTCCGTCATGGCCCCCAACTGAATCACCCCCTTCCGCAGGAAGTAGGAATCATTGAAAATTCTCAAAGCTGCTCAGACATGAGGCACTCAGAATGCGCAGAAAGTCTCCTGAGTCACCCCCTGTATTTTAAAACACGCACACAGCTAGTCAATTGCTGTGTACCAAGACAGGCCGTTGTCCATCTAGCCCGTACTTTTACTAGCACCGTGTGTGACCCTAACCTGTAATCAGGAAAATGTTCTCCCGTGTGCCGGGGATGAAAAAAGGATAAAAGCAACAGTCCTGGTGGCTGGAGGAACACAGTGCGAATGGAAGAACACTCAAGAGCCATCTTGGCCTTCCCAAGATTTCACATGGAATGCGCTCCCCAGAGAGGTTCACCTGGTGCCGGCACTATATTCTTTTCGGCATCAGCCAAGCCCTTTTTATTTTCCCATCATTTTAACATTTAGTTGACATTAACTAGGGTTTTATGATCTTAAGTCGTTGGATGCTGTGTTTTTTTTAATCTATTTATTTTTTCATTGTAAGCCATCCCGAGACACTAGTGGTGGATGTGTTAGAAAAGCTTTTAATTAATAAACAAACAAACATGAAAGTCTTTGTCCTGACCTGCTTGGAAGGAGCGGGAGAAGCCCAGCCAATTCCACAACCATGCCAGGAAATTTTATCTCCCAACAATCGCATTCATGGGATGAACCCTTTGGTTCCAGTCTTAAGAGAGAGGAAGAAAAATCTCTCCCTGCTCATTTTTCCACACAGTGCATTAATTTAGTGCCCCTCTAAAATGCCTCCCATCCCTTGGTCTCCTTTCCCAAGCTAAACAGTCCCGGATGCTTCTCCTAGAGGAGTTGCAACAGCCCCTCAGTAACATGAGGCACAGTCAGCGGACTGCTAGGAACCACCTGGCCAGCCGCAGGATGATTCGGAGCGCCAGTTCCAAGACTGGGACTATCGGACTCCGAATTCAGAGCGCTTCTCCCTGCCCTCGCGGTTGGCGTGCTTCATCCTGGATTCCCCAGAGCCACAACTGAAATGAACCAACTGGAAATGTACGTTTGGAGAAAGGCACTCACAGCAAAGCTGCGGTAGACGTAGGCATATTGGCAGTTTTATTTTTCCCTCTGAGCACATAACCATCCATCAAACAGCAGCAAAGGTTGCCCTAATGATTTCATTAGGTTAAAAGCCAGCAACTGCAAACTGAAATTTTTTGCCCTGGCTGATCCTGAGCCCTGGCTTTAATCAGCCTTCCTACGTGAGCAGCGAGTCTCAGGAATAACAGAGCAGTTCAGCACCTTGTAGCGACTTCACATCCCAACATTTTGCAGCCTGTCCAACTGGGATGTATAAGCAACATGAAGTTTGCAGGGGCCAAAAAAAGTCTGATAACGCGGGTTAAACAAACAGATACATAAAAAGCTGGCTTCTCACTGATTTAAACCCTGTTCAATAAAGCAGAAAGTTACGCCGTTTCTCTCCAGTTCAGCTGAGCAAGCAAGAAGTTTGTATATTCCCTTTCTGAATCACCTTAGAGAAAGAAAGGCCACATAAACACAATGTTTTTGTCACGAGCTCGTTTGAAGACTGCTGTAGGATTCTGTGCCAGAGGAAAAGGGGTTATAAACGTTAAACTACTGCCTGTCCTAAAACTCAAAATAATGCCTCCAAATGTGTAAACCGTATGTTTCACAATATATTTTAATGAATGGCTTGAATTCCACCGCTTGCTGTTAAAAAACAAAACAAAACACCACTCTGCCCTGGAGCAAGTTTGCTTTAATAAAGTGCCACTTTTGAAATGTGTGCTTTTTACAAACCTCCCAAAGTCTCTCACTTCTGAAAAGTATAACTGTTTGGTTCCATAAAACATCCAGAAACTGGTTACACGCACACGCATATATGTCTACCTAATCTGTTTATTTTTAGAAATATATGAAACTGCACATTCCTGCCAATTAAAAAGCCATAAGGGTTCTTTTATGTTCAATTTTAGCGTTGATGCCAGGTAGCAAAGCATCCTCATCTATCAGGTCAATTCTCCACACAATAACAATGATTTATACAACAGATCGGGGTATTCTCCATGGACAAATAAATCAAAGTGTCCTTCTGCTGTTCATGCACATAAAAAGTATATTTTATGAGGAAGCAGTTCAGTGCTAGCATTCTTCCACAGGCTTCTGTGTGGAAGAGTTACTGATCCCACTTAATCTTGGAAGCTAAGCAGGGTTGGGACTGGCTGAAATCTGGATGGGTGACTAAATTGTTGCCAACTGCCCAGAGAGCTTCAGCTACAGCTGGTATAGAAATGAAATAATAGTAATTCTGACTTTTCAGAGGGTTCCCAATGCAGACTCATCCACATGTCATACGGAAGCCAAGTGTGGGCTGGCACGGAGATTCACAACCACACCTGTGGGCTACATCTTTGCAAGCCCTTGGCTCCTCGTTCAGCAATTAACCGCAACAAGCACCGACTCTCACGCAAGACCGAGAAACCAAGAGGACTCCCGTCCAGCAATATACATCCTTGCATGAAGGTGCTTCCTGGGCTTTCAAAAGCTGGCTGCAAGTCGAATATATACCGGTCCATGTGCATAAAAGGACCAGTAATTTACCCTGAAGGCCTCCCAGAACATGTGGAAACCGTGAAAGAGAGCTTTACAAAAGCCAACACCAGATCTCAACCCGCAGATGCCCAAGAGAAGCATCCCAGGGTCCTTTTCTGCTGACTTGAGGTGTTGATTCAGAGCTCTGCTGTTTTCTCTCTCCCTTTGTTCTGCGCTGCTTTTCTGTTCAGGGGCTGGTATTAAAATTGTACCTTACGATTCCATCATTTGACAGAAGTCCCTCTGCACCACGGGAGGGAAATTTTCTGAACAAATGCCAGCAAAATAAGTGGGATTTAACAGGAAAATTCAAGCAGTTTTAATTTTATTTACTATTTAAAATAGCTACGTTTCACCAGGGGGTTGGAAACAAACCAATCTTAAACGGGAGAAAATCTTTGCTTTGTCATTTTAGCAGACAGCTCCACCAAATCCAAGTTTGCTGACTTCCAAATAAACATTCTGTACTCTTAGCTAAATAAGCACAGTATCGTATCATGGCCAAGTTAGATATTTCACTTCTCATGTCTCTCCAAACAGGAAAGTTGCCAGCCAAAATTTCCCTTCTCTCCTCGTTTCAAAGAGCAGAAGCGCCAGATAATATCAAGGACAGCTCTGCTTAATGAAGAACACCTGCAGGTACACACACACACTCACACGCATAAAGCCGCCTGCTTTCCACTCCGCCACCTTCTCCCCCTAATGGGGTGTTTGTACGCGGCGCCCGCTGGAGAAGCTCCCTCTGAGCAAACGCCTCACCTCTGGCGCCCCCTGCCGGTCAGGGCAGCGCCTTCCAAACAGGACTGCGGGATGCGCAACTTGGAACGGAGCGAGACCGGCGACGGCGGGGGTCGCGTGGAGCCGCAGGTGGGTCCTCGCCTCGCTCTCTCCGGGGGCAAAAGTTCCCCTGCCCCCCAGCTCGACGCCTGCACCACGAGGGAGCAGACACACACGAAGGGCAGGGGCCGAGGGGCGATCCCGAGGCGCCCGGTCTCCAGACGGCGCATCCCTCAGTTGCCATGCCCAGCGCGGGCCCCCGCCCGCACTTCCGACGGATTCGCACCTCCAAAGAGCGCACACGCACGCCTCCTCGGGGCGGCAGCACGAGCGCGCGCAGGCGAATTTGCCGCGATCCAGACGCGCGCTTCGCGGGAGGCGCGACAACAAGGCGAGGAAACGGAGCGGCGCGCCTCGGGGAGTCCGAGGGCGCTTCCTCGCGAGTCAGCACCTGCAGGCGCGCGTGGCATCGCCCTCCCACCCGCCGGGCATCCGCTCCCGAGCAGAGCCCGGGCGGATCCGGGCAGCGGAGCTGGGCAGGCGCGCAGTCCCGCAGCGCCGGCGCCGACCCCCGGCGGCACGGGCAGCCAGGCGGCGGGCGGCGCAGCCCCGGGAAGCGGCGACTCACCGGAGCCGAGGCACC